>NC_064288.1:55084508-55227244 GCF_019186545.1 Solanum stenotomum
TTCTCAAAAAACTTTATTAGGATCTCCGTATTGAGTTAGGGAACCTTCACATATACTCACACCATTTTTTTCACGCCCATATCCGCATTTACAGGTCCTTTTCTAGGAATCGCGCAAATTCCTCAATTTTTCGTGTGGATTAGCCCATGGATCTAACGCCCGGAGCACCCAAAATTCTTTACACAAATTTTTTTTGAGGACCTCTGAATTAAGTTGGGAAACCTTCACGTATACTCGCACCATTATTTTCAGGCCAATTTTCGTATTTTTAGGCCCTTTTTTAGGAATTGCGCAAATTTCTCAATTTTTCGTGTGTATTAGCCCATGGATTTGGTTCCCGAAGCACCCAAAGAAAATTTCTCAAAATTTTTTATGAGCATCTCCGTATTGAGTTGGGGAACCTTCACGTATACTCACACCATTTTTTTCGCGCCCATTTCCATATTTACAGACCCTTTTTTAGGAATCATGCAAATTCCTCAATTTTTTCGTGTGTAATTAGCCTATGGATCTGGCGCCCGGAGCACCCAATTATTTTTTCACAAAAAACTTTATAAGGACCTCCATATTGAGTTGGGGAACCTTCCATATACTCACACCATTTTTTCGCGCCAATTTCCGCATTTGCAGGTCATTTTTTAGGAGTTGCGCAAATTCCTCAATTTTTCGTGTGTATTAGCCAATGGATCTGGCACCCGAGGAACCCATTTTTTTTCTTAAAAAACTTTATGAGACCTTCGTATTGAATTGGGAACCTTCATGTATAATCACACCATTTTTTCGCGCCGATTTCCTCAGTTACTGCTTTTTTAGGAATCACGCAAATTCCTCAATCTTTCGTGTGTATTAACCCATGAATTTGGCGCTCGGAGCACTCAAATTTTTATTCTCAAAAAACTTTATGAAGACCTCCGTATTGAGTTGAGGAACCTTCACGTATACTCATACCATTTTTTCGTGCACATTTTCGTATTTACAGGCCCTTTTTTAGGAATCACGTAAATTTCTCAATTTTTTGTGTGTATTAGCCCGTCCGGAGCATCCAAAATTATTTTTCTCAAAAAACTTTATGAGAACCTCCGTATTGAATTGGGGAACCTTCACGTATACTTACACTATTTTTGTCGCACCCATTTCCTCATTTATAGGCCCTTTTCTAGGAATCACGCAAATTCTCAATTTTTCGTGTGTATTAACCCATGGATCTAGCGCCGGAGCATCGAAAATATTTTTCTCAAAAAACTTTATAAGGACCTTCGTATTGAGTTGGGGAACCTTCACGTATACTTACACCATTTTTTTCGCACCCATTTCTACATTTACAAGCCCTATTTTAGGAATCACGCATATTCCTCAATTTTTCTTGTTTATTAGCCCATGGATCTGACTCCCGAAGCACCCAAACTTTTTTTCTCAGAAATCTTTATGAGGACCTCGTATTGAGTTGGAGAACCTTCACGTATACTCATACAATTTTTTTGCGCCCATTTCCTTATTTGCAGGCCCTTTATTAGAAATCGCGCAAATTCCTCAATTTTTTGTGTGTATTATCCCATTGATCTGGCGCCCGGAGCACCCAAAATTTTCTTTCTCAAAAAATCTTTATGAGGACCTCTGTATTGAGTTGGGGAACCTTCACGTATACTCACACCATTTTTTTCGCGCCCATTTTCACATGTACATGCCCTTTTTTAGGAATTGCACAAATTCCTCAATTATTCGTATGTATTAGCCCATATATCTGGTGCTCGGAGCACCCAAATTCTTTTTTCACCAAAATCTTTATGAGGACCTCTGAATTAAGTTGGGGAACCTTCACGAATACTCACACCATTTTTTTCGCGCCCATTTACGCATTTTGTTGGCCCTTTTTTAGGAATCGCGCATATTCCTCAATTTTGTGTGTATATATTAGCCCATGAATTTGGCGCCTGGAGCACCCAATTTTTTTTTCTCAAAACCTTTATGAGGACTTCCGTATTGAGTTAGGGAACCACCACATATACTCACATCAAATTTTCACGCCTATTTCCGCATTTACAAGCCATTTTTTAGGAATCGCGCAAATTCCTCAATTTTTCTTGTGTAATTACCCAAGGACCCGACTCCCGGAGCACCCATACTTCTTTTCTAAAAAATTTTTATGAATACCACCGTATTGAGTTGAGAAACTTTAATGTATGATCATACCTTTTTTTTTTATGGACATTTCCGCATTTACATGCCATTTTTTAGGAATCGCGCAAATTCCTCAATTTTTCGTGTGTATTAGCCCATAGATCTGGCGCCCTAAGCACCCAAAATTTTATTCTCAAATTTTTTTACAACGACCTCTGTATTGAGTTAGGTAACCTTCACATATACTCACATCATTTTTGTCGCGCCCATTTCCTCATTTATAGGCCCTTTTTTGGGAACCGCGCAAATTCTTCAATTTATCGTCTGTATTAGCCCTCAGATCTGGCTCCGTAGCACCCAAACTTTTTTTCTTAAAACTTTTTATGAGGACCTTCGTATTGAGTTTGAAAACCTTCACGTATACTCAAACCATTTTTTTCGCGCCCATTTCCGCATTTACATGCCATTTTTTAAGAATCGTTCAAATTTCACAATTTTTCGTCTGTATTAGCCCATGGATCCGGCTCTCGGAGAACCCAAACTTTTTTTCTCAAAAAACATTACGAGGACTTCCGTATTGAGTTGGGGAACCTTCACGTATACTCACACATTTTTTTCTCTCACCCATTTCCTCATTTACAAGCCTTTTTTTAGAAATCGCGCAAATTCTTCAATTTTTCGTGTGTATTTGCCCATAGATTTGGCGCTTGGAGCACCCAAATTTTTTTTCTCAAAAAACTTTATAAGGACCTCTGTATTGAGTTGGAGAACCATCACGTGTACTCACACTATTTTTTGTCGCCCATTTCCTTATTTACAAGCCCAATTTAGGAATCGCGCAAATTCCTCAATTTTTTGTGTGTATTAGTCCATGGATCTGGGGACTGAAGCAGCCAAATTATTTTTCACAAAAAACTTTATGAGGTACTCTGTATTAAGTTGGGGAACCTTCAAGAATACTCACACCTTTTTTTTCGTGCCCATTTCCACATATATAGGCCATTTTTTAGAAATCGCGTAAATTTCTCAATTTTTTGTGCGTATTAGACCATGGATCTGGCGCTCGAAATACACAACTTTTTTGTCAAAAAACTTTATGAGGACATCCGTATTGAGTTGGGAATCCTTCACGTATATTCACACCATTTTTTTCGCGTGTATTTCTGGATTTATAGGCCCTTTTTTAGGAATCGCACAAATTTCTCAATTTTTCATGTGTATTTGCCCATGGATTCGACGTCCGGAGCACCCATACTTTGTTTCTCAAAAAACTCTATGACGACCTCTATATTGAGTTAAGGAACTTTCACGTATACTCACACTATTTCATTCGCGCACGTTTCCGCATTTACAGGCCCATTTTTAGGAATAACGTAAAATTCTCAATTTTTCATGTGTATTAGCAAATGGATCTTACGCCTGGAGCACCCAAAAATTTTTTTCTCAAAAAACTTTATGAGGACCTCTGTATTGAGTTGGGTAACCTTCACGTATACTAACACCATTTTTTTCGCACCTATTTCCGCATTTACATGCCCTTTTTTAGGAATAGCGTAAATTTCTCAGTTTTTCGTGTGTATTTACCCATTGATCTGGCGCGACCGGAGCACCCATACTTTTTTTCTCAAAAAACTTTATGAGGACCTCCGTTTTGAGTTGAGAACCTTCAGGTATACTCATACCATTTTTTTGTGCCATTTCCTCCTTTACATTCCCCTTTTTAGGAATCACGCAAATTTCTCAACTATTCGTTTATATTAGCCCAAGGATTTGGCGCCCGGAGAATCCAATTTTTTTTCTCAAAAGACTTTATGAGTACTTCCGTAATGAGTTGGGGAACCTTCGTGTATACTCACACCATTTTTTTTGCGTCCATTTCTGCATTTGCACCCCTTTTTTTTAAAAATCACATAAATTCCTCAATTTTTCGTGTGTATTAGCCCATGGATCTAGCACTCAGAGCACTCAAAATTTTTTCTCAAAAAACTTTATAAGGACGACCGTATTGAATTGGAGAACCTTCATGTATACTCACACAATTTTTTCCGCACCCATTTCCTCATTTATAGGCCTTTATTAAGGAATCACGTAAATTCCTCGATTTTTCGTGTATTAGCCCATGGATCTTGTGCACGGAACACCGAAACTTTTTCTCTCAAAAAACTTTATAAGGACCTCCGTATTGAGTTGGGGAACCTTCACGTCTACTCACACCTTTTTTTCGCGCCTATTTCCGCATTTAAAGGCTTTTTTTTAGGTATCGCGCAAATTCCTCAATTTTTCATGTGTACCGTGGATTCGACTCTCAGATCACCCAAACTTTTTTTCTCAAAAACCTTTATGCGGACATCCGTATTGAGCTCACACCATTTTTTTCGAACCCATTTCCGCATTTATAGGCCCTTTTTTAGGAAACACGCAAATTCATTAATTTTTTGTGCGTATTAGCTCATAGATCTGGCGCCTAGAACACCTTAAATTTCTTTTGCTAAAAAAACTTTATGAGGACCTCCGTATTGAGTTGAGGAACCTTTACGTTTACTCACACCACATTTTTGCACCCATTTCCTCATTTACATGTTTGTTTTAGGAATCGCGCAAATTTCTCAGTTTTACGTCTCTATTATCTCATAGATCTGGCGCCTGAAGCACCCAAATGTTTTTTTCTCAAAAAACTTAATGAGGACCTCCGTATAAAGTTGAGGAACCTTCATGTATACTCACACCATTTTATTCGTGCCCATTTCCTTATATACAAGCCCTTTTTTAGGAATCGCGCAAATTTATCAATTTTTCGTGTGTATTAGCCCATTGATTTGGCTCCTAGAGCACCCAAAATTCTTTTGTCTAAAACTTTATGAGGTCCTCCGTAACTAGTTGGGGAACTTTCATGTATACTCACAATATTTTTTTTCGCATATTTTCGCATTTACAGGCCCATTTTAAGAAATCTAAAAAATTCCTCAATTTTTCGTATGTACTAACCTATAGATCCGGCACATGGAGTACAATTTTTTTTCTCATAAACTTTATTGAGGACCTCCATATTGAGTTGGGGAACGTTCACGTATACTCACACCATTTTTTTCACTCTTATTTTCGTATTTACAAGCATTTTTTTAGGAATAATGCAAATTCCTCAATTTTTCGTTCATATAAACCAGTGGATTTAAAGCTTTGAGTACCAAATTTTTTTTCTCAAAAAACTTTATGAGGACCTTCGTATTGAGTTGGAGAACCTTCATGTATACTCACACAATTTTTTTCGCTCCCATTTTCGCATTTACATGTCCTTTTTTAAAAATTGCTCAAATTTCTCAATTTTTCGTGTGTATTAGCCCATGAATTTGATGTCCGGAGCGCCCAATTTTTTTCTCTCAAAAATCTTTATGAGGACCTCCATATTGAGTTGGCGAACCTTCACGTATACTCATAACATTTTTTTCGCGCCTATTTTACTCATTTACATGCCCTTTTTTAGAAATCGCGCAAATTTCTCAATTTTTCGTTTGTATTAGCCCATGGATCTAGCAACCTGAGCAACCAATTTTTTTTCTGAAATTTTTTTATAAGGACCTCCATATTGAGTTGGCGAACCTTCACGTATACTCACACCATTTTATTCGCGCCCATTTTTCTCATTTACAGGCCCCTTTTTTAGGTTTCGCGTAAATTTCTCAATTATTTCTGTGTATTAGAACTCAGATCTATCAGCTGAAGCACCCAAAATATTATTCTTAAAATAATAAAGACCTCCGTATTCAATTGGAGAACCTTCACGTATAGTCACACCATTTTTTTTCGCGCCAATTGCCGCATATACAGGCCATTTTTTAGGGATTGGGCAAATTCTTCAATTTTTCATGTGTAATAAGCCTATGGATTTGGCGCTCGGAGCACCAAAAATATTTTTCTCAAAAAACGTTATGAGGACCTCCGTATTGAGTTGGGGAACCTTCACGTACACTCACATCATTTTTTTCGCTCATATTTCCTGATTTATAGTCCCCTTTTTAGGAATTACGCAAATTCTTCAATTTTTCGGTGTGTGTTAGCCCATTGATTTGGCGCTCGGAGCACCCAAATTATTTTTCTAAAAAAACTTTATGAGGACCTTCATGTTGGGTTGGAGAACCTTCACGTATAATCACACTATTTTTATCGCATTCATTTCCTCATAAATAGGCCCTTTATTAGGAATTGCGCAATTTTTTTAATTTTTCGTGTGTATTAGCCTATTGATTTGGTGCCCGGAGCAACCAAACTTTTCTTATTAAAAAACTTTATACGGACTTCCGTATTAAGTTGTGGAACTTTCAAGTATACTCACACCATTTTTTTTGCGACCATTTTCACACTTACAGGCCTTCTTTAGAAATTGCGCAAATTTATCAATTTTTGATTTGTATTTGCTAGTGGATCTTGCACCTATTGCACCCAATTTTTTTTTCTCAAAAGACTTTATGAGGACCTCCGTATTGATTTGAGATTCTTCATGTATACTCATACCATTTTTTTCGCTCCCATTTTTGCATTTACAGGCCCTTTTTGAGAAATCGCGCAAATTTCTCAATTTTCGTGTGTATTAGCCCATGAATCTGGCGCCCGGAGCACCCAAAATATTTTCTTAAAAAACCTTATGAGGATCTCCATATTGAGTTGGTGAACCTTCACGTATACTCACACAATTTTTTTCGTGCCCATTTTTTCCATTTACAGATCCTCTTTTAGAAATCGCACAAATTTCTCAATTTTTTGTATTTATTAGCCCATGAATCTGGTGCTCGGAGCACCCAAATTATTTTTCTCAAAAGATTTTATGAGCACCTCCGTATTGAGTTGGAGAACCTTCATGTATACTCACACCATTTTTTTCGCCCCCATTTATACATTTACATGCCCTTTCTTAGGAATCGCGCAAATTTCTAAATTTTTTGTGGTATTATCCCATGGCTCTAGCACTCAGAGAACCTAAAAGTTTTTCTCAACAAACTTTATGAGGACCTCCGTATTGAGTTGGGGAACCTTCACGGATACTTACAATATTTTTTTCGCTCCCATTTCCTCATTTTCATGCCATTTTTTTGGAATCGCAAAAATTTCTTAATTTTTTGTATGTATTAAACCATAGATCTGGCGTCCGGAGTAGCCTAATTTTTTCTCTCAAAAGATTTTATGAGGACGTCCATTTTGAGTTGGGAACCTTCAAGTATACTCACACCATTTTTTTCGAGTCCATTTCTGCATTTACATGCCCATATTTAGAAATCGCGTAAATTCTTCAATATTTCGTATGTATTAACCCATGAATCTAGCGTCCGGAGAACCCAAAGTTTTTTCCCCAAAAAACCTTATGAGGACCTCCATATTGAGTTAGGGAACCTTCATGTATACTCACATCATTTTTTTTTTTGCGCTCATTTCCTCATTTACAGGCCATTTTTTAGGAATCACGCAAATTTCTCAATCTTTTGTATGTATAACCCATGGATGTGCCGCCTAGAGCAGCCAAAATTTTTTCTCAAAAAACATTATGAGGACCACCATATTGAGTTGGGGAACATTCACGTATAATCACACCTTTTTAGTTCAATCCCATTTTCACATTCACAGGCCCTTCTTTAGGAATCATGCAAATTCGTCAATTTTTCGTGTGTATTAGCCCTTGGATGTGGTTCCCAGAGCACCCAAAAAATGTTCTCAAAAAACTTTATAGGGTTCTCCACATTGAGTTTGTGAACCTTCACGTATATTAACACTTTTTTTCCATGCCCATTTTCTTATTTAAAGACCCTTTTCATAGGAATCACGCAAATTCATCAATTTTTCGTGTTTATTAGACCATGGATCTGGCGCCCCGAGCACCCAAAAGTTTTTTCTCAATAAACTTTATGAGTACCTCCGTATTGAGTTGGAGAGCCTTCACGTATTCTCACACCATTTTTTTTTCACATCCATTTTCGCATTTACAGGCTCTTAATTAGGAATAGTGCAAATCCTTAATTTTTCATGTGTATTAGCTTGTGGATCCGGCGCCTGGAGCACCAAAATTTATTTTCTCTAAAAAACCTTATGAAGACCTCCGTATTGAGTTGGGAAATTTCACGTATACTCACACTTTTTTTTTGCGTCCATTTTCGTATTTACATGCCATTTTTTAGAAATCGCACAAATCCTCAATTTATCATATGTATTACCCAATTGATCTGGTTCTCGGAGCACCCAAAATTTTATTTTCTCATAAAACAATGTGAGAACATCCTTATTTAGCTTGGTAACATTCAGGTATACTCACACCAATTTTTTCGCACCCATTTTTCTCATCTACATGCCCTTTTTTAGAAAACGCGCAAATTTCTCAATTTTTCGTTGGTATTAGCCCAAGGATGTAGCACCCGGAGTAGCCAATTTTTTTTTCTGAAAATTTTTTATAAGGACCTCCGTATTGAGTTGGCGAACCTTCACGTATACTCATACCATTTTATTCGCCCATTTTCCTTATTTAGGTTTCGCGTAAATTTCTCAATTTTTCATGTGTATATTAGCCCTCAGATCTATCAACCGGAGCTCCCAATTTTTTTTTTTTAAATACTTTATGAGGACCTCCGTATTAAGTCGGAGAACCTTCTCGTATAGTCACACCGTTTTTTTGCGCCCATTTCCGTATATACATGCCATTTTTTAGGAATCGCGCAAATTCCTCAATTTTTCGTTTGTAATAAGCCTACGGATTTCGTGCTCGGAGCACCAAAAATATTTTTTCAAAAAACTTTATGAGGACCTCAGTATTGAGTTGGGAAACCTTCACCTACATTTACACCATTTTTTCGCTCAAATTTCCTGATTTATAGGCCCATTTTTAGGAATTGCGCAAATTCTTCAATTTTTCAGTGTGTAATAGCCCATAGAATTGACGCCCGGAGCACCCAAATTTTTTTTCTAAAAATTTTTTTTGAGGACCTTCATGTTGGGTTGGAGAACCTTCACGTATACTCACACCATTTTTATCGCGCCCATTTCCTCATATATAGATCCTTTATTAGGAATTGCGCAAATTTTTCAAATTTTTCGTGTGTATTAGCCCATTGATCTAGCGTCTGGAGCAGCCACACTTTTCTTATTAAAAAACTTTATAAGGACCTCGGTATTAAGTAACTTTCACGTATACTCACTCCATTTTTTTCGCGACCATTTCCACATTTACAAGCCTTCTTTAGGAATCGCGCAAATTTCTCAATTTTTGATTTGTATTAGCCAATGAATCTTGCACCCATTGCACCCAATTTTTTTTCTCAAAAGACTTTATGAGAACCACCGTATTGATTTGAGATTCTTCATGTATACTCATACCATTTTTTTCGCTCCCATTTTGGCATTTACAGACCCTTTTTGAGAAATCGCGCAAATTTCTCAATTTTCGTGTGTATTAGCCCATGGATCTGGTGCCCGGAGCATCCAAAATGTTTTCTTAAAAAACTTTATGAGGATCTCCGTATTGAGTTGGTGAACCTTCGCGTATACTCACTCAATTTTTCGTGTGTATTAGCTCATGGATCTGGCACCTGGAGCACCCAAATTTTTTTCTCTAAAATACCTTATGAGGACTTCCGTATTGAGTTGGAGAACCTTCACGTATACTCACACCATTTTTTTTGCGTCCAATTTCGTATTTACGTGCCTTTATTTAGAAATCACGCAAATCCTCAATTTATCATATGTATTACCTAATTGATCTGGTGCTCGGAGCACCCAAAATTTTATTTTCTCATAAAACAATGTGAGTACCTCCTTATTTAGTTCGGTAACATTCAGGTATACTCACACCAATTTTTTCGCGCTCATTTCCTTATTTACGCTCCCATTTTTAGGAATCACTTAAATTTCTCAAATTTTTTTGTATATTAGCCAATGGATTTGGCGCTCGGAGCACCCTAAATTTTTTATTAAAAACTTTATGACGACATCTATATTGAGTTGGGAACTTTCAGCTGTACTCACACCATTTTTGTCGCGCCCATTTCCCTATTTATAGGTCCTCTTTTAGAAATTGCGCAAATTCTTCTATTTTTGGTATGTATTAGCCTATAGATAATTTTTTATCTCATGAAATTGGCGCCCGGAGCACCCAAAATCTTTTTCTCAAAAAACTTTATGGGAATCTTCGTATTGAGTTGGGAAACCTTCATGTATATTCACACCATTTTTTCGCGCCCATTTCCGCATTTACAGGCCCTTTTATAGAAATTGCGCAAATTACTCAATTTTTCTAGTGTATTAGCCCATGAATTCAGCTCTCGAAGCATCCAAACTTTTTTTCTCAAAACACTTTATGAGGACCTCCTAATTAAGTTGGGGAACCTTCATGTATACTTACAATATTTTTTTCAAACACACATTTCCCCATTTACAGACCCTTTTTTAGGAATTGCACAAATTCCTCAATTTTTTTGTGTGTATTAGCACTTGGATCTGGCCCGGAGCACCTAATTTTTTTCTCAAAAAACCTTATGAGGACCACTGTATTGAGTTTGGAAACATTCACGTATACTCACACCATTTTTTTCACGCCCATTTCCATATGTACAATCCCTTTTTTAGGAATCACACAAATTCCTTAATTTTTCATGTGTATTAGCCCTTAGATCTGGCTCCCGGAACACCCAAATATTTTTTCACAGTACCTCTGTATTAAGTTGGGGAACCTTCACGAATACTCACTCCATTTTTTTCGCCCCCATTTTCACATTTACAGACTCTTTTTTAGGAATCGCGCATAATCCCCAATTTTTGGTATGTATTAGACCATAGATAAATTTTTTTCTCAAAAATCTTTATGAGGACTTCTGTATTGAGTTGGCGAACCTTCACGTAAACTCACACCATGTTTTTCATTCCCATTTCCTCATTTACAGGCCATTTTTAGGAATCGCGCAAATTTCTCAACTTTCAGTTTGTATTAGCCCATTGATTTGGCGACTGAAGCACCCAACTTTTTTTCTCAAAAAACTTTATGAGGACCTCTGTATTAAGTTGGGGAACCTTCCCGTATACTCACACCATTTTGTTCGTACCCATTTGCTACATCTACATTTTCTTTTTTACGAATCGCGCAAATTCTATCATTTTTTCTGTGTTAATTATCCCATGTATCTGGCGCCCGGAGCACCCTAACTTTTTTTCTTAAAAAACATTATGAGGACCAGTTCTGCATTTACTATCCCTATTTTTTTCGCACCCAGTTCTGCATTTACTATCCCTTTTTTTAGGAATCGTGCAAATTCCTCAATTTTTATTGTGTATTAGCTCATGGATCCGGCTTTTGGTGCACCTTAACTTTTTTTTCACAATACATTTTATGCGGACCTCTGTATTGAGTTAGGGAACCTTCACGTATACTCAAATCATTTTCTTCGCGCCCATTTCATCATTTACATACCCTTATTTAAGAACCGTGCAAATTTCTAAATTTTTCGTGTGTATTAGCCTATAGATCTGGCGTCCGAAGAACCCTGAAGTTTTTTCTCAAAAAACTTTATGAGCACATCTGTATTGAGTTGGGAAACCTTCACGTATAGTCACACCATTTTTTTCGCGCCCATTTTCGCATTTACAGGCCCTTTCTTAGAAATTGCGCAAATTCTTCAATTTTTCAAGGGTATTAGCTCATAGATCCGGCGCCCGGAGCACCTATACTTTTTTTCTCAAAAAACGTTATGAGGACCTCCGTATTTAGTTGGGGAGCCTTTACATATATACTCACACCATTTTTTTCGCGCACATTTCCGCATTTATATGCCTTTTTTTAAGAATCGTGCAAATTCGTCAATTTTTCGTGTGTATTAGCCTATTGAGCTAGCGCCCGGAGCAACCAAATTTTTTTTCTCCAAAAGTTTTATTAGGACCTCTGTATTGAGTTGGCGAACCTTCACGTATACTACACCATTTCTTTCGCGCCCATTTTCACATTTACAGGCTTTTTTTTAGGAATATAAAATATTCCATAATTTTTCGTGTGTATTAGCCATGGATCTGAGCCCCGGAGCACGCAAATATTTTTTTACAAAAAATTTTATGAGGACCTATGTATTAAGTTGGCGAACCTTCACGAATATTCACACCATTTTTTTCGCGCCCATTTTCACATTTACAGACCCTATTTTAGAAAATTGCGCAAATTTCTCAATTTTTTGTTTGTTAATATCCTATGGATCTGGCGCCAGAGCACCTAAATTTTTGTTATCAAAAGACTTTCTGAGGATATCGATATTGAGTTAGGGAACATTCACGTATACTCACACCATTTTTTTCGCGCCCATTTCCGCATTATAGCCCCTTTTTTAGAAATCGCGCAAATTTCTTAATTTTTTGTTTGTATTAGCCTATGAATATGGCGACCGAAGCACCCAATTTTTTTTTCTCAAAACACTTTAAGAGGACCTCCGTATTGAGTTGGGAACCTTCACGTATACTAAAACCTTCGCAAAAATTTTCCTCATTCACAAGCAATTTATTAAGAATCGCGCAAAATTCTCAATTTTTTCATTTGTATTTGCCCATGGATCTGACTCCCGGAGCATCCAAAAAAAAATTTCACAAAAGACTTTATGAGACCTCCATATTTAGTTGGAGAACCTTCATATATACTCACAACATTTTTTTCACACCCATTTTGTCATTTACAGACTTTTTTTACGAATCGCTCAAATACCATAATTTTTCGTGTGTATTAGCCCATGAATATGGCGCCCGAAGCACCCAAAGTTTTTTCCCCAAATTTTTTTATGAGGACCTCCATATTGAGTTGGGGTATCTTCACGTATACTCACACCATTTTTTTCGCGCTCATTATCTCATTTACATGCATTATTTTACGAATCGCGTCAATTTCTCAATTTTTCGTGTGTATTAGCATATGGATCTGGCGCCCAAAGTACCCAAACTTTTTAGGGATCGCACAAATTCCTCAATTTATTGTTTGTATTCGCCTATGAATCTGGCGCTCGGAGTACCCAATTTTTTTTCTCAAAAAACATTATGAGGAACTCTGTATTGAGTTGGGGAACCCTCACGTATACTCACACCATTTTTTTCGCTCCCATTTCTGCATTTGTAGTCCCTTTTTTAGTAAACGCGCAAATTTTTCAATTTTTCGTGTGTATTAGCGTATGGATCTAGTTTTCAGAGCACTCATATTTCTTTTCTCAAAAGCTTTATGAGGACCTCCGTATTGAGTTGTGAAACATTTATTTATATTCACACCATTTTTTCATACACATTTCCGCATTTACAGGCCCCTTTGAAGAAATCGTGCATATTCCTCAATTTTTCGTGTGTATTAGACAATGGATATGTGCTCGGAGCACCAAAAAAAATTCTCAAAAAATTTTATGAGGATTTCCATAATTAGTTAGCGAACCATCACATATACTCATACAATTTTTTTCGCGTCTATTTCCTCATTTACAGGCCCATTTAAAGGAATCACGCAAATTTCTCAATTTTTATTTGTATTAGCCCATGAATTTGGTATCTGGAACACCCAAATTTTTTTTCTCAAAAGACTTTATGACGACCTCCGTATTGCGTTGGGAAACCTTCATTTATACTCACACTATTTTTACACTCCCATTTATGCATTTACAGGCCCTCTTTTAGGAATCGTGCAAATAACTCAATTTTTTGTGTGCAATAGCCCATGGATCTGGCGTCCGGAGCACCCAAAGTTTTTTCCCTAAAAAACTTTATGAGGACCTCCATATTGAGTTGGGGTACCTTCACATATACCCACATCATTTTTTTTGCTCCCATTTTGTTATTTACATGCCCTTTTTTATGAATCGCGCCAATTTCTCAATTTTTCATGTGTATAAGCACATGGATTTGGCACCCGGAGCACCCAAAAAAATTTTCTTACAAAATTTTATGAGGACCTCCGTATTGAGTTGGGGAACCTTCACATATACTAACACCACTTTTTCGCGCCCATTTTCGTATTTTCTGGCCCTTTTTTATAATCACTCAAATTCCTCAATTTTTCTTATGTATTAGCCCATGGATCCGACTCCTGGTGCTACTTGAATCTTTTTCTCAAAAAACTTTATGAGGACCTCCGTATTGAGTTGGGGAAACTTCACGTATACTCATATCATTTTTCTTGCGTCCATTTCATCATTTACAGGCCATTTTTAGGAATCGCACAAATTACTCAAATTTTTATGTATATTAGCTCATGGATCTGGCGTTCGAAGCATCAAAAATTGTTTTCTAAAAAAACTTTATGAGGACCTCTATATTGAGTTGGGGAACCTTCACGTATACTTACACCATTTTTTTCGCACCCTTTTTTAGGAATCGTGCAAATTTCTCAATTTTTCGTGTGTATTAGCCCATGGATCCGGCTCCCGGAGCACTCATACTTCTTTTTCTCAAACAACTTTACTAGTACCTCCGTATTTAGTTGGGAAATCTTTACATATATTCACACCATTGTTTCACGCACATTTTCGCATTTACATGCTTTTTTTTAGGAATCGCGCAAATTCCTCAATCTTTTGTGTATTTTCCCATGGATATGTGCCTGGAGCATCAAAAACAATTTTTCTCAGAAAATTTTATGAGTACATCCGTAATGAATTGGCGAACCACTATATATACGCATACCATTTTTTTCGCGTCCATTTCCTTATTTACATGTACTTTTTATGAATCACGCAAATTTCTCAATTTTTGTTTGGATTTGCCCATGAATTTGGTGATCGGAGCGCCCAATTTTTTTCTCAAAAGACTTTATGAGGACCTCCGTATTGAATTAGGGAACCTTCATGTAAACTCACACCATTTTTTTCGAGCTCATTTTGAATTTACAGACCCTTTTTTAGAAATCACATAAATTTCTTAATTTTTCGTGTGTATTACACCATGTATCTGGTGCTCGAAGCACCAAATTTTTTTTCCCCAAAAGCTTTATGAGGACCTCCGTACTGAGATGGGGAACCTTCACGTATACTCACACTATTTTTTTCATGCCCATTTCCGTATCTACAGGCCCTTTTTTAGAAATTGCGCAAATTTCTCAACTTTTCTTCTGTTTTAGCTCATCTCTCTAGTTCCCGGAGCACCTTAACTTTTTTTCTCAAAAAACTTTATGAGTACTTCCGTATTGAGTTGGGTAACCTTCACGTATACTAACATCAGTTTATTTTACGCTCATTTCATCATATATAGGTCCTTTTTTAGGAATCGCACACATTCTCAATTTTTCGTGTGTATTAGCTTATGGATCTGGCGTCCGGAACAACCAAAATTTTTTTCACAAAAAACTTTTTGAGAACCTCCGTGTTAAATTAGGGAACCTTCACGAATACTCACACAATTTTTTTTACACCCATTTTCGCAATTACAGGCCCTATTTTAAGGATTGCGCAATTTATTTTTTTTTGTGTATTAACCCATGGATCTGGCGTCCGAGTATCCAATTTTTTTTTTCAAAAAACTTTATGAGGACCTCTTTATTGAGTTGGGGAACATTTACATATATTCACACTATTTTTTTCGCGCATATTTCCGCATGAACATCCCCTTATTTAGAAATCGCAGAAATTCCTCAACTTTTTGTGTGTATATTATCCCATGGATCTGGCGCCCAGAGCACCCAAATTTTTTTCTCAAAAAAACTTTATGAGGACCTCCATATTGTGTTGGGGAACCTTCACGTATACTTATACCAATTTTTCACGCTCATTTCTGCATTTACATGTTCCTTTTTAGGAAATGCGCAAATTCCTCAATTTTTCGTGTGTTAAGGCCTATGGATTTGGTGCCCGGAGCACCTAAATTTGTTTTCTCAAAAGACTTTATGAGGATCTACGTACTAAGTTGAAGAACCTTCATGTTTACTCACACCATTTTTTCGTGATCATTACCGCATTTACATGTCCTTTTTTAGGAATCGCGCAAATTCCTTATTTTTTTGTGTGTTAACTCCATAAATCTGGCGCTCGGAGCAGCCAAAGTTTTTTCCCCAAAAAATCTTATGAGGACCTCCGTATTGAGTTAAGGAACCTTCACGTATACTCACACCATCTTTTTAGTTCATAGATCAGACTCCCGGAGCACCTTAATGTTTTTTCTCAAAAAACTTTTTGATGACCTCCGTATTGAGTTGGGGAACCATCACTTATATCACACCATTTTTTCGCTCCCATTTCTTCTTTTACAATTCTTTTTTTAGGAATCGCGCAAATTCTTCAATTTTTTGTGTATATTATCCAATGCATCTGACATTCGGAGCAACCACATTTCTTTTCTCAAAAACCTTTATGAAGACCTCTGTATTAAGTTAGAGAACTTTCACGAATATTCACACCATTTTTTTCGCGCCCAATTTCGTATTTACACGCCCTTTTTTAGGAATCGTACAAATTTCTCAATTTTTTTGTGTATTAGCCCACGGATCAGACGCCGGGAGCACCCAAATTTTTTTTCTCAAAAAACATTATAAGGACCTCCGTATTGAGTTAGGGAACCTTTATGTATATTCACACAATTTTTTTCGCGCTGATTTCCACATTTACAGGCCCTTTTTTAGGAATCGCGCAAATTTCCAATTTTTCGTGTGTATTATTATCCCATTGATTTGGCGCCCGGAGCACCCAAATTTTTTTTAGCAAAAATCTTTATGAGGACCTCCGTATTAAAATGGGGAACCTTCACGATCACAATAATTTTTTCGCACCCATTTTCGCATTTACAAGCTTTTTTTAGGAATCGCGAAGATTCTTCAATCTGTTGTGTGTATTATCCCATGGATCTGGTCTCTAGATCACCCAAAAAAAATTCTCAAAAAAATTATGAGGACCTTTGTATTGAGTTGGGGAACCTTCACGTATACTCACACCATTTTTTTCGCGCACATTTCCGCATTTAGAGTCCCATTTTTAGAAATCGCTCAAATTTCTCAATTTTTCGTGTGTATTAGCCCATGAATCTAGCGTCCAGAGCTCCCAATTTTTTTTTCTCAAAAAACTTTATCAGGACCTCCGTATTAAGTTGGGGAACCTTCACGTATAGTCACACCATTTTTTTGCGTCCAGTTTCCTCATTTACAGGCCATTTTTAGGAATCGCGCAAATTCCTCAATTTTTCGTGTGTATTAGCCCATGAATCTTGCGCCCGGAGCACATAAAATTTTTTTCTCAAAAAACTTTATGAGTACCTCCGTACTGAGGTGGCGAACCTTCACGTATACTCGCACCATTTTTTTCGTGGCCATTTCCTCATTTACAAGCCCTATTTTAGAAATTGCGCAAATTTCTCAAATTTTGTTTGTATTAGCGCATTGATTTGGTGCCCGGAGCATCCAAAAAAAATTTCTCAAAAGACTTTAAGAGAACCTCCCTATTGAGTTGGTGAACCTTCATGTATACTTATACTATTTTTTCTCATTTATGCATTTACAGGCCCTTTTTTAGACATCGCATAAATTCCTCAATTTTTCGTGTGTATTACCCCATGTATCTGGTGCCCGGAGTACCAAAATTATTTTCCCCAAAAACTTTATGAGGACCTCCGTATTGAGTTGGGGAACCTTCACGTATACTCACACTATTTTTTTCACGACCATTTCCTTAATCACATGCCCAATTTTAGGAATCGCGCAAATTTCGTAATTTTTCGTGTGTATTAGCCCATGGATTTGGCACCCGTAGCACCCAAACTTTTTTCCTTAGAAAACTTTATGAGGACCTCCGTACTGAGTTGGGCAACCTTCACGTGTACTCACACCATTTTTTTCACGTCCATTTCCACATTTAGAGAACCTCTTTTAGGAATCGCACAAATTTCTCATATTTTTTGTGTGTATTAGCCCATGGATATGTTGCCCGGAGCACCCAAATTTTTTTTATCAAAAAACTTTATGAGGACCTTTGTATTGAGTTCGTGAACCTACACATATACTCACACAATTATTTTCGCGCCCATTTTCTCATTTATAGTCCCTTTTTTAGGAATCACACAAATTTCTGAATTTTTCGTGTGTATTAGTCCATGGATTTGACGGCCGGAGCACCCAAAAAAAAATTCTCAAAAAACTTTATGAGTACCTCCGTATTGAGTTAGGGAACATTCACGTATACTCACACCATTTTTTTTCTTGCCCATTACCGCATTTACAGGCCCTTTTTTAAGAATCGAGCAAATTTTTTAACTTTTCGTGTGTTAATTAGTCAATGGATCTGGCGCTCGGAGCACCCAAATTTTTTTTCTCAAAAAACTTTATGAGGACCTCTGTATTGAATTGGGGAACCTTCACGTATACTCACACCATTTGTTTCACACTCATTACCGCATGTATAGGCCCGTTTTTAGAAATCGTGCAAATTTTTAAATTTTTCATGTGTATTAGCCTATGGATTTGGCGCCTAGAGCACCCAAATTTTTTTCTCAAAAAACCTTATGAGGACCTCTGTGTTGAGTTTGAGATCCTTCACGTATACTCACAACATTTTGTTTGCTTCCATTTCTGCATTTACAAGCCCTATTTTAGAAATCACGCAAATTCCTCAATTTTTCGTGGGTATATTAGCCCATTGATCTGGCGCTCGGAGCACCCAAAACTTTTTTTCTCAAAAAACTTTATGTCGACCTCCGTATTAAGTTGGGGAACCTTCACGAATACTCGCACCATTTCTTCCCGCCCATTTTCGTATTTACAGGCCCTTTTTATGGAATTGTGCAAATTTTCTCAATGCTTTGTGTGTATTTGCCCAAGGATCTGGCATCCGGAGCACCTAAATTTTTTTTCTCAAAAAACGTTATAAGGACCTCGGTATTGAGTTGGGGAACCTTCACATATACTCACACCATTTTTTTACGCCCATTTCCACATTTAAAGGCCCTTGTTTAAGAATTGAGCAAATTTCTCAATTTTTCCTGTGTATTAGCTCATGGATCTGGCGCCCGAAGCACCCAAAAAAAAATTCTCAAAAAATTTTATAAGGATCTTTGTATTGAGTTGGGAACTTTCACGTATACTCACACACTCACATTATTTTTTTCATGCCCATTTCCTCATTTACAAACCTTTTTTTAGGAATCGTGCAAATTCTTCAATTTTTCGTGTGTATTAGCCTATGGATCTGGCGTCCAGAGCACCCAATTTTTTCTCAAAATACTTTATGAGGATCTCTGTATTGAGTTGGGGAACATTCACCTATACTCACACCATTTCTTTTGCTCCCATTTCCTCATTTATAGACACTTTTTTAGGAATCGCGCAGATTTCTCAATTTTTTGTGTGTTAATACCCATGGATCTGACACCCGGAGCACCAAAAAAAAATTTCTCAAAAACTTTATTAGGACATCTGTATTGAGTGGGGGAACCTTGACTTATATTCACATCCTTTCTTTTGCTCCATTTGTGCATTTACAATCCCTTTTTTAAGAATCACGCAAATTTCTTAATTTTTCGTGTGTATGTAATATTCCAAACATAAATCAATAGGGGTAAATGTGTAATTTACTATTTTAATACATGTATAAGTAATATCTACGTAACTTATTCCACCTTTTATCCCGTAGAATTTATACATAGATTCCCTCAGAACTTACACATAAATTTCCTCATAATTTTTGTAGGTAATAATTAATTATGTAGGATTACAAAAAATGCAACCAAACACCGTATAAAATTTAAATATGAATAACTTTTATACAACATTTAAAATCCTATCAACCAAACATGATATAAGTTATATTGACTTTTATACCTTACACAAAACTTAACTAATACTACAACAATAAAATGGCAACATATAAGTTTATCTAGTTTAAAATCACAAGTTCTATATTATATCTCATGGATTTTGTTTTTTTTTTTTTGGTATTAGAATTATCACTAGAATCACAATATAACTTATTCACAAAACAAACGCGTCTTAAGAGTATGGCTCAGTTATCATAAAGTTGGTGAAACTGTATGACTAATGAACACATTTTCCTCACTATACGTTGACAAGTGAAATAGTCGAGGTGTGTGCAAACTTTAACCCAAACAACACCATTCAAATAAATAGAAAATTTTCTAGAGCAAAGATAAATATTTACTCCTACTGAAGTGAAAATAGGGAGCACACGGACTTAGAATCTTACTAAAGCTCCGTGCGGCACTTGACAACTTACTCACTAGTTTTTCAAAATCTTGTAATCTCAAGTATGCCCTTTTGAAACTAAGATCGCTAAGAGAATGAAAAGGAAGACTTAGAAAGATTTGAAAAGTTTAGAAGAAGGCTTTGTATTAAGCTTGGAAGATTGCTTTACACTTGCTTTCTTGGTTGCTTGCTTGGTTGGTGCCTTGTAAATGAGGGGCACCTCTATTTATACTACCTTCTAGGGACTAAAATGTAATTAATATTTACTTTACAAGTCCCTAAACTATTTACACTTTGATCCCTCCCTAAAATCTTCTACTAATTCTAGGAAATTCTAAAGTTTTCCAAGAGAATATCTAGTCCCTCTTCTAGAATTCTCTACACATTTTAGAGAATTCTAAGGCTTTCTTGGAAACTATCTAGGACCTTCCACTGCCTTCTAAGTTATTCTAGAGAATTCTCTAGCCTTATTGAATAATCTAAAGGGTTCTAGAGTCTTCCGAAAACCTCTCCACAACTCTAGACCCTTCCGCCCCTATTCGGACACAAAATTTCACTGTGATGTGGCGGGACGTGACAACAGAGATGTGCAAAAATAAGAGACTTACTTTAACAGAGAATAACAGAATTTGTCAAAGAGAGTAGAGATGAGAGTCAATTCTTTAAACAGGCTACAGATACATCAGTCAAATAGCTTAATTGTCAAAGTTGCAGCAAACATTGTGCTTTATAACATCAACGGCGTTCATTTACACCTAGTATGGGTTGTAACGGGGACGCCCTCTTCCACCACTGTCACCCCGCCTTCCGTCACTTGAACTGCCTCCACCACTACGTCCACCTCGTGATGTTGGAGGAGGAGAATGCATAACTCCTGGTTGTTGCCTGGATGGGAAAGAGAGATCAGAAATAGNCTAGTTTAAAATCACAAGTTATATATTATATCTCATGGACTTCGTTTTTTTTTTATATTATAATTATCACTATAATCACAATATAACTTAATTTACAAAGCAAACGCGTCTTAAGAGTATGGCTCAGTAATCATAAAGTTGGTGAAACTGTATGACTAAGGAACACATTTTCCTCACTACACGTTAACAAGTGAAATAGTCGAGGTGTGTGCAAACTTAACCCCAAACAGCACCATTCAAATAAATAGAAAATTTTCTAGAGCAAAGATAAATATTTACTCCTACCGAAGTGAAAATAAGGAGCACAGAGATGTGCAAAAATAAGAGACTTACTTTAACAGAGAAGAACAGAATTTGTCAAAGAGAGTAGAGATGAGAGTCAATTCTTTAAACAGGCTACAAACACATCAGTCAAATAGCTTAATTGTCAAAGTGACAGCAAACATTGTGCTTTATAACATCAACGGCGTTCATTTACACCTAGTATGGGTTGTAACGGGGACGCCCTCTTCCACCACTGTCACCCCGCCTTCCGTCACTTGAACTGCCTCCACCACTACGTCCACCTCGTGATGTTGGAGGAGGAGAATGCATAACTCCTGGTTGTTGCCTGGATGGGAAAGAGAGATCAGAAATAGTACAACGAAAACAAGCTAAATACCATTGAAGCATTTGAGAACAAGCACTTCTGATGGAACCTAATTAAACACCCTATTACTACTACTATAGTATCTAATGCTTCACTAGAGGTGCGCCTGTCTTTAGATAATATGGCATTAATGGTCTTCTATTTCGTGAATTTCAGCCATGACTCACAATAAATGGAGTTCAGAAAATACAGAAAGAAGTTGTTTTGCTCCTGGACACTAGTTTTCCTTTATATCATAAAATCAGATTGGACTTTTCCATTCATTATCACGCTTTGCGAAGCAACTGATATAGACAGGTTGTACTTACAGGACATATCCAATCCTTCCATCAGGTAAAAGCATCGGCATCATTGCCAAACCACCAGGTGTAGCTCCTCTTCCATAAACCATTGGCTGTGAAGTGAGGAGCACGGAGTGTTAGTAAAGCTGCAGATTCACAAATCTATCTAACCACAAGCTATACAAGAGGATGACAATAAAAGGGCAGTGATTTTCATCTATTTAGATTTAATCAAAACTGAAATCTTGAAATAGGTATTTCTTGGTCTCTGAAAAAACTTGTGCATATGTAATATTAATACATCGGAAACAGGTTATCTCCACGGTTTTTGCTTTACATATTGGACACAGTTGACAACATTGTGTAGATGATAAATCATATTCATCATTAATAGAAGCGCCACACAACTTGCCACAAAATAAACTAACAGACCCTAGCAACTGAATACTTTGCTTACAAGCTACAAATCCACAGTAAACTTATTTAAGATTATTCTTTTATAATGGGAAAATCATTGAGGGCTAGTAGCATGCAGTACGAAACTCAATGGATAATGGGCCCATCCCTTTATACTTCTGCACTAGAATACCAAGCTTTTGTGCAGCAAGATTCGAACCCATTATGTGCGCATAACCTACACATCTCGTGTTGCGCACTCCGCTATGCTAAAGCCAAGGGGATCAAATGTTAAAAATTATCCAAACAACGAATATCTTTTTTCTTTTACTTTGTTGGGATGGGTGGGGCAGGTATCAATCACTGAATATTATGGTTCAACAACGTGATAATTAAAGGTGATAAGAAGAAACAAAGTAGACCTAATATCACGTGGAGCAAAGTTGCCTCAAAAAAACTTCTTTCCGAAGGTTAAGATTTAAGTTGTCCCAAAAACCAAATAACCGCTCATGATCAATGTAAACTAAGTTAAGAATACAGCAGAAGAAAAAAAATTACATATGCAAATGATATATATATAAACGTTATTAACTCATTGGGATTAAAACTCCATTTGTACACTTCAACTATGCCTAGGTACTATTGCGGAGTCTTTCCTTTGGAAGACACATCTCCATGAAGAAAAAAAATTACATATGCAAATGATACATATATAAACGTTATTAACTCATTAAAACTCCATTTGTACACTTCACTATGCCTAGGTACTATTCCGGAGTCTTTCCTTGGAAGACACACATCTCCATGTAGGGAGAAGTGTAGTTTTCAAAACTATGTATTTTTACAAGACAAATATTTAGTATTAAAATGTAATGACCTAAATATAACAAAATTTATGAAAAGATAAGAACATCAGCGGCAAACACAAGCATTCACTATCAAAGCCATGAAAAAAGCTCTTACTTGGGCTACACCTGGACCACCATATCCTGCACCAAAACCTGCACCTAGCGCACCATAAGGGGTTCCCATCATGCCATATCCAATACGAGGAGGGTAAGTTGGAAGTGTGGCTCCCTTTTGTGAGCTTGATCCTCCTGAAGATTTTTGATCTACCTGAGGCTTTGCAAGTGAACACTCCAGAATTTTCCCTGATCCAAAAGAGCAGCAATGCATCAGTGTCACTATACATTTTGTTGTATGAAGTGAACTCCAATCCAAAGAAAGAAGTGGAAACAGATATACCATCTATTTCATATTTCTCAGTGTTCTTCAGGGCCCTCATAGCACTTGACCTATCAGCAAAGTGAACAAAGCCATATCTGCTCTGTTCTTGCCCTGGTTTAGCTGGAGGAAGAACTACTTTCGTAATTTTCCCATGATGTTCAAACAACTCTCTTAGCTTGTCTTGGTTAATGTGTTTGGGCAAGTTCTTCACATACACTGCCTTAACCTATAGAGTTCCAAAGGAGACAAAACATGATGCTTACATTATAATTCCACATCTTCAGGCATTTGCCAATTAACCAAGCTGGACCATATTGCAGTGTTTTATGCACCAAACAATAAACCATTCTTAAGGGAATATAGCTACTTGGTAGTACATCAACTTAGGATAAAATACCCCAAATGAAATCCCTAAAGCAAAGAAGAATACATATATGCCCAAAAGCATTGTATGTTAATCAGTTGGAACTACGACAATATTTTAGTCCTTTTAGTTATGGGGTTTGGGTGAAGGGGGAGCTTTGCAGGAGAAGAAATGTTCACAGATATATTCCTTGTTGGAAAGAGACTTTACCAACATATAACCCAGAAGAATTATGTTGAATAGAAATCACCATATGTGCGAGTATCTTAAGAAAGCACCCTGCAGCATATTAGTTTGTATGCAGAGGAAAGATAAAATTAGCAAGAGTTCTAAAGTAGAACCTGTGAAGAAGCAGTTTCAGCATTTTTGGGATCAGCCCAGCTAACAGTTGGTGCATTATCATCAAGCTTAAAATCTGAATTTGACATCTCTTGTCTTGAATACTCTGCACATGCATGATTGTAATATTCTATAAAAGCGAATCCACGATTTTTACCGGAATTCAGAGGATCCTGCATCATAAAAGTAGAAAAAAATGTTAAAGCAACAAAATAGTTTTTTCTTGCATATATAGAGAGAGGGAACGGGGGGTTAATTTTCTTTCCATGAACAGGATATAATTGGAAGAGTAACTAACGTGGAGCAGTATATGTACACCTAATGCCAATAAAGAACTGTACCAAAAGGTGAGAAAATGGACTAAATAAACATATGTCAAAAAAAAGTCAGGTTCTACCTTCACTAACTCAATAGTAATAACCCCAGGCCCTACATTTGTTACAGCTGTCCTCATGTCTTCCTCTCCCCAGGTTCTAGGAACATTACCAATGAATAACTTATGTTTAGCTTGAGCTGGAGAACATTTGACCCTTTTTCCCTGATACAGAAACAGCTGTGTTAGAGAATCCAAAGAGTTGGAAACAAGAAAACAGATGAATTACCATTCACTTTCAGAAATGCACATCAGGACTGTAAACTGTAAAATAAATGATTTGAATAAACAAGGAAGGATGAGAGACAACAAAAAAGCACAGAACCAGTTGAGAAATTTAGCATTTTACGTACCTTCAGCTCAGTGTTGTTGAGCTCTTTAATAGCCTTGGATGCCAATTCCTTGTTTCTATAGGTAACAAATGCATATCCTTTGTTCTGAGTTGAGTCCTTCCCTTTCATTATTCTTACCTGGCATTTTCATGCATGTCATCCGTTAAAATTGGGATACCAATAAAGAACAGATAATGAACAAGAAAAGAATTTACCTCTGTAACTTCCCCAATTGTCTCACAAAATTCCCTCACATCTGCCTCAGAAACATCATGAGTAACACCACCTATGTACACTTCTGAACCATGAGGAGGAAGGGCGAGGAGCTCAGCATGCTTTTTCTCCATATCCTCAGCATCTGCATCAACTTTCATTTTTACATCCTCTGACCCCTTTCCTTCACCAGTTCCATCACTTCCATTTTCCTCCTCCTCCTCCTCTTCTTCTTCTTCCACCTCCTCTTCGACCTCCTCTTCTTCTTCCTCTTCCATTTCCACCTCTTCTTCTACCTCTTCATACTCAATCTCTTCCTCTTCTTCATTATCACCTTCAAAGTCAACATGCTCTTCGGTCTCAACAGGTTTCTCAGGTTCAGATTTAATAGCTGCAGCACTGGCCCTTGTTCTCGGCATCTTATATTTCTAGGAAGATAATCTGGCGCTGCAACTCTGATGGAACCACAGAAGCCGGAAGCATTTGCAAAAGAAAGAAGAAAAATGTGGACAGGCTGAACCAAAATGAAAGGCCAAGAGGATTTCCAGAGTAAAGAATATCTCAATTGAACTTGTTCCATGAGAAATGGCCAAGGAGTTCCAATGTCAATTTTCAGTAAAAGGCTGACTAAATTTTACCAATACAAACAAAGACAGGCAAGAGAAGAATACTGAATGACTATCAAGAGGGTAATATCCTCCATCAGGTGCAAAAACAATGAACCAATGAATTCCATAAAAGGTAGATACTGATTGATTTCTGAAGGAAAGTCAGCCTTTAGTTTAAACTATAATTAGGACCAATGCATTCATAACAATGGAACAAGGAAAAGAAAGAAAAATAAAAGAATACAAGGAAAGAGAAAAAGAGAGAGGAGAGGAGATTATGAAAGGCTTAATCTATCCCCAGGCAATAGCAGGGAAAATAGAATGCTTAATGGGATGTTCATCAAGGTTTAGATCCCACCAGACCCCTCCCCATAAAACATAATTCCAGTTCCAAAATACATGTCCCATTCTGTAAGTGAGACCTCCCTGCAGTAAATTAATGGATATACAGTGAATGTACTGATAGAGGAGCAACCTCGACTGCACTTTTTAGAAAACCATTGCTCAATATCAGAACAGTCCGCGAGTCGTTTACTACCATTAGAGTTAAAACTTGACCTCAAGAAGCAGATTAATTCATAGCTAGCTTAAGCAGAAGTCTAATATGCCTCTTAATGATGTTAGACTGTGAATATTAATAGTACACAAATCTGATAGCTTACACCCATGAGCTTGAATAATCGGTTAAAAAGTGAGATCAACCATTGAAGGCAATAACTAAGAAATACACGTCACTGATGTCCTTTTTTTTTGGGAGGGTGGTGGACAAATCCAAATATTCCTTTGATGCGTATGTCACTAAGTTGACTGGTGACACAATAAATTCCATTTGCAAAGTCGAGACCAGTTAAGAAATCTCAGCCAGTGATCACTGAGTTTCTTTCTCCAACTATATTTTCTAGTGGAAAGCACACAAGAGGAGCTCAAAAGTACAGAACTACTTGTCCACTACATTAAACCTAAGCTTGTTTTTTAGGATGGTAACAGTAAACCAAAGCTTTTTTATTAGAAATCAAAACCATTTTTGCTCGAAATTCCAACGTTTAGAACATAATTATTATCTCCCAAGTTCAGTAGCATCACGATCATGCAGTCTTAACTACTTCACCAGCAATTGGTTTATCACTAAATTTCATAATATTTCCTTTCTATATACTCCCTGTCCCAATTTATATGCTCACTTTTCTTTTAAGTCAACCCCAAAAGAATGACGCATTTCAATATTCAGTAACAATTTAACTTTAGAGTACCTATTTTACCCTTAATAAAATGACTTATAGCCACACCAACATCTATAACTTGTTTTAGACTACAGATTTCAAAAGTATTTCTTTTTCCTTAAACTTCGTGCCAAGTCAAACTACCTCACATTGGGACGGAGGAAGCCTTGAGCTCTACAGCTTAAGGTGAATTCTCAACTATTCAATACATCAATTCTTGAACATTTAAGAACTGAGAAGCATTCTATGTTGGGAAAGGGACAGGAAAGCTAGAACAAATAGAACCTTGTCGAAAAGTAGCCAGAGTCTTTCGCCTAAAATAGATAGATAGATGAGATGAAAGAGTATAAGGTGAGAACAATGCATCTGGATCATGCATTGCCCCTAAGTTAAGAACACTATTTTGTGGTCTTCGAAAATACATGATATAATAAGTGATTTTGAAGTCCAAACTAGGTATATTTGTATGATGGAAAACATTTTCTGGTGCTTAATTGCCTGAAAATATTTTTTCACCAAAAGGAAAGAAACTGACTTCCTTAATCTATGTGTGGATATCATTGTTCTACCCAACTGTTTCAACTGTTAACTTCAAATCACTACTCTAACCAGCATTTCGACATTATTATCAATCTTTTATAATTTATCTTCATCAAAATATGCAACTTGCTACAAGGATAATCATCCATGTTTAATAAATATGTTTTCTTTCCACACATCAGCTAAACACAGAAAACATTTCAAGAAAACAGTTTTCCAAAACATCACCTATTTCTTAAAAAATGTCTGCTGTCGTACCACTGCAGTTTTAGAACAATTAGTCTGTAAGAGTCTAAAAACAGAAAAGTACTAATATGGTGCAATGAATTCCCATCCTCCTACTACCTTCCTAGACCAATCCAAGAGCAGAATAGCTTGATAGCTTATTTTTTTGAGAAAAAAAATAAGCTCTTTTATTACAAATTCTAGTTCAAAGAAATTTTAAATATTGAACTTTATTTTATCCAAGAAGATGCTCCAACATAAAATCAAGAATATTTCAGTGTACTATACATCCTGGAAACCCAATTCCGCACTCTTCCCAAACATATACCTTTCAACAATGACAACAATCCACCATTAACCACTTATTTTCAACAAAGCACCTCAACTATTCCACATAATACCTACCACCTCCCACCAGCAACATCTAGTTTTTTTTGTCTTCGCGGTGATTTCAACCTGAAACTTCAGGGTGTTCAATCCACTTCATTAACCACTAAGCCACACCCTTGGGTGTCCCACTTAATGCCTAATGTCTCAATTTTCACCTATCAGCAAACTAACCCACATCTATGTTCTCCTTTAAGGTTAAAAAAAACCCACATTATTGTGCTACAGTCTCAATATATCCTCTCTAACTCATTTAACCTCTAAAGCAGCAAAAATCAAGCTTATTCAAGGAAACAAAACAACAACATAAATCCACAGGTCATTTCAAACAGATCCATGTACGTATATCCACAAAAATTCGATATCCAGTTGCATCGCAAAGAACAAAACAAAACTAATCCGTATAAACCGCAAAAAGGGTTCCCGAAAATAGCAGAAAAATGCTGAATTGCATATCAAACAAACATAAAACATAATTTAACAAGAAGTACTGCAAAACAGAAGAAGTAATTGTTACCCTGAGTTGAAATTGAGGACCCTTTTTCCTTCTTCAACTATGGAAGCAAAAGCGAAAATCGACAGCTAATTTTAGTTTCTCTGAAAGTAAATTTCTGCTCTCTCTCTCACTCTCTTTGTGGGGTATTATATAAAAAAAAAAACCTAGATTGGTTAGGGTTTTGATTTGGGGATTTTTATTTTGCTTTTTCTATATTCCTATTTAGTCCTTATATTTCTTTTGTCCTAAGTAAAAATCTTCGAGGGTATTTATATCATTACATATATCTAGTATCTAGTGTGAACATGTGGTGACACAAGGATAATCTTTTTAATTTTCTTTTGTATATTGAAGGAAGAAATTTTTTATATAAATATATATTATTGTTTCAAACACCCACAAAATTAAATTTTCTTTCAAATACCCATTTGAAATAGAGTTTTTCTATAACCGAAACTAACATCTAAAGCCAAAATTATTTATGAACGTTCAAAGTTTCTAATATTTACAAGCACACTAGTGTCTGGTAAAATGGCCAGAATGCTTTACTTCAAATATTAAATGATACAAAATCGGTGGCATTTGAAAGATAACTCATTGACCTACAATTTCATGTGTCATGGCTCACATAATTCATTACGTACTAAAAGATATGGTAGTATACATTGCTTGCCTTCAAGAGAGGCACACATTGATTGCACGTAGTTTTTTGACAAAAAAAATTTGTGGGTGTTTGTGATGATTTAACAAATTATGTGTTAGTTCGAATGGGTAATTATAGGTATTTATAAGTTCAAATGAGGTATGGACAGTGAAATAGTGTTTTTCTATACATGAAACTAACATCTAAAGCCAAAATTATGAATGTTCGAAGTTTCTCATATTTACAACTACACTAGTCTCTCGTAAAATGGTCATAATGTTTTACTTCAAACATTAAATGATACAAAATCAGTGGCATTTGAAAGAAAACTCATTGACCTACAATTTCATATGTCATGGCTCACCTAATTCATTACGTACTAAAAGATATGGTAGTATACATTGTTTGCCTTCAAGAGAGGCACACATTGATTGCATGGAGTTTTTTGACCAAAATTTTTGTGGGTATTTGTGATGATTTAATAAATTATATGTGTTAGTTCGAATGGGTAATAATAGGTATTTATAAGTTCAAATGAGGTATGGACCGTGAAATAGAGTTTTTCTATACCCAAAAATAATATCTACAACCAAAATTATGAACGTTCGAAGTTTCTCTTATTTACAACTACACTAGTCTCTAGTAAAATGGTCGTAATGCTTTACTTCAAACATTAAATGATACAAAATTGGTGTCATTTGAAATAAAACTCATCGACCTACAATTTCATATGTCATGACTCACCTAATTCATTACGTACTAAAAGATATGGTAGTATACATTGTTTGCCTTCAAGAGAGGCACACATTGATTGCATGTAGTTTTATGACCAAAATTATTTGTGGGTGTTTGTGTCGATTTAATAAATTATGTGTGTTTGTTCGAATGAGTAATTATCAGTATTTTTTATTTCAAATGAGGTACGAACCGTGAAATAAAGTTTTTCTATTCCCGAAACTAACATCGAAAGCTAAAATTATGAACGTTCGAAGTTTCTCTTATTTACAACTACACTAGTCTTTGGTAAAATGGTCATAATGCTTTACTTCAAACATTAGATGATACAAAATCGGTGGCATTTGAAAGAAAACTCATTGACCTACAATTTCTTATGTCATGGCTCACCTAATTCATTACATACTTAGAGATATGGTAGTATACATTGTTTGTTATTACGGTCAAATCACACAAGCAAGTGCATGTGGTCGTTCAAGTATTAAAGTGACTCTTTTTGAGAGTCGAGTATCGTACCCACAGGGACTTACGCTTAGAATTACTTAACTTCTCTAACTTTCAGTTAAACACAAGTGTATTCAAGATTTCAAAAGTGATTTAGTTTCTACTTCTAAGATTATAACAAAATGTAACAAAAGCGATTCAATTTCAAGGGTTTAAAAGCAGTAATTGGGTAAAGTCCAAGGCTGCAGCTTTTATTAGGAATCATGCAATCAATATCATTTATATGGGTGATTATCAGCAATAGAATCAATGAATCACAAGGTTAAATGTATGATCATGGTCTCCCGACCTCTAATCACCTACGATAAATAACACTCTAACTACATCGTTGAGCGGGGATATGATGGATTAAGTACCGAGCACTATGATTTCTTCATATATGGTGACCCAAGCATGGTTTCTAGGTATATCTCTATCCAAGATACAAATTAACCCTAGTTATTTAGAATTAATCATGTTCCTTATGTCCCACGTTCTATCCTCTTATTTCTCTCCCGAGTTCAATTTGGACAATGTATTTATTTCAATGGTGAATCACGAAATACGAAAAGCAAGAACATAAGAAAAATTCATATGATAATTGACATTAACCCAATAAAACAAAATTAATAGATTACAATCATCATGTAGCCATAACCCTAGAACTAGGGTATTTAGCTACTCATAATCCAAGAAGCGATCAAACAATGTTCAAATAACATACAAAGATCGAAAGGAAAAGAGTTTAGGGAAGAACCCTAAAAATGGTGAAAATGTTCTCCCAAGTCGTCGTTCTTCAAAACCCAGAAAAGGAATAATTAATAAAATAAAATAATGACCTATTTATACTAAAAGTCGAAACGACCAAAACTGGGCACAAAGAGAGAGACGCGGAGGCAATCTCTGATTTTGTTTTGAGATAATTTTCTCTTCTCCGCGACGTGGGAGCTACATGGACCATTCTGCCTAAATCTTGATTTCGCGAATTAAATTATCATTTCTCTCCGCGACGAGGAGAGGATACAAATATGCCTTAAGTGACATTCCTCCAGCTTCTTCTTTGCCCTCTTTTGCCTCGGATCTTTTGTGTTCCTCCATTTTCGAGCTCGTTTCTCCAATTAAGCTTACCTACACAACAAATCATGTTGGTTAGCTCATAGACAACCAAAAGACTCAACAAAACTATAAACAAACACATATTGAATTCAAATTAAGCTTAAATACGGGCATAATTAGTTTTCTAGGCATATAAATATGCCTAAGATCATTTACCTTCAAGAGAGGCACACATTGATTTGCATGTAGTTTTTTTACCAAAATATTTTGTGGGTGTTTTTGTTGATTTAATAAATTATGTGTGTTAGTTCAAATGGACAATTATAGGTATTTATAAGTTCAAATGAGGTATGGACCGTGAAATAGAGTTTTTCTATACCCGAAACTAACATCTAGAGTCAAAATTATGAACGTTTGAAGTTTCTCTTATTTACAACTACACTAGCATCTGGTAATATGGTCATAATGCTTTACTTCAAACATTTAATGATACAAAATCGGTGGCATTTGAAAGACAACTCATTGACCTACAATTTCATATGTCATGGCTCACCTAATTCATTACGTACTTAAAGATATGGTAGGTACATTGTTTGCCTTCAAGAAAGGCACACATTGATTGCATGTAGTATTTTGACCATCACAAACACCCACAAAAAAATTTGGTAAAAAAACTACATGCAATCAATGTGTGTCTCTCTTGAAGGCAAACAATGTATACTACCATATCTTTTAGTACGTAATGAATTAGGTGAGTCATGACATATGAAATTGTAGGTAAATGAATTTTCTTTCAAATGCCATCAATTTTGTATCATTTAATGTTTGAAGTAATGCATTAATGACCATTTTACCAGAGACTAGTGTAGTTGTAAATAAGAGAAACTTCGAACGTTCATAATCTTGGCTTTAGATGTTAGTTTCGGATGTAGAAAAACTCTATTTCACGGTCCATACCTCATTTGAACCTATAATTACCCATTAGAACTAACACACATAATTAATTAAATCATCACAAACACCCACAAAAAATTTTGGTCAAAAAACTACATGCAATCAATGTGTGCCTCTCTTGAAGGCAAACAATGTATACTACCATATCTTTTAGTACGTAATGAATTAGGTGAGTCATGACATATGAAATTGTAGGTCAATGAGTTTTTTTTTTCAAATGCCACCAATTTTGTATCATTTAATGTTTGAAGTAAAACATTATGACCATTTTACCAGAGACTAGTGTAGTTATAAATAAAAGAAACTTCGAATGTTCATAATTTTGGCTTTAGATGTTAGTTTCGGGTATACAAAAACTCCATTTCGAATTGGTATTGTGACTATTTTAGCTAGACTGTATTGTTTGCGGCTGTTTAATAACATTTTTATTGTTTGACTGTATCGTATTGTTTGTAATTTATAAATTTACTAAAATGTCCTTAATTATTCTAAGATAGGAGATTTGATTGGGATTAAATAATATAGGGTAAAGGATAAAATAGTATTATGAAATATTAAGTAAGGATATAATTGGAAAAAGAAATTAAGTAACAATGAGAACACACCAAAACGGTTGTTACATAAAATGGAGGTTTTCATTGTTATGTAACAATGAAATTTAATAATACAATACATTTTAAATAACAACCGAAACAAACATTGTATGTATGGTAACAATACAATACAATACAATGGGTAACAATGATCAAAACAGAGTATTAATGTCACACCTACAACTTATCGAGAATGTGATTTTATAGAGAGTGTTTTTTTTATTAGGATTATTATTATTAGTCTCCTACTAGATTATTCTTCGATTTCAGTTTTACTATGGTTTTTTTTATTTCTTTTGCTTCGATTATCGAATTACTTGTTGTCTGTTATAGTACTCTCTTTGCAGTATGACTTTTATATTGTGTTATTTGCTTTACATTCTTGATTATTAATATGCATAACTTGAGTTGAGGATCTATCAAAAAATGATCTTTCTATTTTCATAAGACTATGTACACATGATTATCTTTCCTAATCCTCACTTATAGAAACACAAGATATGTTGTTCACACGATGTCCTAGTACTTGATTTTTGAATTGATTTGAAAGCATGCTGAAAAATTTTATTTCATATAAAAGATGATTTCATTCTCAAAACTCGAATCAAAAGTAAACGGTGGTGTTATTGGTTGTGAAAAATGTTATTGACTCGTGCATATGTTTTATTGATGAGTGATCAAGTAATAATCACATTACTTAAATGTGCACAAGAACCCTCCCAAAGTTGAGAAAATACTTGTTTAGGATAAAATTAATGTAAATAATTAAAAACATTAGCTACTAAAATTACAAACCATGCGTATCTTTTAAAGAACTTTAATTATTTAAACATAAATTATTAAAAACAAAGTACGAACTAGCACAATTATAATAATTTCTCGAATCATATAAAATGAGAAATACTGAACTTTCATAGGTAATTATGATACAAAAGGCAATTTAAATTTATGTTATTTGAAGTTAGGGGGAGGAACTTAATGACAAAACATAAACAATTTGCAAAGACCTAAATAGTAATTAAAAAGGGTTTAATATGCACTTGCATACTTCAATCATGACTAGTGATCTTTTTCTTAAAATACAAAAATATCAAGTGAAGTATTGTTTATAAAGAATTTTAAGAAAAAAATATCATGGGGCTTCTAATAGTAGATAGAATTTTAGTGTTCAAAAATACCAAATAGCATAAGTTGAAGAAAAACAAGTGTACATCTAAGCACAAAGCTAAACTTCTGTTGATGAAACTACCTAAACAGAAGCTGAAATTCCAAAATTTTCAAAAGTACTTCAAACTATTTATAATACATTGAAACTTCTGTTGAAGAATGCAGCAGAAAGAAGAGTGTATATATCCTCTTTCATAGCATCCAATTGTCATTCCTCAAATAAACAAGTGCTTATAGTCACCATTTGCCAGTCTGCAAACTTTGTCATAGCTATTAACATCTGCCACATATCGAAGAATTTGTAGATTAGCAAGTATATACATATATCATCAAGAGACAAGCACTAGATACATATCATAAAGTTTCTATAAACCTCAAGTCATAAGTGGAAGTTTAACAAGCAACAAACTAGGCCTACATGAAATGCTTATATAATGTGTCAAAAATAAATGCAGTCTGGACATCATTGACGACTACATTGGTTTTGAATATGTTTGACAGAGCAAGTATAAAATAGCTATTGCATGATGGTAGGAGCGTAAACAAAGTAGAACACTACTGTAAAATATAGATATCATAACCTGAAAAGTCGCACTAACCAAATTTCCCTTTGTTTTAATCCTTGAATTTCATATAGAAACAGGGACAATGTACACTCTACCCTCCCCAGACACCATCTGTGGGATTACACTGGATATGTTGTTGTAATTTTGTATAGAAACATTTCAGAGAAGTGAAAGAATGAAGATAAAATTGGCCGAGTTGGAAAGGACAAATCTGTTGAATATCTATAGATCTGAAGGTTCCTAGTAGATGATAACCATACAGTTTGCATACTCATAGTGTTATCATCAATTATAGATTTATGAACTTAATCAAAGAACACCTTGAAAAATACGCAGAACAAGACACAAAGAAGGGTACAACAACAATGACAAACCCGGTGTAATTCCATGAGTGGGGTTTGGGGAGGGTGGTGTATATACAGCCGTACCTCTACCTTGTGAAGGTAGAGAGACTGTTTGTGATAGACCCTCGGTTCAAGTATAACATATCAAACTCAAGTATGGAAAGAAAATACAATAATGAGAAAACAATGCTAAAGATAAAGGAGAAAAAAAATAGCAAAACGACAAAAAAGACGTAAATGAAGCAAAGGAAACAAGTAATAAAATCATGGATACAAATTGACATTCAAATGCATTAACAGCTATAGGAGAAGCCAAGTGTATTTATCTGAATAACATAAGCAAGACATACCAAATGTATCACCAAAATTGGTCCAAATTTCTGCTTCAATAGACTGGATAGTGTCAGCTATACCAATTACTTCAACAAAAGTTGAAAGAGCGTTAGGTGGATTTCCTTTCACAATTAACTGTATTTCATCTGTGGATTTTCCAATGACTTTTTCACCATCAGATTGCATAACCTGAACCACTGTTCGAACCTTCCGTCCTACATGCTCCTTAAGGAACTCAGCATTGACAAAGACGGCAGGATTTGANAAGTATAAAACAGCTATTGCATGATGGTAGGAGCGTAAACAAAGTAGAACACTATTGTAAAATATAGATATCATAACCTGAAAAGTCGCACTAACCAAATTTCCCTTTGTTTTAATCCTTGAATTTCATATAGAAACAGGGACAACGTACACTCTACCCTCCCCAAACACCATCTATGGGATTACACTGGATATGTTGTTGTAATTTTGTATAGAAACATTTCAAAGAAGTGAAAGAATGAAGATAGAATTGGCCGAGTTGGGAAGGACAAATCTGTTGAATATCTATAGATCTGAAGGTTCCTAGTAGATGATAAACATAAAGTTTGCACACTCATAGTGTTATCATCAATTATAGATTTATGAACTTAATCAAAGAACACCTTCCTTTCCCTTTCCGATGATGAGTATGAAGACTTCATGATTTATTGAGCTTGAGGCAGTTTTAAATTCCCAACTTACAAATGACCTTGAAAAATATGCAGAACAAGACACAAAGAAGGGTACAATAACAATGACAAACCCGGTGTAATTCCACGAGTGGGGTTTGGGGAGGGTGGTGTATATACAACCGTACCCAGTGGCGGATCCAAATTTTTTTAGTTATGGGTGCTCAATTATTTGTAATTTGAAGTTGGTACCAAAAGGGGTGCTCAATATGGGTGCTCAATTTACATATTCATACAAATTACTAGGTTTCTTTTATAAATAATAGTGTTGGCTCCCAAATGTAATGGGTGCTCAAGCACCCATACACTTGAATGTGCATCCGCCACTGACCGTACCTCTACCTTGTGAAGGTAGAGAGACTGTTTGTGATAGACCCTCGGTTGAAGTATAACATATCAAACTCAAGTATGGAAAGAAAATACAGTAATGAGAAAATAATGCTAAAGATAAAGGAGAAAAAAAACAGCAAAACGACAAAAAAGACATAAATGAAGCTAAGGAAACAAGTAATAAAATCATGGATTTGATTGCCGGTGTATGGTACAAATTGACATTCAAATGCATTAACAGATATAGGAGAAGCCAAGTGTATTTATCTGAATAACATAAGCAAGACATACCAAATGTATCACCAAAATTGGTCCAAATTTCTGCTTCAATAGACTGGATAGTGTCAGCTATACCAATTACTTCAACAAAAGTTGAAAGAGCGTTAGGTGGATTTCCTTTCACAACTAACTGTATTTCATCTGTGGATTTTCCAATGACTTTTTCACCATCAGATTGCATAACCTGAACCACTGTTCGAACCTTCCGTCCTACATGGTCCTTGAGGAACTCAGCATTGACAAAGACGGCAGGATTTGACATGTCCATGTCTACCAAACAAAAATAAAATAAAAGCTCAAAATTGAGATTGTGTTTCTTCATGCCATTGCATCATTAACTTCCAATGAACAACAGAAATCAACTAAAACATATGAAATTTTCCATCTGTATCTCAAATTCATTTGCTACATGAAATTTAGGATTTTGAGTGAGATCACATCTACAAGCATTTCACTCTTGACTATCAAACTAGAGTCAATGACTAGTTACACTCCAAGAACCTTCATTTTTCAATAACATATAATAATTACAATGAAACTGCAAAACCAGAGACACAAATGAACAAAGTGTAACAACCCAAATCATTAAAAAAAGAAAAGATCTATTTAACACAATTTCGTAGCAACTTGGTACACTATTAAGTGTAAATCAGGAAAATCTCTATACAGAAAATTATAGGTGGAAACTGTGAAACTAAAAGCCAACGCTAGAAACAAAAACCCATTATTAAAACAAAACTGAGGGGTTCAAAATCAAACGAAGTAAACACACAAACTAGCCAAAGGGATTCAACATGTACATATAAATATAGAAAGTAATTTTAACGTAGTATAATTTTCACAAAATGAAACAAAGGGTAATCATAAAAATTCAAAAAGACAAACTTTTGTAGCAAATTGGTACATTTGTGTTTCCCTTAATAACCTAATTATTACAACAAACCCACAATCATGAGGACGGAGTTCATAATCCTGTAAATACTGAACCCCTTCGCGTAGCGTGTTTACTTCTTTATATTTTTTTTAACAGAAGATCGGACGCTGAACTCATTCATGAAAATCAATAAATACGATTATGCAGAGAATATACAAAAAAAAAAAAAAAAACTAACCTAGGGTATGGATGATTAACTGCAGAGAGAGAATGGGAGCTGATGAGTTTGAATTAAAATTTGGGAAAATGGAGTTTTTTCTACTCTTCATCATATGGCGGCAAAACTTCCCGCGCAATTCATTCTATTGGGCTAAGTTTGCAGCCCTCTGGCCCATGGACCATAATGTAGATTGTTGGGCCTAATTGCACCGTTTGCTCATCTTTAATTTTTGTTCTTTATTGTAAGTTTTTTAAAGAGCATGAAACATAACTTGCGCGATATTATGAAGTGAAATATAGGGAAAAAAAGTTTTTATTTTTTCTTGAGGGGGTAAAAATTAAAGTCTAACCACTAAATCATTGCTAAATAATTGTCAGAGTTTCCTTTATTAGATTCAAACTATAAAAACTTTGATTATATCATTTTACGATGTATATTTTCATCATATTGATATGCAAAAAGTTGTAATTTATAGTAATTTTCGTATAGTTTTTGAATATCTAATTTTTTTTTTGTTTAAAATATCGAATTAATGTAATGGAATTTAACTTTGAAAATTAATTAAATTGACCTTCGAAAAGTGCAACATGACAGATAAAAATAGACAAAGGGAGGGAGTAATAAGTTTTTGGGATAATGTAATGTATTATCTTAAATTCTCATGGGATCTAATCAATTATTCACCATTAAAAAGGTGACCTTTACCACTCTTGCTTATTATAAATGTAAAATCTACGTACACTCCATCAGTCTCGCAAACAACAAGTGTGGAATCAATTCATCCTACATTATTTAGGTGCAAGATTTATCACACCAGAGGACTTCCCTTCTATCTTTAGAACTAAAAAGTTTTTGGAAATTGTTGAAGAAAACAATACCTCCACAAACATCAAAAGTATTGATCTATAATCCCCACACTCAACTCAATTAATCATTTACCACTATAATAGATGAGGCAAAAAAAACGACATTATTGTGTTGCCTCTATTGCATTTTCTAACGTATGTAAAGATATACTATCATATACATCACTCTGNATTGACTTTCGAAAAGCGCAACATGAAAACAAAGGGTGGGAGTAGTAAGTTCTTGGGATAATGTAATGCATTATCTTAAATTCTCATGGGATCTGATCAATTATTCACCATTAAAAAAAGTGACCTTTACTACCCTTGCTTATTATAAAGCTAGGTGTAAAGTCTACGTACACTGCATTTTCAGACAGTCGGTCTTGCAAACAACTAAGTGTGGAATCAATTCATCCTACATTATTTAGGTGCAAGAGTTATCACACCAGAGGACTTCCCTCCAATCTTTTGAACTAAAAAGTTTTTGGAAATTGTTGAAGAAAACAATACCTCCACAAACATCAAAAGTATTGATCTATAATCCCCACACTCAACTCAATTAATCATTTACCACTTTAATAGATGAGGCAAAAAAAAAAACGACATTATTGTGTTGCCTCTATTGCATTTTCTAACGTATGTAAAGATATACAATCATATACATCACTCTGTTAGTAGTTGTACAAGCAATTTACACCACCTTACAGACCTTTAGTTTCATATAAAGGGGCATTTGATGCGACGAGCAGCTTACATTGGAAGGGTAAGAAAGTTGTAGGACATACTTCCATGAGCAACAAATGCATATTCATTTCCAAGAAGCAGAGACCTTTAGCTTCATATAAACATAAAACATCATATTGTTAAACTCATCGATGCCAGTGAGCCACTTTGACTGTCCAAAAGAGAGGAACGAGGAACCTCCTGCAAGTATCCATCCTCTAAAAGGAAAACTCGTTCAGCCATTAAAACTGTTTCCAAGCGGTGAGCAATCACTAGTACCTGCATGTAAAGATTTAGACGATAATTAGAACTGCCCTGAATGATAGGTCTGCGTGCATGTGAAAGATATCGTCAATTATTCTTGGTAATAAAATGTGTCCAAACTTCAAATCAAAATGGCTTAACACACTTCTAGTGCCAACAAAGTCAGGTTTCTCACATCTCAGGCACGTTTTCAACAGCACCCAGTGAAGGATGTTTGCTAGACAAGCCAAGAATTTAGTTCTTCCATTCACATGTAAAAAATTATGCAGTGAAGAAAATTAAAAGCAAACAGGGTAAGGTCTAAGGGGTATCCACAATTTTACTCTGTGGTACATAATTCAATAATGATAAAGGTACAGAACATGTAAATCAGTAGCGGAACATGCATATAACTACCCCCTTCCAGCTGTATTGTGAGGTTCCCTATCTTGTGGAGACTGTTAACCAACGTCCTCATCACTCATCTATTGTGAGAGTTACCCTGCTTTACCAGAATAGACATTTGCTTTTTTGTACTTCCTTTTTGGTAGATAAGATTCGTATATATTTCCACTCCATATGCTTCATCATGGTTAATAGAGAGGACCTGAATTTTAACTTCTGTAAAAATAATTACGACGAGGGACAGGAGAGGTTGAGGAGCCATGGTACTGAACTGTAAACAAAACTATAGAAGCTTCTTTTACTTACGGTACGATTTTGCATCAGGTGCTGCAGAGCTTGTCTTACCAACAGCTCTGACTTGCTGTCTAATGCTGAAGTAGCTTCATCCAATATTAGAATAGATGGATCCTGATAAAGAGCCCGAGCAATAGCTATTCTGAGATGAAAATGAAAAGGAATGAGAGAATTTACTAGATCAAAACAGGTTAGCTATTAGCCTATTACATCCCCTATGTTTACAATTGCAGTAAGTCTTTAGGTAACACGAGCATTGGTATCAGGTTCCATAGCATTCCCAAAAGATCTATCCCTTGAGAAGGTAGAAAAAAATCTCAATTCAGTAAAGAACTCAGGAGAGTCTGAATTCAAACACACCCAGGATCCACAGGAACTATCCAATTAAAATTGATGAAAACAAAGAAGCTGAAGTACCCGAAAAGGGGACCCAAAATGAATTTGGAAAAATATTAATTTGTTGAGAAAATCAACTGAAGAGGAAGACCTACGGTCAATCCTGAGAATCAAGGACTAATCAAGATTAGATCGACTTCTCTTCCTATCATTTTTGGATCGACACAACTTTCTTGGTGTGAGATTCTGTTACTCCCTTGTTTGACAAGTACGTTCTCAAGAGGGGAAAGTTTTCTTTCTAAAAAGTAAGCCATACTACTGATTGATTGTGTGTGAGAAATATCTACGAAAATTCAGAAAATCAAAGTGTATTGGTGGGAAAGTATCATACCTTTGCTTCTGCCCTCCACTGAAAATTGAGCCCCTAGGTCCAACATTTGCCTCATAGCTAAGAGGAAGCGCTTCAATAAATTCTTCTGCACTTGCAGTTCTGGCAGCAAGCTTCACTCTCTCCATATCAATACCAGCCATTCTATCCCTATATCCAATGTTCTCGGCGACACTTCCAGAAAATAATGTCTGATAGAGTTTTAAAAAAATTGGAAAACATTCAGCTGTGTAGTTCCCTTTCCCACTTCAGTTGACCTTGCTAGCGTGGATTTAAGGAATGTGTTTACAACGTAGGAGTTAGCTCCAGATTATTATAGAGTATCAGCCCAAAAGTGTGAAAAGCGGACAGTTGGTTCAACAAGATGCTATCTCTTTTCTAGAAAATCTACTTTTATTAAATGAAATGTTTCAATTAACTTCTAGATAATAAAAGCAATGCCACCCCACTTTCAGGAACAGGTATTTTAAATTGACATGTAAGATTTGAAGTCCAACTAATATATAGTAGTTCCACTTATTTAGGAAGCTTTTATCTCTAATTGTATATGAGGCATGAGCACAAACATGGAAAAAGTTGAGGAAGTATTAGTTCGACTTTTTCGAGATGAGGAGCTTTGCCAAAACGGAAGTAAATTTAGTTGAGATAGACTCAAAACATAACAAGGTCAATCAGAAGGACAGGTAGCATTATTCAAAAATAGATGCCCAATAGCTAATCAAGTACGATTGTAGGAAATATTTTCACATAGTATTTATAAGCACATTTCACAAAGTATATTGCACATTCAACTTTCAATAATTTGATATCCAAGAAATAGACTGGAGCGAAATAATTAGGAAACATAGGTAATCCTTAGCAATGCCCAATTAGTTCCTGAGAAACATCCATCTGTAAAGAACCTGGAAGCACTCCCTTTGCAAAGAAAATTTTCTAAACTTAATGCGGTAACTTTTCTTAATGTTTCTCGGATACAAAGAAGAAAAATGAAACGAATATTAGAGCAAAATCAAGGACTAAAACTTAAAAAGAGTATAACAGTCCCCACATTTGAAACACTGCAGTACAAAATTCAAATTTGGGTCAACAAGCCATGGGAAATTGTTGCTTTGGAGAAGCTTTAGACGCTTTGTCTAAAATTCCTCTCCTTTGACTAGATCCTTATAGTGTAAAAACCTCAGTTTTAGCAACAAACTAATCATTGAACCTCTATTGGCTCTAACAATAAATTTCAGTCTCCAATTCTTGTCATCCACGACAAGGATATCAATCATCTGCTTACCCCAGTACTGCCAGATGATTCTGGTTAAAAACCCTGTAGCTTAGCTCTCCGAACATGGAAGCTTTTGATTTTATAGAACGTGGTAGATTTGAGGTGAAACGCTCCACTCTATGGAATGTAACAGGAGGATCATGCAAAGAAGTAGGGTATAAACTAGTACCAGGTAATGAATCTCCATTCCCAACCCCCAACTCCACCAAATATAATTACACATCAACAAAAGAAAATGGAGAAAACTTAACACAACTACTGTCTGCTATTCGAAAGTGAAATGCATAAGCATCAAAAGTCTTGAACACTACAACAACTAACCACAAATAAAGGATTAGCAGTATGTTGAAATAATTAAGGCAAAAGAATTCATCATGTCATGGTTGTAAATAGGGAAAGAGGCTTGGACTTACTGTATCTTGAGAGACCAAACCAATGTTTCTCCTTAAACTCTCGATTCGTATGCCTCTAATATCCAAACCATCAATGAAAATGGAACCTGTCAGTGAGGAAGTAAACCTTGTCATGCTACAGTACAAGACAACTTTTATATTCATCATTGAGGATCAGGGCTAAAGAGAATGCTAGACTGTGGTGTTGTGGTGACAAAACTGCTAACCTTGTAAAGGATCATATAAGCGAAGAAGAAGTTTTACAAGAGTCGTTTTTCCTCCTCCTGATGGTCCACACAGGGCAACTATTTCACCAGATTTAATATGTAAGTCCATGTTTTTCAATACAAGAGGTCCATTGTCTCCATATCTAAAAGAGACGTTAGAGTATTTTACTTCTCCAGCAACACAATCTAAGTCAACAGCATCTGGGTTCACAATTTCCTGTATATTTGTACATCGTAGATATTCAGGCACACTTGGTTGCATGATTCTAGTTGAAAGTAGTTAAAATAACAACACTAATTGCAAGGATGTTCAACATAGAAGTAACATATATTGAAAGAACTTAAGAAATTCTATAGGGAACATGCATAAGTACCCCCCAACCTATGCCCGAAATCCCAAAGACACACTCATACCATACTAAGGTCCTATTACCCCCCGAACTTATTTTATAAAAAATTTTCTACCCCTTTTCGGCCTTCGTGGCACTATCTTCTGGGGCCAGTGCATGTTGACCCATTTTTCAAGCTATCTGGTTGATAGTGCCACGTAGGTCGAAAAGGGGTAAAAAATTATTTATAAAATAAGTTCGGGGGGTAATAGGACCTTAGTATAGTATAAGTGTGTCTCTAGGATTTCGGGCATAGGTTGGGAGGTACTTATGCATTTTCCCAATTTTATATTAGCGAAGATCAATCAATCATACCAAGTAGAAGATGAAAGAAGCAAAGTGTAAAAAAACCACCTAATAAGATTGAGCTTTCAAAATTCTAAGAAGATAATGAAAAATAGATAGAACTGAGTTGGTAGCCACTGGAGAGCTGTCTTTTTTTTCCTTCACCAATCATGACATGGATTTTATTTTGCTATTGTTATTGTCCTTTCAATCCTGCTTTGATTACACTACTTTTGAGCCAAGGGTCTACCGGAAACAGCCTCTCCACTGCACAAAGGTAGGGATAGGGTCTGCCTACATTCTACCCTCCCCATAACCCACTTATGGGATCACACTGGGTATGTTGTTGGAATGATGATATGAATAAAATATGATGATTATATGGTTGCAATAATGACATTAATGGAAGCAGTTGTAAGCAGTGTTGTCAAAGGTGAAAATCTCTAAAAAGCACTCTAGATTTGTGGTCTAAGTGCAACAGGCCGTAGGCTTTAGTGAAGAAAAAGGCGCAATTGAAGAAAAAAATAGAAATCTATACATAATTCAAGGAAAAGTAACAAATTTCATTCATACTGTTTTCCTTAACAACTACTTCCTTAGTTTTGATCTAAGTTTCTTATTTTCCTTTTAGTATATCTCAAAAGGAATGCCTCTTTCTTTCTTTTTTATTTATCAGGTAAATGTATTTCATTCATAAACATGGCAAAAAATCTGACAGTATATAAGGGGTACACCAAAAGACCCATAAACTGAAATGAAGGGAGTAATACACTAGTGCTTATTGTATTTGTTGTTTAGTACCAGCTTGATTCAAGACAGAACTCATGCGCAATGAGGTGCACACCATATTGCCTTGCCTACACTGAAACTTAATCGAGTTAAAGCGCCTTCCCTGAGCTTTTCAGGGCTAGCGCGCCTTAAATAAGCCTTTGACAACACAGGTTGCAAGTATATGACTCTTAAATCTGACAGCATGTGTTTTTGGTTTCAGGTTCAGTAATGCAAGACTAAATTATTTTGTATCGTTACTTAAGAGAAGACCTAATTCTAGTTCTTCCGCTCTCTATCTTACATGCCATTACCAAAGTCATAGAAATCAACAAGTTATATATTTACCTCTGGTTCAAATGTTGTCAAACTAAATAGGCGCTGAATTGCTGGCTCTCCTTGTTTTAATTCGTTGTATGCTTTTCCCACATCCTGCACAACTCTTAGATTCAGATTGATAGCTAAAATTGCTCCACATGCTAAACCATAATATCAACATGAAGCAGTATGAGCGAAGTCCAACCGAACAAGAAAAAAAAAAGTCAAAACAGGAGAGGGAAACATAAAAGTGTAGGTCCCTTCCAATATAAATGGGATCGAAAGTTGATCAAATTTATGAAGCCTCTGTCTCGAGAAAAGCTTCTTCTATTAAGGGAAAGTTTTGACTGATTCACAGTATTATTCAAATCTTCCTATGGATGCCTTCTGATGTGAAGACGACCTCCTGACTAACCTTGTTCCACCAGTTCAAGTACCTGGATAATTTGGTACTATTAGATCAGCAATTCATAAGGTAAAGCTATCTCATGATTAATCATTCTTGTAGGTTGTGCTGCTTGATTCTTATCCCAACGCCCAAAAACAAAGCTAATGTATGGGGTCCAGACTCCCAGGTAACACCTACTGCTATATGCTTTCAATTTTTATAGAGTAAAATAACAACCTACTTCTATACGCTTCCTTCTTTCAAGTAACACCAGACTCGAAGCAATGTGTATTGCAACAGTTGAAGTGATACAAGAAAAATATAAAGTAGTCGTTCAAAAGTTGGTTTAAGGGAAGACAACAACAACAACATACCCAGTGAAACCCCACAAGTGGGGTCCGGGGAGGGTAGAATGTACTCAAACCTTACCTCTACTTTGTGGAGTTGGTTTAAGGGAAGAACATCACATAAAGTTGAAATCTGGATTCTTGAAATTTGTATAAGTTAATCAGGAATATAATTAGTTTAGAAGTGTGTTGTGCACATGGGATGGAAGTAATATAACCTATTTATCTTATTTCAAAGATAGGAAACATATCAAATTTCAAACAAATGAACTTACAGAAACATAATCCTTCCAATAATTGAAACATAACCTGGATTGGGGAGATCAACAGAACCAGGGATGTCACAAAAGAAACCATGGCAGAGCAATCAATTGAGCCTTTTGAAACAAGCAGCGTTACAGCGCTAAATGTGAGTAAGGTGCCAAAATATATTGCCTGTACCAACTGAGGAATAAATGACTTCAACTTCTTCTTTCCCATAGTCGCAGATAGATCAGCAAAAGCAAGTGACTGGAACTTCTTTCTTTCACAGGACTCCACATTGTTTGCCTTCACAAAAAGAATTGATGGGAGGATCTGTAACCAGTAGTAATTTTCCTTCAGTTACTGTCGAAAGCTTGATTCTTTGAATATTAGGAAGAGAGTAACATAGAACAAAAAAAGCTGGAAAAGAAGGGAGAAGGTGGAAGAAATTTTTTCCATGAGTTGGAATGTCCATGAGCATACGTTCATTTTGGAAAAACAAAAGGTATACCAAACCTCAAACTTAAGAAGACTAAGAAGCTATTGCGCTTTGACTAAAATTTCATATTGGAATGAAATGGCCCTGAATAACACAATGGATACAGAGAATTCATATGGAAAAACCAACTAGTTTTGGATCAAAGCCAGTTGATTGATTCATTATATGCTATCGTAACCAAAAACACTTACCTCATTCAGATAGGAAGAGAGAGAAGCAGCAGCAAGATGTGCCTTGTTTGATACATCACGAAGTTTTTCGCCCAAGTAACCAATCACAAAACCCATCAACGGGATCACCTTAAATAACACCCATCAAGATTCGATATAAACTCATCCAACATTCATAAATAATTCATAATAATAGAAGGAAAAAACTAATGCATCTTTTGTCACCAAGGCGGAAAGTAATGATAGAACAGGGTTGATGACCAACATCTGAACTGCCATTGCTGATAATTGAAGACTACTTGGTACAATAGTCTGTAAATAGCAAAGCACGAGATTTAGGAAGAGAAAAGAAAGAGTTTGTTGAAGACATAAAAGTAAAAGCATCAATTCTCTAACAACTTAAATTTTTAGTGAAACAATTCATATCGTTCAACATGGTACTAATAGCACTCATGAGGTTTGAGTCCAATAAACTCTTCCAAATAGTATTTCTATGTGCTTATCCAACAAAAGAATCACACAAGTGAGGGACATCTTGCAAACATAAATAAGTATCTGAGATCAAATCTCATGGCCACTGAGGCCGAACCTCTTCGCCGGAAAATTATCCGACACAAATACAGCAAAACCAATTCTTTTTTGGTTATATATAAACTGGTGAATCCTCTTGACATAAGAGAAGGCTCTAGTCTAGTGTAGTGTTAAGGGGGTTCAAAAATCGTTTTCTTAGATCATAGGTTCAAATATTATATATGATATCCCACCCAGCAAAACAAAAATTTCACATGCATGATCCAAGAGAGTAATAGTGAAAGGGTGCTTGCAAGAACAACAAATAAATATAAGTGTACCCTTATAACTGTTAAAGCTTTTCGATTATGCAGTTCACACAGTTCAGCAACATAAAACATACAGAAACAGATGATCCATGAGCTTTGGTCGTTGGGAGTAACAACGCATTATTGTCTTAATGTGGTTCATTCAACATTATAAAAATACACAAAACTGGAGGCTCGAGAGCTAGTTAGTAAGAAGCTATGTTGCTCGGACTCTTCAAAGATATTGGTGGGTTTGTGTAGCATCAGCTATGCATTTTTGGAGATCCAACACAGGTGCAGCAACATTTTTGGAGAGTTCGAGCAACATTGGTTAGAGATATCAAAGCATCATTTTCTCAACTCACATTCAAGAGAGAATAAACAGTATCAGCAACATCAGAAGCTTCAGCAGTAATCCTATAAGCAACATCTCCAGCAGCAATCCCATTTTCTCCCTCAAAGAACCCTAAATCTCTCTGCAAAACCTTATGGAAAACACAAACCCTCATCTTATACACACAATTCAACGCAGCTTCCCATAGAAACGCTTGCTGCAGATAATTACCAACGAGTCGAACGAAAAACAAACCTCCCAAAACCAAACACTCCTCTCTCAGCCTCACAACATCCAACGGATTCATGAGAGACGAGAATTTTCCAACTTTGGGAACAATTTTGGACAGAGAGTAAACAGATAAAACACTGCAGAGCCATCCACAGAGAATCGGTTTCCATTCCGAAAGGAGATAAGGTTTAAGAGGAGCTATAGAGGTGAACGGAGAAATGAACTTGCCGGAGTTCGCAGCGGCGCGCGTAGATGATGATTTTATTGGTAAGGCAGAGGTGGAAATGGAGAAATTGAAGATGATGTTAGTAATTGGTTTGGTTACCTGGCGGGGGACTGTGAGTTTGTGGCGGCGAAGGGGCGGCGAACGGCCGTGATACAGCGGTTTCAGGTGAATTAGGGACATTTCCCGGTGGTTAATTTAGGTATTTGCGGTTTTGGTCCCTTAACATCCATACACTCTGATTTTGGTCCTTGTACTATATACTTAATTAATTACATCTAGCCTGCAATTAAGAAATATACAACTTTTGTCCTTCTATTTTGAGCATTGTCTTGTTTATCCTTCCGGCTTCCATAATAGTAGTCGTAGTATTTCTTCTGTATATATATATTGTCTCATGCACTTCGAGTGTCGCATTATTTTATTATAGTTATTGTTCTTATTAGTAATTTCTATAGTATTTTGTCATGATTTGTTTACTTTCGTTTTTTTTCATTTTCAATCAACTTTGATATACTTTTTCTTGAATCGAATCTAGCGAAAACAGTCTCTCTATCTCTCAAGGACATGTTGTATTAAAGTAAAACTATATATTATTGTTTTACTTACGAGTAGTCGTTCTTGATCCCTTCATTTAGATCCAAACTAGTCCCTTTGTACTTCCATCATTCTTTAGCGTAGATACGACGACAACAACAACAGACTACTGGAGTCCCACAGGTGGGGTTTGGAGAGGGATGTATATGTAGTCTTATTCAAACCTTACTAAGGTAGAGAGATCTAGAGAGTTTCCGATAAACTCTTAGCTCAAGTAAAGCACATCAAAATATTTGAAGAGAACAATAGAACCAACAAATAATTACGGAAACTGAAGCAAAGAAAACAACATACAATAATAATACGAAAAACGAAGCAAGTGAAATTATCCTTACTCTTTGATCAACACAATTAACAGGGTTTAAGTTGTTCAAGCTAAATAAGTTACACAAAGATCGAGCTTATAGGAAGTGGTTTCGAGTTGACATCCCATCAAAGCATCTACGATTCCTTTCTATCCAAAAAATACTTACAGGCACATACAAATCTTCTTCATAAGCACTAGCATTCATATGCCAACAGCTACGGTACAGTGCAGAAAGAGTTGACCGATACTTTTCAAATCTTGGAGACGCGTGTAACATCTGTTGACAAGTTGAACGCTTCTAACAGATACGACAACAATTTTGGAGAGTCAGAGTCCAAGAAACTAGGTTCTAACAATCAAAACCTCTTTTAAACTTATATTGAGCGGTAACGAGATCTTGATTTGGGTTTGGCATTAAGAAATGTGACAACAACATGTGAAGAAGCTCTAGGAAACTTCAAAACCTCCTCTATTGCCTCTTCTGATGTGTCATTAGACCTATCCCAAACAATTATCAGTTTTTCTAATACTTGTGCATACTTAAGGAAAAACCTTAGTAGCTCGATCTCTTTATCTTTGTCTTTGAAACCAGTCAACTGAATCGACTTAAGACGAGACTCCAAGCACACTACGCTTTCACTAGGATTATGGAACTTCCAGTTTTCATCCCAACCATAATTCTCGTCAGAGAACAAATTAAGAACCTCTAAATTAGGAGAATGCTTGAGAAATAGCATGAAGGCTTCCATGCAAGATTTATCAATTGCCACTGCCAATTGTAAGCACTTAAGCTTATAAAACGTGACCGGGAAGTTTCTTACTCCATGAAGTACACCATACAAACCCTGAATGGAACTTTGGCATAATTTCAAAGTTGAAGTAGAAACGACATTCTTGATCATCTTATGCACACATACCAATTTCTTCTGTTACATCGTCTGAATCAAAAAGGAAGAGGTGAACAACTTCTATAGAGAAGAGATTCTCTAGAATTATATCCTTTGCCAATGGAGCACAATATTTCAAGACCTTGAGATTTGGGCAAGAAATTTTGATGTTACAATTGACGAAACTTACTCTGTTGTCCACAAAGTTCTTTATAGACACATAAACCAGAGACGTCGAAGCAATATCAACCATAGTCATAGTTCCAAAATTACAACTATCCAATTTCAGTTTTTCTAGTCTTGAAAACAAGCAACTCGTCAAATGCTCGTTTGATAACTCAACTTCTTCAAGATGATGAAATTTAAGCTGATGAAATCTAAAATGATTAGGAACTTAAGTACAGACCCATCCATCCGTATTTTCAAAACTCGCAAAGATTCACAAGTCACAACACAATATGGCAACTCAAATGGCTCAGCAGGACAAAAAACTAACACAAGTTCTTGAACATTTCGAGTTGTCACAACACGAACCCATCGAAAAATATCCCCTTTATAGAAAATATTCCCACAACAAAGCTTAAAGCAAACAAGGCTATCCCCAACCCCACATTGGTTAATAAACACCCAATTGATAAAATCTTTGAATTTCCCCGCCATAGCCAAATCCCAAGGTCGATTAATCCGTTCATGACCAAAACGATTAATATCAAAATTCAAGTAAGGCATTGTCCTCCATATATAGTTCCATCTTTTCGACAAAATGCTTAACTGAACCACGTCGAAAATGTGAAATGATGAAAGTATATTGCATAGTATATCATCTGGCAAATAGCTAATTCTATCAATTCCTTCACTTGTACTCGATGCAGCTAAATACTTGGGGGTTTTCGATGATTTTTGCATCAAATCTTCCATTTTTTGAAGGATTTAAAAGCAGAAAACAGTAATGATTTCAGATGAACAGTGACATTACCTCCCTTCTGCGATTTATCAGTGGAATGATAGCGATAGAGAGCTCCCATCAGCCATCTTTGGGGTTTCCTAATGAGTCTTATAAGTATTGTAAGGGTTTTACACCAATTTGTTCAACTAAATACTAAACCCACCACCCCCTTCCAATTGGGAGAAAATGTCATAAATGGTCCGAACTATTGGATTAGGTCTAAAATAGTATCTTAAATATACACTTATTGGATTTAGTTTTTTAAATATTCAAAAATCTTATTAGATTTGGTCTATTAATTATACAGTTATCGAATTTAGTCTTCTAAGTATTCAAAACTTTATCAGATTTGGTTAATTAACTAAATATATAAAGTAAAATGTAATATATAAATGACATGAAAAATTGTTATCGAAGAAAAATTCATTTGACTCTTGAAATTTGAATACTATCACATAAATTTGGATGGAGAGAGTACTAGTTTCAACACTCATGAGTCAAAAATAAGAGGGAGTTTGGTCATATTTCATTGTGAAATCTGAAAAAAAAAATTGTTTTCAAAAGAGAAAAAAATGATATTCGAAAATTAGAGTTGTGTTGGTCAACAACAACAGTTACATATCCAGTGTAATCCCACAAAAGTGAGGGTCTAAAAAGAGTAAACTATTAACGGACCTTATAACTATTTTTAAGGTAGAGAAATTTTTATGATAGACCACCAACTCAAGAAAAATAATGTCCAAATTAAGTAGCATAGAGAATGAAATATGAAAACAGAGAAAGTCTTAGCAAAATACCATAGATAACCTATCAAATCATTTTAAACAATAGTAATAATAAGATAAAACAATAATAGAGATGTAAAAAATCATAAATAATAACCAAACTCAAAAGACAAAAAACTAAGTGAGAAGAACAAGTGAGACAATCGCTCAACTATCTACCTAACTTCCTGCCCTAATCTTTATCCTCCATAACTTCATGTCTAAAATCATATATTCAGGATGCTGAAGTTGCGTCATGTCCTGTTTAATCACATTTCTCCAATACTTCTCCAACCTACTATAACCTCTCTTGACACCGTTCATAGTCAAACCCTCGCATCTCTACAATGGGGCAATTACCTTGTTAATTCAAAGTTATATAATTAATAATCAATTTAGTATGGCTCGATATGACAGGTTCAATCGTTTTTTAAGTAATACTCCCTTTGTTCAATATTACTTGTCCATTATTCCAAAAATAGATCTTTACTTTTATTTGTCACTTTTAACATATTAAGAAAATTCAATTATTTTTCTCATGTTTATCCTTAGCATTAATTATTTATTCCCCAAATTATTTTTCAAGACTATACTAAATATCAATGAATAAGGATAGTGTAATAAAACAATCATGTCAAATATTTTTTTTTAATGTGTACTATGTCCAAATATAACAAATAAAAATGAACTAGGAGTAATTAACAACCTAATGACTAATGTTGAGCCTTGACCTTCTTGCTTGAATAATGTCTTCAATCACAATGGCTTCTTATAAAAAGATTATCTCTCCTGTGATTAACGAGCTATTGCATAGAAGTGGAGTTTCATCCTACGTGCACCCAAAGGTTAGCGGCTGCGGTATTTCTATTGCGACAGAGGGAGGTATCATAATAGAATCAAAATCACGATTAGAGTCCGTCCGGATAAAAGGAAGAATGCAATCCCCTTCTGCTCTCTTCCCTCCCCCTGGCCTAAGTTATAAAGATAACATTAGTCCACATTTGTGTATTTTTAACTCAAGCTTTTGATGAAGCAGAAGCCATAGTTAGTGGTTGAAAACCATTAATCAAGACTTGCTTTCCACAAGCCAATCTTGGAGTATACACCAAGCACTCATCACTCTTCTTGGCAGTAATCATTGTTGGTGTGTGAAAGTAGAAGCAATCCCATAAGCGGGGTTTGGAGAGGTGTGTGTACGCCGTCTTACCTCAATGTTTCCAATAGACCCTCGACTCAAGTAAAGCTACAATAATAATACGAAAAATGAAGCAAAGGGAAATTACCCTTACTCTTTGATGAAATAAGTAATTTACATGGCTTAAGTTGTTCATCAGGCTAAATAAGTTACACAAACATCTAGCTTATTGTTGGGAGTAGTTTGGAGTTGAAATACACCAAAAACACCAAAAAAGAAAAATACTTGCAGGGACATCCAGAGCTTCTTCATGCTTCCAGCATTCATATGCATCTTTAACTGTGTATGGCATGACCCACGCGAGTCCAAAAACATAATAAAACACGTTTCAGAGGTCAACATCAACCATATAGTGCAGAAAGAGATGACTGATACTTTCAAAATCTTGGAGACGTGTGTAACATCTGTTGACAAGTTGAATGCTTCTTTGTCCGGAGTCAAACATGCTTCATTGAAGGCTGTCTAGTGCTCATTGAAAAAGCGAAACAGTAGTAGAAATTCATAAACTTAAGGCTTCATGTGCTTGCTCATGCACTAGTTCTCTAAAAGGGTACTTCTAGCCTATGTTGCTTGGACACTTCAAATGTATGTCGGATCTTCCAAAAGTAGTACAACATTTTTGGAGAGTCAGAGTCCAAGTCCAAGTCCAAGCAACATAGACTCACAATCAAAACCTCTTTTAAACTAAATTGTCCCGGTAACGAGATCTTGATTTGGGTTTGAAATTAAGAAATGACACAACAACATGCGAAGAGGCTCTAGGAAACTTCAAGACCTCATCGGATACCTCTTCTAATATGTCATTATAGCATTCCCAAACAACTATCAGTTTTTCTAATACTTGTGCATTTTTAAGGAAAAACCTTAGTAGCTCTATCTCTTTTTCTTCATTTTTGAAACCAGCCAACTGTATCAACTTTAGACGAGACTCCAAGCACACAACGCTTTCACTAGGATCATGCAACTTCCAGTTTTCATCCCAACCATAATTCTCGTCAGAAAACAAATCCAGAACCTCTAAATTAGGAGAATGCTTGAGCAATAGCATCATGACTTCCATGCAAGATTCATCAATTGTCACTGCCAATTTTAAGCACTTAAGCTTATAAAACGTGACTGGGAAGTTTCTGACTCCATGAAATACACCATACAAACCCCCAATGGAACTATGGCATAATTTCAAAGTTGAAGTAGAAACGACATTCTTGATCATGTTATGCACACGCATACCAATTTCTTCCATTACATCATCTGAATCAAAAAAGAAGAGGTGAACAACTTCTATAGAGAAGAGATTCTCTAGAATTATATCCTTTGCCAATGGAGCACCATATTTCAAGACCTTGAGATTCGGGCAAGAAATTTTGATGTTACAATTGACGAAACTTACTCTGTTGTCCACAAAGTTCTTTATAGACACATAAACCAGAGACGTCGAAGCAATATCAACCATAGTCATAGTTCCAAAATTACAACTATCCAATTTCAGTTTTTCTAGTCTTGAGAACAAGCAACTCGTCAAATGCTCGTTTGATAACTCAACTTCTTCAAGATGAAGAAATTTAAGCTGATGAAATCCGAAATGATTAGGCAACTTAAGTACAGACCCATCCATCCGTATTTTCAAAACTCGCAAAGATTCACAAGTCACAACACAATATGGCAACTCAAATGGCTCAGCAGGACAAAAACTTAACACAAGTTCTTGAACATTTCGAGTTGTCACAACACGAACCCATCGAAAAATAGCCCCTTTACCGAAAATATCTCCACAACAAAGCTTAAAACAAACAAGGGTATCCTCACATTGGTTAATAAACACCCAATTGATAAAATCTTTGAATTTCTCAGCCATACCCAAATCCCAAGGCCTATTAATCCGTTCACAACCAAAGCTATTAATATCAAAATTCAAGTAAGGCATTGTCCTCCATATATAGTTCCATCTTTTCGACAAAATGCTTAGCTGCACAACATCGAAGATGTAGAGATATGAAAGTATATTGTGCAATATATCATCCGGCAAGTAGCTAATTCTATCGATTCCTTCACTTGTACTGTTAATAAATGCAGCTAAAAAATTGGGGGGTTTCAATGATTTTTGCATCAAATCATCCATTTTTCGAAGGATTTAAAAGCAGAAAACAGTACTGATTTCAAATGTATAGTGAGATTACCTCGCATCCGCAGATTTATCAGTCGAACGAGAGTGAATAGAGAGCTCTATCAGCCAATTTTAGGGCTTTCCAACTTTTTATGTTAACTGAAAAGGGTCATCTAACGAGGGTTGGGACGGAGGTTCGAGTCCGTTTTGTTAGAAAGCGTTTAATTCTTAATAAGTTAATGTGAAACTTTTCAAGACGAATTCGACCTTATAAGATAAGTGGAAATGTAAGAAAATAGTTTACAAAATTATTAAAAGCAAAATACTTAGTTTTGATCTAAAATAATAATAAAAATTTATAATTTGTATTTTTAGTTTATATCAATTTGTGTAAGTCATAAATCAAAAGTCAATTTAAATAGACTCTTAATCATGTTCTTACCAATTATTTGTTGAGAATTTCCCTTCTTCTATGTAGTAATTAGTAAGTAAGATTTTTCCATACTAAGGGCTCGAAATTGAGACCTTGACAATCATTTTAGATATTTGTTCTTGAGAGAAATTTGTTACTGTTAATAGTGAATTTGAGTTTTATATTTTTCATATATACTTATAAATAGGAGTGGTTTGTCGTATTGTCCTTGCTAATATTCTAGGATGAATTTTAGTTTCTTGTTCTTCGATAACTCTCACTAGTTATTATTTTGTATAGTTTGGTTGTAGTATTGTTATGCTACTATCTTTAATCTATTGCCTCTTTCTACTTTTATTGAGTCTTATTTAGACTATTTTTGTCTTGGAGAATGTTTATCGATAACAACCTCTCTTCTCGCTTCTGAGGTCTACCCTCCATACACCCCACTTTATAGGATTATATTGGATATGTTATTATTGTTATTGTTGTTGCAATAAATATTTAAAAAAGATTAATTACGTGATTTGTGGTTCATAACTCATCAAAATTTATAACGATTTACGAAAATAAAAATAAAAATTTAATTAATTAAAGACTAAATATATTTAATCAGATTCACAAATATATCTTTAAAAATTGAAAATTAAAATAGATTTAGAAATATAAAACTCAACAATTCATTGAGATTTTAAACAAATCTCCATTCAATGTATACACCTCCCAAAATGACTCAAAATTGTCCCCATAAACATTATCCAAGAACAAAATTATAAATTACCTCTTCACTATAAAACCTAAAACATAAATAAATATTAGCAAATTCTTTATATGTATGAATTTGGTGAATATTAAAATAAAATTTAAAAAGGGTTCAAAACTATATTATAAATAAATAAAGTGCTAATTAATTTGATCTCTCTCTGAGCTTTTTGGTAATGGCAAAAATAGCCCCAGCAACAGCAACAACAACTCCAGAGATAATCATAGCAGTCTTGAAATTTTGTATTGCATCCTTTCTATCTTTTTCATTTTTCATTTTCTCCAATTTTTCCTTTGCCTGTATTAAATCAACAATAACATATTCAGTATAAATTATAATCCCCGTAAATGATTTTTGAAAAGGATAATGTGTATATAGATCTTACCCTTACAATATTGTGTCTGAAAGACACTCGGCTAGCAAAACCATTTCATTCAAGAAAAGAAAATGAAAATATATACCATGGTTTATTTTTCTCATGCATGAAATATTATTCTTGTGTCAATTTTTTTGGGAAAAAGGACAAATATACCCTCAAACTCTCGTAAATGGTATGCAGATACCCTCCGTCATACTTTTGGGATATTGGTGCCCCCTGCCGTACAAAAACTAGAGCATATATGCCCTTCACTCTAACAAAAGACTAAATAGGGACACGTGACACAATCTTATCCGTCGATCCGATATTTAATAAATTTCTGGTCGGTTAATAAGATTATGACACGTGTATGTTTGCTTGTATAAAGGGTATATATACTCTAGTTTTTGGGCAACAGGGACACCAATGTCCCAAAAGTATAACGGAGGATATCTGCATACCATTTACAATAATTCAGGGGTATATTTATCCTTTTTCCCATTTTTAAAAATTCAATGGGATGCTAGTAAGTTATGAATGAGTTAATATTCTCAATCTCACTCTATATTTCATAATTGTAAATTATATCTTAATTACATATGATCAGTAGTTGTGGTGAGATGAATAAGATTTCTTCATCCTTAATAAGATATTTTAGATTCAAGAAAATTAACCATTACTTCAATCTCAAGTTAGTTACGTAGCTTATATAAATCATCTATATATATCATTAACCACTAATATGATAAAAATGTTTGTTATTTTGAAGATCATTAATGAGAAATATTTGTCAAGTTTACCAATGAAGAGGACATACAACATCATCAAACTTCGATCTATTATTGAAAATTATAAATATTTGTCTAAGACCACGATTAGACATGTCTAGACGAAAAACAAATCAGACTGTCGATTTTTTCTAGCAAATTTCACATAATCATGTAGAAGTTTTAATATTCTATAGTAACGCATTTAAGGACATGAAGTTTCTTCTCCTAGCAGACTTAACCCTGAACGATTTTAATATCTCGATTAGTTTATTTTTCCAAAGAAATTAGATATGATTACCTCTTTTTCAAGTGAGGAAGCAACTTGTGATGATACTGAATCAACTTGAAATTCCTTATTGTTTTGTGGATTCAATTCTTTTTCAGCATCCACTGCTGGAAAACTTTCAACTCCACTTGCCATATTTTGCTTTTATCCAAACAAAAAATTGTAAATATTTTAATATTTTACTCTCTTTTGTTGTTTTACTTCACTTTGTTTATGTAATTATAATATATGAATTATGAAATTTTGGTTCAAAAAGTAGGATTAAAAAGAATAGTTTTACCTAACACATGGATGACATTCCTTGAAATGATGCTACCATATATAGAGGATCTCAACTACTTTTGAGAAAATGTTGATAATGATTTATGTTTACTAGAAAATAAAGGAAAAAAGAAATTTGATTTATCACTAATTACTAGAAAATAAAGAGAGAGAAAAATTGGCAAAATGTTGATTATAATTTGTGTTTTCTTTTTATTTTATTTTTTTTGGTTTGTTTTACTTATTCATGTATTTTATATTGCTCGAAAACAACCTCTCTGCCTACTCGAGTAAGTTTGTCCACACACCATACTCTCCCATCTCCATATGGGGTTACAAGATTTTGTACGCACCACCCTCTCTAGATCCCTACGCTGGCTATATTATTGTCATAGGTTATCACTACTAACAACAACATAATACCTGATAAAATCTCACGTGTAAAGTCTGGAAAGATAGAATATACACAAACATTATCACTATTTTGTGGAGGTAGAGGTTATAGACTCTCTGCTCAAAGTTTTGTAAATATGAACTTTTTATATGAGTGCTACAGTTTTTTTATTAGCTTTTGTTGCTATTCAAAGATTGGCCAAACAACCTTCATTTTTCAAAATAAGTGGTTTTGAAAGAAAAGAGAAAAAACCACTTAGAAGTTTGGCCAAACATGCTATAGTTAAGCAGAAAACTTTTGAATGTAAAACTTTAAAGGAGTGGGAAAAACTAAGAAATTTCCAAGATTACAGGATGGTTATGTGAAGAAATCAAACCCTTTAGATACATCAACAAGACAATAGTTTTACACAAGAAGAGGAACAAAACTACATAGATGAGAGTACATACAATGTACTATTATCTTGTCAAGAACTTCCCTTTCCTAGTTGATCATTTCCATTTTTGCTCACAATTCCTTTTTCTAGTTGATACTCATAAATAGCTAGTCAAAGATGCTAGCCCTTCAAAAATTTGATTGATATATTAGTCTTATACTTCAGTTCTTTCCCCCGAAACCACGAGGGCTAGGCCTAGCTGATCCTGAGTCTGCAAATTGCTTCCTTGGTTCTGACCTTCGCTTCCTCCTTGCAGTACCGGGAGGAGCCTGAAGAAAGAAGGAAACAAGATGACCATTCAAGACCATCAGCTTAAGTTGCAAATCTAAAAATACATGACAAACATGCACTTTTCGGGTACAAGTCCAGTAAAAAAAAAAATGCATAGTAGAATAGGCTTCTCCATCTCATACAATAGAAATGTGTTTTAGATCAAACAGATGTATTAGCAAATCCTCGAACAAGTGGAATTTACAATCTTGAAGGCATTTTGGAAGAGAAAAAGAAATATGTAAGAACATTTTTTTTTCCGATAATTGTGGTGTTCAGCCAGTTTATGCGCACCTCGACTAATATTTAAGAAGAAATGATTACAGCATAGTGAGGAGGTAATGAGCTCAAAATTGGAACTGACTACTATATCCACATATTCTAATTTGATAACAAGTAATTCAGCCAAAAATTTAGACAAGATAAGCACCTGCTGTTCAGATTTTAGTGCCTCCTCTAGATTACTCAGTGCAGGAATCGAACCACCTTCCATAACGCCCATCAAATTCTTCATACGTACACGCATTTGAAAAAGTTGAGCAACAAGTTGACTCACCTACAAATTGCAATCAAGTTATGTAGGTGCATGCAAGGAGTACCGAACGTTCTCAGACAAAGAATTTATGTTTTATGGCATATTAGCATCAGTACTCCACACAGATTTTTACCTGTTGCTCAGTTTTCCCAGACTCTTGAGCAATACGTTTCCTTCTAGCAGGAGATTCTGCTAACAATTCTGGTTGCTCCCTCTCCTCTGAGAAAAAAGATGAAAGACAATGAAATATGAATTGAGCTAGCAGCACTAGTACTCCTTCCTTTTCAATTTGATTGTCTGGTTTTTAACTAAAGATACGTAGAATGTACCAAAATGTCTTTTAACTTTGTAGTCTTAAACATGACACGTGGAAAGTTAGAATTACAGAGTCGCCAAAAACAGAAAGAGACATTCTTTTTTAAACGGACTAAAAAGGAAACTAAGACAAATAAATTGAAACGGAGGAAGTATATATGTTTAGGTTAGACGAAGTAACATGCGTCCTTAGAAACCTTTAAGTAAGATAAATAACCTGGTGTCATGACTTCTATCATTGACTCCATTATCTTTAAGCTCTTCTCTGCCTCTCGAATTTGTGCAGGAGTAACCTGTTTATGCATGAACAAGAAGGGATTCGGTCCCATTTCATCACATAAATAAAAACGAAGGAATAGAGTTGATACAAGGTTTGATTGTTTGATCTTTTTTTTTTTTTTTTTTTTTTTGAGAATTGATAACATAGTTTGATTGTTTGATCTGAAATCGGTCGTTACATTTGAAGAAAGTTAAAGTATGTATGGTAGCTATTAAAACATGAATTGCACCATACACTATTTACGACATGGAAAGGAGAAGTAGATTTAATAAGAACCAGGTATATTACCTTTCCCATGCCAGGCATCATTCCAATAACGCGGGACATGGTACCCATCCGAGCAACTGCCCGAGTTTGCTTCAGGAAGTCATTGAAATCAAACTTTGCACTCATGATCTTCTTCTGCAAATCTTCAGCATCTTCTTGGCGCATCTAAAATCATTTATAAGGAGTCAAATGAAACTAGTTGAACCAAAGTAAAAAAGAAAAATCAGGAGCAAAGTTACTTGTTTGCCACTTACAACTTCTTGGGCTTTCTCAACAAATGATAGAACATCTCCCATCCCTAAAATACGTCCAGCCATGCGGTCAGGATAGAAAGGTTCAAGGTCCTCCATACGTTCACCCCTTCCTACGAGTTTAATTGGCTTTCCTGATACCTGTGGTAGTGAACTTATAACTGTTATGCAAAATCTTAGTTCATTTAATGAAAAAACTGACTGTTCAAGAGCAATCAGTGATTTTTTTTTGTCTATAACATATGATCCGTGTAACCTCTCTACCCCACAAAAGATAGGAGTAAGGTCTGCGTGCATCCTACCCTCCCCATTACCGCACCTGTGGGACTCCATATTAGTAACATTTGACACAACCACTTATACAGATATCATCAATTGCCTATTGACTTCAATTCTATTCCATTCAGTTTAAACCTTGAGAAAAGTAAACTTCTTCCAAGATAATACTTAGAAGACATGTTGAACATGGAGGAAATCTGAAGTTTGTGGTCCAACCATTCTTTCTGTTTTAGTTTTTGTTCTGCCGAATGATCCCTCCAAGGAAAAAGAAGCTTTTGCTTATTTATAATCATCTACTTCCATCATTAACTCTCCTTCTTCTTTGTTGTTCTAAGTTCTAAAGTACAAATGTTGATTTTGCTAATCAAGAGAAGTTAAAGCAAAGTAAACTGCAAAGGTACCATTCATTTTCAGCCTTTAACTCACTGTACAAGGCTGAACTTAGAACAAGAAAAAATGAATGCATGTGTTGTGTAGTAATAAGAACCCACCTCCTTGACACTTAAAGCTGCTCCACCCCTAGAATCTCCATCTAGCTTCGTCAAGATGGCACCAGTAATTCCAATTTCGAGATTGAATGTTGTGACCAAAGCTACATTTCATCAATGTGAATGATAAGAGAGAAAACAAACCGGAAATTTCTGTTTTCAACATGAAATGATTGGTCTTTACCAAGAGTTCAGATTCATTTAACAACCTTGCGTCAGTAATAACTCAATGAAAGTGAACTACTATGATTTCTGTTTTGAGATGTTACAGACTTTTATTGCACTATCTAGTAACAAATTTCAATAGTATAGATTCATTTTACAACTCAGAGACGGAATGCCTTTCTCCATTAACCTCAAAAAACCAATTCAGTATTTTTTTTTCTGACTAAAAAAGTTTCAAGTAAATGAAACTAATTCCTTAAACTCCATATCAACCAAACATCTTGTGTGAATAGAGGAAGTATAAAATAGCTAAACAAAGGTTTATCAAAGATAACATCCATATTTGTGTGATGAAGTTCCAAAAAATAACTTCTATTCCTACAAGACAAGCACAAGAAAGAAATTAACTGTCATATACAGCTGTGGCATGAGTCTCCAAGCTTCGATGAAAAGCAATATAACGTTCTCTTGAGAAAAATGCTCGGTGGCCACATTACACAAACAACAGATATTTTGCTCTCTCTGTGAGAAGCGGACCTCAGATAACAGTATGGCCTGGATTGTTAAGGAAAGTTTTTCGTATCAGACGGTTAGTCCTTGGAGCAAGAAAATGCAAAAGTGTGGTAAGTCAAAAGTATGCATGATAAGATACACTTCTTTGGCACTATGTGACTGTCCATGGTTAAGAAAAAAGAGATGTTCCTCAATGAGATCAACCACAGAGCATAAATATTAGTGAGACCTTGCTGTAGATCAAAGTATAAAGGAAGCCACACACAACGAAAATATGTGAAAAGTGATATGACCATGCTAGTCAAAAGCCATTTTTCACAAGAAGCAAAATGTCTGTGGCATGTAATAGACCATTTGCATGTTTTATGAGTGTAGAAGTACCTGCAGCTTCTTGGCCAGTCATTGCATCCACAACAAGTAAAACCTCTGTGGGGTTCAGTACCCGTTTCACGTCTTTTAATTCATCCATCATAGTTTTATCTATCTACAAGAACTAAGAGAAAGGTTTAAATACAAACTACTAGAAAAAAATATAGTGGAATCCAAAAACCATGATGATATGACCTGAAGTCTTCCAGCTGTATCCATTATGACTACATCTACATTCTTCTTTTTGGCCTCTTGTAATCCTTGTCGGGCTATTTCTGCAGGTTTTACATCTGTTCCTGCTGCATAAACAGGCACATCAACCTGTTCCCCCACTTATCAGTGAACATGAGAATGGATAAAATTATGTTTAGATATTCTGCGTACTCGTACAGAAGATGATATATAGGTAAAGATTGTTAGTGTGTAGAAGAACAGAAAAAAGCATTTAAAATGAAATGATATACATTCTTATTGTTGCTAATGTGCCATGGCATACCTGTTTACCCAAAATAACAAGTTGGTCAATAGCAGCAGGTCTGTACACATCTCCAGCAATCAGCATGCAACTCTTACCCTGCAGACCATGACACCAGTGCCCATCAATGGTTTGACAATAGAATGAGAAAGAGGGAAAATGCTAATATTAGAAGGTACTTGGAGAAATGCAGGTTCTATGACCATATACGTAAATTGCAATAGAATGAGCAAGAGAGAGAGTGAGAGAGAGTAAAGCAAGGTCAGGAAAGGGTTAAGAGAAGGTGAAGTTAGGAAGTGCACCTGCTTCTTTAGATATAAAGCTAACTTTGCACTAACAGTTGTCTTCCCAACACCTTGTAGACCGGCCAATAGTATTACGGTGGGTTTAGATTTAGCAAAAACCAGTTCAGAAACCTCTCCACCCATCAGTTTCACAAGCTCGTCACGTACAATCTACACCAACCAAATGAGACAAAGAAAAAATTCAGATCGAGCTGATAGCCAGCTGTGCAAGCAAAATAAAATTAATAACAGAAGGGAGACCGTCTGTATTCTAAGTACAATTGTGTATTGTTCAAAGTGATCAGTCCGATAATACATACTTTAACTAGTTGCTGATCAGGCTTTACTCCTCGAATCAAGCCAGTCCCAACGGCTGCTTCACTAACAGACTGAACAAACCTTCTGACAACAGGGAGACTAACCTGCCGATTATAGTTAAATGAGAGGCAAAATTTAATGTATAGAGATTAGCTACTGAAATAGAGAGCAACATACATCAGCTTCTAAAAGAGCCCTCCTGATGTCTCTCATAGGTTCCACAATGTTTTCCTTGGTCAAAACCTCTGAAGCACAAGGAATTCAAACAACAGCCACTTCATCATTATATAAAACCACATATTTAGTAACAAGGGCAATGAGAACTTAAACCTCCAAAATTTTGAAAAATGGGGCCATAGAAAGTATGATTAAAAGTTTGGATTTGGATAAGGCAAGCAACTCACATTTTAAACAATTAAATACTTCCCCTTAGTTTATTACTAAAACTTAAAGTTTCAAGAAATAATATTTGGAACTAAAAAGGAGAAGTATATCCCTGTTAAATAGAAACAATGACCCATAGTTGTTAATATGTTCTACTCTTTGCATTTAAAATCTTATAGTAGCAAGGCCCCCTCCCTTTCCATACACTTCATTGGAGTTTAACAACCAATTATACATCTTCCCGGTTTCTTCTCTTGAAGTATAATTCATTATACCCCATCTGGCACCTCCTCGAATGGATCAATATAACCATCTACGACAACTCATCATCCACCCTGAAAATGAAATCAGGCATGTTGTTGAATCCTCTAAACATGTGGGGTTTAAGTCTAGACATTAAGCTTCATGTTCCAACTTATATAGCTTCCACCTCCACATCATCCCGTCCTGACAGCCCACATTTCCACTAAAACATTCTCATAGCAGAAGGTTAGGTCAACTACTTACCAATTCTTCAAGAATCAATTGGCTTGGGCATAAAATTTTGGGATTTGCTGTCCCACTCTATCTCCAAAGCCTCAACATCCATAAAGAAAATCCTCACTGATACATTTTCAGCTCTGATGAGTGATATATGTTAAAATTTTGGAAAATGGGACATAATTCCTAATTAAGGATAGATTCCAGGTTGTTATTATTTTGTATTTCAGCATGTTAAAATCTTGGAAAATGAGACTTAATTCCTATTTAAGGATCGATTCCAGGTTGTTTTTTGGTAAGTCTTGCTGAACTCATTCACCAAGATTGGTATGACCCTTGTATGACTACATGCCACATTTTGAAGAAGCTTTAGTTCACTCCTATCTTATCTCACAGCCTTTACTTAGCAAAGGCCATTTACTTTAACTGAAATCGTGACGACAACAAATAAACACATTCTCTTAGATTGCTATGATATTATCCTGAATATGAAAAAACCAGAAGACATTGTTCTTGAAGTCATATTTTTGAACTATCATCCCTATCCAAGATATCAATTTTCAGTTCCCTTTCAAAACTGTAAAGATATGACACCCTGGCCTAACTCCAATAACTAGCTCATGATGGGAGGATTGTCCAATCATATAAACTGATGTGGGACTGTAACCCACTTTAACACCTCATGCCTAACTAGAGCATGGACCAGGAGTCCAAACAGGGATGAACCTAGCTAAGTAGCTATGATACCATATAAAGATATGACACTTGAGTCTAACTCAACCTCAAAAGCTAGCTCATCAAGAGAGGATCATCCAAGTCCACATAACAGACCACCGGTCCATTCCCAACCAACTAACATGCGACTCTAACAAACTCTAACATATACCTACTCGAGATTAACAATTAAAGTTTCAGCTCCCATACATCAAAATTTCACACAAAATTTAGCTTCTTTTTAAATTAAAAAAAAAGTACTTTTTGCTTTTACCTTCTCCTTTGAGCTTGTTCCAAGCATTTTCAAGTCCACTAGTGAGCTGTCCAAACATCTCAGCTCTAATAACTCCACGCATTTCCCTTCTTATAGTAACCACATTCTTGGAATTGATCACCCTCCATGTATCCCTCTACATAAAAAATCAATCTTTAACCAAAAACTACAAACAAAACAAACAAGAAAACTAATCAACATCCAAAAGGGTCTTACAGTGAATGAATTTCTTGAAGAAAATGAAAGAGAATGAGTACAACCAATCCAAGAAGAAGAAGAATTACAAGCGGGGTTAAGTTTGGAAGTTGAAAGGGTGGCTTTAGAAAGTGGAAAGAAATGGTGAGAAGCCATAGTTGAAGAGAAAGAAGCAGTGGCTTCCATGGTGGATTAAAGAACGAACAATCAGAAGAAGCAAATGGGAGTAAAAATTGAAGCTTTTTTCTTCTTCTTCTTTTATGCTTTATCCATTAGAAGAACAAAAATGTAATCTATGGTCTATCTACTAGGGGGATTTTTACAGTATTCTGTGCATCGCAGACCATCGTAATATCCTACTCCATCAACTTTTTTTGTTTTGTTTCCCCTCGGATATTCATATTAGAACTCGACTAAATTCAAATCGGTAGAATAAGATTGGTGGTAGTACTTGGATGGAGTAAAGTAGAAGTGAGTTTGGAGTGTGGGAATATACACAAGTGTGAAATTTTATTATATTGTCTTTCGGAATGACTTAGTTGGTTTGGAGGCACACGGATGATCCGAGATCGATCCCCCTCAATGTCTTTAGGGCTTGCCTAGTGCGGTTTGCACTCTCTATATGGTTTGCAGACTATACTTAGTGGGTGGGTGGGTGGGGAGGGGAGGGGCAGAGGCTATGACCGAGGTTGTAGCGGTTGTGGGTTATCCTAGGGTCCAAAAAAAATTATTATTATATAATCGATTAAATTATACGATATTGAAATTTAAATTTTTCATTATTTATTTAATGTAATTTTTTAGCTTTTCTTCTTTCCTCTTTTTTGCTACTTATGTTATTTCTTATTTAGTTCACTCAATGTAATGAGTGGGTTCAAACGAAAATGAAGTTAATATTAAAATTGCGAAGAAGGATTTTTAATTGGAATTGACGTAAATAAGCAATAAGTAAGATATTGTAAGTGAAAGAATAATTTACGGTCATAAAATTATATATATTTCTTTTATTGGAACTCGTATTTATCACGATTCAAATTCATGTTTGTCTTTTGAGGTTTGCTCAACATACCTCATAAATTTATCCTTTAATATAATAGTAGGACAAATTTCAACGAAAACTAGATCCTTATAAGATTGAATATGACACTAATAGCATAAGGGTAAATCGATGAGGATCAGCTAAAATAAACAGATTTTGTAGGTTGACGAGTTTTTAAAGATCAAATACGTATTACATCTAAGACAAAATATATTTTTTAATATAAATGATGTGATTCATAATGCATGCGCGTTTTTACACTTTGTTTGGATGATTATTACGTGTTATGACATAATATATCGTATTGTATTGTTTTAATGAATACAGTGTTAGTATTTGGGATAGGTTGTATTGTTCTCTGTTGTTACATAATGTCACTACATCTATGATTTAAATGATAAACCTACAAGAAAAGTAAGGTACGAGGTAAATATACTATAAAAAGGTAGGGTAAAAGATGAAATATAATTATTATATAATAAATAAAGATAAAATAAGAAGAAAATATTAAGGTAATGACGCGATCACACCAAATGATCGTTCTATAAAATAGTATTTTCATTGTTACCTAACGATGAATTTAAACGATATGACATAATAGAATTTAAATAACAATCAAAACAAACATTGCATTTAAACTAACAATACAATACAATATAACGGGTAACAACCATCCAAATAAGGTGTTAGACGCAAAAATAACATAGGTTGAGAAAATATTTAATGAGATTCGTTGAACTAAAACAACAGATAATACGTGTCATGAGCTTGAATTGTCACGCTTCTATAAAAATGCATTAAAGCAATCAATCACCCTTTTTTGTCTAAAATAAATGACCAAACATCTCCACCTCCACAAAAACACCAAATTCTTGTCACTTTTCCATACTAACAAATCCGCCATTTTCACCAAAGCTTCAAGCTTTACTACTTCTACTGCTACTCCATGGAATACCCATTTGAGAAATCTCTCAAAACATGGTCAGTACAACGAAGCACTCATTCTTTACCGTCAAATGCTTCAGTCTGGAGCTACCCCAAATGCCTTCACTTTCCCTTTTGCTCTCAAATCTTCTGCTTCACTCTCCCTTCCCATTACCGGAAAACAACTTCATTGTCATGTAATCAAGTTGGGTTGTGAATCTGAGCCTTTTGTTCAAACTGCATTGATATCTATGTACTGTAGATGTAAGTTAACTGAATTTGCCCAGAAAGTGTTTGATGAAATGCCTCAAAGAAATCTTACTGTTTGTTACAATGCTTTGATTTCTGGGTATGTTCAGAATGGTAATTTCTTGAATGGGTTTTTGTTGTTTAGTGAAATGAGGTTGAGAGGAGTGTTGTTTAATGCGGTTACTGTTTTGGGATTGGTTCCAGGTTGTACAGCTTCGCGATATCTGTGGTTGGGGATGTCGTTGCATTGTTTGAATGTTAAGTGTGGATTGGTGAATGATTTGGCTATTGCAAATTGCTTGTTGACAATGTATGTTCGTTGTGCGTCGATGGAGTTAGCGAGGAAGTTGTTTGATCATATACCAGGAAAGGGGTTGATCACTTGGAATGCGATGATTTCTGGATACGCGCAAAATGGGTTGGCTGGTGAAGTGTTGGAGCTTTATCATGAGATGGAATTGTTGCAGGTGAATCCTGATGCAGTGACATTTGTTGGAGTTTTGTCAGCTTGTGCTAATCTTGGTGCTCAAAAGATTGGTTTTGAGGTGGAAGAGAAAATAAGGTCTAGTTGTATGAGATGGAATGTATTCTTGAAGAATGCTCTAATAAATATGTATGCTAGATGTGGTAATTTGGCGAAAGCACGGATTATATTTGATGAGATGCCAGAGAAAAGCTTGGTCTCCTGGACAGCAATAATAGGTGGTTATGGAATACATGGGCTTGGAAACATTGCTGTGGAGCTTTTTGATAAGATGATCGAGACTGGCATTCAACCTGATGGAACGGTGTTTGTTAGTGTTCTAAATGCATGTAGTCATGCAGGGTTGACTGAAAGGGGGTTAAATTATCTTGATCTGATGAAGAGGGAGTATGGGTTGAAGCCATGCTCAGAGCACTACTCTTGTGTTGTGGATCTATTAGGTCGTGCTGGTCGACTTGAGGAAGCTAGGAAACTTATTGAATTGATGGAAGATGAGCCTGATGGTGCTGTATGGGGTGCCCTTTTGGGTGCTTGCAAGATCCACAAAAATGTTGAACTTGCAGAATTAGCTTTTAACAAGGTTGTTGAGCTTGAGCCAACAAACGTAGGCTATTACGTGCTACTTTCAAATATCTACACAGAGGCAAATAATTCAGAAGGTATATTAAGAGTTAGATTGATGATGAGAGAACGAAAGCTCAAAAAGGATCCAGGTTATAGCTATTTTGAGTGTAAAGGGAAAACTTACCTTTTCGTGGCTGGCGATAGAAGTCATCCTCAAACAAAAGAGATATACAAATTGTTGAACAGATTGGAGGATACTGAAAGTGAGTATGGAGGAGCAAACAGAAATGGTCAAGAGGTAATAAATCACGAACCTCCTAATATTATTGGCGTTCATAGTGAACGTTTGGCAATTGCATTTGCTCTGTTGAACACTGAAATAGGGGCTGACATTCTTGTTATAAAGAACTTAAGAATATGCAATGACTGTCACTCATTTGTAAAGCGAATCAGCAAAATTGTGGACCGGTTATTCGTGGTCAGAGATGCCACCCGTTTCCACCATTTTAGAAATGGTACATGTTCTTGCAATGATTATTGGTGACTGGTGAGACTGGACAAATGATAACAAGAACTTTGCAGTGAAGCTCATTATAAAGATGGAAAACAGTCATGTATGCTCTCTGAATCTTGAAGCCTGTGACAACATTGTGCAACTCTATTTTCATCAAGTCCTCGGGACCTAACTGAACGCAACCTACACCCCATGCAATGGATCATAATATATCGATGGTTGAACCTCTTCGAGTTGACCTATGTGGTCCATATAAGAAAGAACATGCATTCACCAGAAGTTGAAAAGTTGAGTGACCATGAGATATGAATTGTCAATTGTCATCACAAGAAAATAAGGGCAAACAAGGGTCCACTGTTGAGAACACAGATGTATTTGGATGTTTGATGGAGGCATCTCCTTCCTTGAGCACAAACTTTAGGGGCAAGCATGTCGAGACCTTTCAAGGAGGGGCAGAAATTTGGTTAACTTCTAGATCCCTAAAACCATTTTGATGTAGTGGAGCTGAATTTGAAAAGAAACAGTTACATGTTTGGCTACAATAAGCATTAAGAACTATACCATCATTCTACAAAATGTTTATTGATTATGATGTATGGTCTCTTCTTTTTTTTGCAATGCTAGTGCCTCAACTTTCAATTCTATCCTTATATGTGTGCAAGCACCAACTCTTAAATGCTGTCGCGCAGCATACATACTACTGAATGATACTCCACACATTGACAAATGGTTTTTCATCGTCTCACGAAAAAAAAATGAAGAAAAAGAAGTACTTATTATGTAACTGAAGCAATGCTTACAATCAGGAAGAAAACTAGCCATCTTACAGGCAAGAATGCAAAATAATGTGAATTCTTGCACTTCTACAATCTGTTTTCCAAGCATAAAATTGATGGATCCAATAAAAGTCGCTACTCTGAATCAAAGGATTCTAATGTATAATGATATATTGTCAGATTAAGTTAAGTATCATCGCGGATGTAACAATCATTATCTCAAGCCACAAGCTTTAAGAACTGTGTCTGTTCCAGAGACACAACTATCTTCGACAAATGGAATTGTCTTCCACACTGTTAATTTCATAGGATTATTATTCAAATCACCTGTGGTAATCACAAAACATGTTTAGAACTCTTCTTTATCGACATTCTCAACTTCATGGGGAAAAAAGAGCTTTTCTTACCTTTTGTTTTCACATCCTTTTCGGTGCAAATGGCAACATAATGAGAACTAGCAAACTCCAAGAGCATAAACTGCCAATTACTTGTAAGGTTCTCTGTGTTGTCAAGAGGATCCACTACTATTTCACTTGCCTGAAAGAAAAGTATGTGTATCAACAAAAACATCCAGTGTAACGTTGAGATAAAAATATGATATCTTCTATAAGTTAGCTAGTACTTGCTCGAGAAAAAAACAGTACCGAGGAAATGCCCTGTTTGGACAAGGCTTAAGAGTGCATTTATTTCTCAAATGGTTTAACCTGACTACTTTTTTTCATAAAAACATGGCTAAACCCATAGAAAGATACACCTAAGACAAATGCAACATAGACCCCTCTGAAGTAGAGGTCAAAGTTGAATAAAAAGTAACTGTTGTGGCATACCTCAGCACTTGAATTCTGAGACGGATGAAAGTGTTCTCCAATAGAGCTCCCAAGACGAATGGTAAACGTCTTGAAAGGTGCACCTGAGAAACCCTTCCCAAGTGCTTTAACATATGCCTCCTGTGAACGATATATTTCTTCAGAGAACTTACATAATAGATAATACAAGGAAATAATGTTCCTCCTTCACATTTACAGCATACAAGAAGTGAAACGACCGTCTTTATTGATTAAGCAGTGAAGACAACATGTTCGAAGAAAGTGGATCAGATATGACGCATAAAGCCAAGTTATGGATCAGTTATAACTCTCCAGTTACTATAAGCAAAACATCAGTCCATTCCCCAACCAACATGGGTCTCTAACCCACTAACACCCCCCCNCCCCCCCCTTCCTTCACGCCCAGGTCCAACTGGAGCATGGACCGGGAGCCCAAATAGGGATGTAGGCTCTATAAAGATATGACACATGGACCTAACTCAACCCCAATAGCGTAGGAGGAGGATTTCCTAAGTTCAAATTCCCAAACAATGTGGGACTCTAACCCACTCCAACATTTATAATGCCTCATGTATGTAATGTACGTACATACAGATGAATGAGTTTGACCTTGAGTTCTCGTGGCTGGCAGTGCTTGCTTTGGCCTTGCAATGTTGGCATTGGCAACAATGCATAGCATCTATTACTGGGTGTTGGGGTTGATGTTTGGCGTGCATTGACGGATTACTAAATTAAATACATTTCAAGTCTTAAATCATGAGTTATACAATCTTAATTTCTTAAGCTGTCTTATTGCAAATGACTGTAATAATTAAGCATGATTCAACCGTAAACATGTAGATATCATCACAAACTTGAAACATTTATCAAGGACCTAAAGGTAAATTTACCTTCAGCGTCCATAACTTTATAAACTCCTGCTGCTGGATATAGGGATCTCCAATAGCAGTTAACACTTCAAGCTCATGTTTGGAGAAGTATCTTCTAGCTAAAGTCAATATGTTGTGCTTCGTTGTTCTTTCTTTTTCCTCCACGTCTACACCGATCTATAAATAAAAGAAGTGATTTACTACTTACCTGAATATACACACAAACTGACTTGAGGACAAGAATGTTTACAGGAGAATTTATTGTCACACCACAGGCAATCAGAGACGATGTATGTGTGATGTTGAAATGCAACGCGGGAGGCTCCCAATTGTAACTGCATGGCCAATCTACCTATTGACATACTCATATAACGTTAATTGTACCCAACTATAACAAACCAGAAGAAAAACACGAAAAAACCAACGGAAATACATTGAATGACGAACCTCTGGTTTCCCGTGAACATTATTCCTAAACATGATGGATTTGGGTGTCACTGAAGAATTTATCTGATCTAGCAAAAACCAATGCCTTCATGAGCCATCAGACATTCAAACTCTCTTACACTATTATGATAACTAATGATAGAGCAAATTATTATACAGAACTGAAAATTTCACTCGAACGTTGATAACTTATAACCTGATAGATTTCAGAATCTGACACTGAAATGAAACAATTGGAAAAACATCATTTACTTTACAATTGCTTTGAATTCAACATTAGCAGCTAAAAAGACACATTTGCATTTATACGTAAATACTCAGTAATCACAAAAAATAAATCGTAGAGATTAGAACAGCTGAATAGTTACAATTGTGGAAGACAGACTGAATCTCTAACCCAACCAAATGATACATCCTTTAACCAGATATTTTAATGGCACCAAGATGAACTAAAATGCACAACGTTGTTCACTCTCCAATCATCTATATTTTGTTCCGAATACTTCAAAATGACCGCATTATTTGCCAAGTGTTTACACCAACCCAATGAATACATGACATATGCCTTAACACATACCGCACTTGTCGGGGTACACTGGTATGTTGTTGTTGTACACATACACTCTTATCACTAAACCATAGCTAATTAGTAAACATTTTCATCTTAATTTATGACGTAACCCTGATGAATTAGCATGATTTGGGTAAACACCCTGTGCCGATAAGTTTTTACATTATTTGCCTACATCGCGAATAAAGAGACAACTACAACTGCAACATACCTAGTGTAAACCCCCAAGTGAGGTCTGATGAGGGTGATAGACCCTAGGCTCAAGGAAAAAGAAATAGCGGAAGTAGATATCGCTAATAAAGAGAACACAACTAAAACAACTGCAGACAGTAAGTATAGAGAGTAATGCACATAACCTTCTAACTAGTCATACTAATTAGTTATCTCTTCTTGCCAATAATCAATTCTTCTTAAACAACATGCCAAAGCAAATCCAATTCAACACTAAAACTCAACTATAATATCTTACATCTAGCAATGGTAGTTCTGACGAGTGCACGAGCAAGCAGAGCACTTTTCCTCAGCTCATCTCTTCGAAAACTCAAAACTTTTTCAATCTCACTTGGGGATAGAATCTCCATATATTTGTTCATAAGAGATTCACCCTTTACCTCACTGGGTATCACATACCAAAGATGTATCTCCCTAAGCATAATGCATTAAACAAAAGAATTAGTAACATAGAGAGTTAACAGTCAAAAACACACTTGAAATATCACGATTTTTCAAGTTTCATACATTAACTATTAGGTCTCAGTTTCCTAGCTAAACTATCACCAAATATTTATCGAAACACCTAAACTATCCGTTGTTCCGTTTCTTACCTGAAAAACATCACCATCACAGGAAAAAGAAATAACTGATAATTAGGTGTGTTTCGAAAAATATTTGGTGGTGATAGTTTAGGTATAAAACTCAAAAAATCTGTATACTTTAGGCATGTCTTTAACCTTTCACTCAAAAAAAAAACTCAAAATCCATTCTTTGCAGAACAATTAAACATTTCTCTTTATATCAATCTTACTGCAGAAAACTTAACATAGAGAAAATTAGAGAATTGAACCTTACTTTGGAGATGGGAGTGAAACAGGACTTAAAGGNAAACTAAAAAAATCCGTATACTTTAGGCATGTCTTTAACCCTTCACTCAAAAAAAAAAAAAAAAAACTCAAAATCCATTCTTTGCAGAACAATTAAACATTTCTCTTTATATCAATCTTACAGCAGAAAACTTAACATAGAGAAAATTAGAGAATTGAACCTTACTTTGGAGATGGGAGTGAAATAGGACTTAAAGGGAGCAAAGAACTGAACAATTTCCCATCAATACAACAATGGATCCTCATTCTTGAAAACCCACAAAGCATTTAAATTTTCTGCAAAATGAAAAAATGAAAAAAAAATTGAGTCTTTATGAATAAAAATCTACAGATATACTGATTTAGCAATTTAAAAGACCTCAAAAATGAAAACCCATATGCATACAAAGTCAAATTAATCAAAAAGTTTCAAGAATTTGAGGGATTTTGGAATCCACCCTTTCAGTTATAGTGATGAAATAGAAGAAAACCCGGTTTTTCTTCAAGAATGTGAACCGGGTAAATTATGGGGATGAATTGTATTGATTGAAAATATTTTTGCTTTTTTTTTAAAAAAAAAAAATGGAATTAGTATTCAGGTCAACTTGGGTGCACCTCGACAATACCTTCTACGTCCAATACATGTAATAGATAACTTTATTCATCGGGAAGGCTTGAAAATATCACCTAGTATTTGCTTGGTTGAGATTTGAACCTGATACGATTTTTTTAAAAGAAAATATTCAAAGAGTTAATGTAAAAGACATACTTCAATTATCATTGTTTCCCGAGTTTTATCTTTCAACTATCCATTATTTTCTTTTTCTTCCTAAACTATCACTCACTTTGTATTTAAATACACCTCGATGTTGAGTTAATTCAGTATTTGTAATCGACAATAGTTGTGTGTAGGACAACTCAACATCGAGGTATGTTTTAATACAAAGAGAGTGATAATTGAGGTATGACACTCAGCACACACGAAAAGGTGAAAAGGTGATAGTTTAAGTATGGTTTTTCACCATTTTTATATTTATTTGGATATTTTTTTAGAAGAAAAAATAAATTTTAAAGAATAATGCTACTTTTTCAACAAAAAAGCAAGCAACCAATTTTGGATTAATTTGATACTATATTATGATTAAACTCACTCAATTGAAAAATATAATGTGTAATGCAAATTATTTTTATTTTATTTTTCACTTGGTGTTCAATATTCGCTTGGAAACCATATAGTCCAAGTTTGTACCGAATATATGCTCTTTATCAAAAGCGACATCATTTTTTGGATTCAAACCCAAAAGGGACTTCAATTCTTGGATTCAAACCCAAAAGCGACTTCAGTTCTTGGATTCAAACCCGACACTGATTAAGGATGAAGGAGAGTATGTGGAAAGCACTAGTGGTCACTTGTTTATGTCAAAATGAAGAAATCATATTGAAATTGGAAACCACAACAATATTCATTCTACAAAAAAAAGAACACATAAATTACATTCATCCTGCTAGTTTCCCCAGCCAAACATGCCTAGAGGGAAAGGTGACAGAATTCCTGTTTGAACTACTAAGAAAGTAACCAATATCCAAGCACAAACATAACTGGATAATACATTTGTCTTTTTTTCAAACATAAATCACAACCATTTAACTTCTTGATGAGGCAGCAACAATGGCCCATTGAGGCGAGGCGTGTTCATCGCCATGCTTCCACCCTTTCTGTTGTCGAATTCAACCTATCGATGATTCTGACCCCCTTGCCTTTCTCTAAATTTCCAGCTACATGACCTATTGGCCATTCAATCATTTTCTTTGATCCTTTCAGACTAGAACTACTCGAATGCACGCTTTTAGTCCTTCGTATTTTTGGCTGACTTCTTCCACTTGTTGAATTGATGTTACCAGATCCAAGCTCATCCTTTGTGCTGTCTGGCAGGTTTGAGATTTCACTGAGACAATCAACGAACGCATCTTCCTGAAGAACGTTCTCTATGGTACACGGTAATCCATGGGATTTATTCTCAACTATTATCTCTCTGAGGGTAGAATTAGCAGCGCCACTTGAGGGTCGTCCTTGGGATATAAGGATATCCTCCTCGATCTCGTTAGACTTCTGAACTATTGGCTGTGAAGCACTATGATGTCCATTTTCATCGAATGGTTCCAATTCTGGTGCAGGACCAGCTTCTACAACAGTTTCTTCTCGGTCTTTCAAAGTCCGGAGAATTAGAGTTTTGAGGAAGTTCATAACTTGAACTGCATACATCAAAGCAGTCAACGGATCTGCCATCTGCAGGCAAAGAAATTCACCATTTGTTAATCAAGAAAACACTCGCTGCATTCTAATGATTTTGAACTATTGTATTAGTTTCATTGACACGTTTAGGTTGCTGTCTATGAAATGGAAATTGCACTCTTAATATAGGAAATACCATAACGACTTTCCTAACAAGTTGTAACCCCCCAAACGCACACCCGAAACTAAGAAAACGAAAAGAGACGCTATAGGAGCAACAATATGATTCCTTCATGTTTCTTTTAAATTGCATGAAAGTTTTGACTTACCTGTGTCATATTTGGAGCAAACACCATAGCAATATTACGTGCATTCATCTTGTTAAAACTTTCCAGTTGAGCAACATCAGCCATCAAGTTAATAGCCCAATCTAATAGAGCAGCTTCAGTTGGAGGAAGAAGTCTCACGAGCCGCACACACTCTTCTTCCGATTGAGAACGCATAATTTCCTCTGGCGAGAGAGAATCCAAAACTCCCGTTGGTAACTCTCTGAACCAAGCCTATAAAAGTATCATCACTTTACGTCAATTACCACATACAGACGAAATGAAAAATTAAAACCATAAAATGCATAAGGAAAACAAAAATCGATGTCAACAGAACCACCTCCTACCGCTGTCCAAATAGGGAGAGGAGAGAGAACTCTTTGAACTTGATCAGAACACAACAATGTACCTTCTTCATCAATGAAGATTATAAGAAATTTTAATTCAAGTTCAAATGCTATTTAAAGGAAGTATACTTCCTCCAAAATGAGACATTTCGCCTCAAAAGCTGATATGGAAACATATTGATCACTTGCCATCCGGGTAAATAATTTCCTCTCAACAATTACCTAAAAATGTCAAATGAAATCTATGTCGCCCTAACTCTTCAAAAGTGTTGTCAAGTGTGTGTTAGATCCTCCAAAAGTAGTGCATTTTTGGAGGATCTGATACGGGACCGGCAGCATTTTTGGAGAGTCTGAGCAACATAGAATGAAACATATTCTAAGAGCAAGGTGCGGAATATCACCTTTATAAGACCTGCTAGGCAATGGACGTCAATGTTATCTGGAATAATTCCCCTATTTAGCTGCTCCCTGACAAATTCTTCTTGGCCATTTTCGGCATTGATCCTGAAGATCCCTTCAGCCTGCAAGTGAATATAACTAATTTTCATCATTGAAAAGTTATACTTACGAAACTTCTAGAGATCACACATATCAGTGATAGATGCCTGTCAAACATTTTATTGATCAACATGAGGGAGATTAAAGAGTTGATGAATCCACACCTGCAAGCCACCTTGAACGTATAAGCGCCCTTGCATCATCAGAAGGATTGTGGGGACGCTATTTCCTCGAGAGTCAAATGAAAGCTGCATGCAATCTGTCGAAACTCCAAAGACTCTTGTACTGCAAAAAAACAACACCAATATCAATTAGAAGAGCGTGACACTTTTTAACTAGGCAACAATCTGAACAAGTCGTTCTACACCAAATAAAAGATCGTAAAAAGGATAGGATCAAAAGTTACTAGAATACAAAAGAAGTTACACAAAAGTAATGTGCCATCACAAAACATGTATGATATATGATATGGCTTTTCAGTACTAGGTCGATATCAACTTAACCATTATGAAACAGAAGTATTGGAATGAAACAGGCACATCCGAAGTTGAAAGATATAGAGGATTCATATCGCCTTACCCCAATAGTTTGGGACTGTAACATCGTAATTATAGTAACAATTATGAAGCAACAGCTTGTTCGCCAAACAAAGAGAACCAACTTTTTCTTTTCTTTTTTTCAGTTTTCATTTTCTTTTACTATGTTGAAGGATGACATATTCCCACAGTAGTATGAGAAGATGTAGACTCGTGGACATATGAAACTAAAAGGTAAAATTAAAAGGCTTATACTTCATTTTCTTCAAATTTTGATCATCTATCCCGGGATTTCCAAAGCAACTACCATTTCAAAATGTTCAAAGAAATTTCTTAATTACAAGAGTAATTATACTAAGCTTTCACTACGTTTCTCTGCACCCTTTTCTGAACCATTTTCTCACACACATATATTGCCAACAAGTAATAAATTTCTACGTTACTGAATAAAAAGTATGGTTTTAAATTCCCCAACCAAATAAAAATAGTCAATTTTTGGTAAGTGTAGTCATCATGAAGAAAGGAAAATCTGAACTTGAAGCAAAAGAACATGTTACTTTCGATCTAATTAAAGTCTAGTAAGGAAGACAAGGACACACCAATTACTCATCAATTCACAGATATATTAATCAAATATTTATGCATTCCACTGCATAAATTATTAGCTTTCTCCGAATAATTTAAACCACAATTATATGTTCTTCTCCTTATTTCATAAGCATTTGCTGGACAAGGCTGTCAAAAGCCTAAACAACTAACAAGATAACTAAAAGAAACCAACAGCCCTTTTTCAGCTCACCAGAAAGAGAAAAGAACAAAAAGATAAAACTTGAATAATAATAACAATAATAATGAATTATGGAATTTCGCAAAATCATATTCTACTACTCCCTCCGACCCAAAACATATAGTTGCTATGTTTTGCTTCTCGAGATTCAAACTACATGAACTATAACCAATATTTTAAGATGTATCTCTTCGCCATATTGATATGAGAAAAGTTGCAACTTATAAGTATAGGTTTCAAATATCAAATTAAACTAATTCAGTGTAGGTCCAAAGATTGATCAAACTGACTCTCGAGAAGCGAAACATGACAACTAGCTTGGGACATTAAATGTCATCAGAACACAACAATACTAGAAACGCATACAAGGGAAAAACCAAAAGAATAATAATAGTAATAAGAATAATAATAGTAATAAAGTAACACCAAGCACATATCTTAAGTCATGAATGATTTAGAACAAACAACAACAACTACGTCTCAATTCCAATCAAGTTAGAGTCGACTATATGAATCTCTATTTTAGAGCTCATTTCATATCATCATCATACTAAATAAAATAAAAGTGAATGATTTATAGCAAAACCCCACTAATAACAAAAAAATGAAGAAAAAAGTACTTTAAAAGAATAAAAAAGATCAAACCTGGCACTGGGAGGTCTTCTAGGTACTTCAGGTTCAAACTCAACAGGAAGTCCAAGAAATCCATTAAACCTATCAAAAGTGACATGAGCAACATGTCTGACATTACTAGGCCAACTAATCTCCATTGATGAATTAGCAGAACTAGAACTAGAACTAAAACCAGAACAAGAAGAAGAAAGCAGCTCTTCAACACCAACACCACTAATAATATCAAAATTGCTCTTACAAGCAACCAAAGATTTCCTAAAACCAGTTAAACAAAGTGTTAACAAAGACAGCTGATCTCCCCCTTCTTCTCTTTCTCTCCTTTTTCTCTCTCTTTTTCTACCAGAAATACTAACTCCTCTTACTTGTACCTCAGTATTATTTCCCCCTCTGTATACATCTACAACAGAATACAAATTGGGTCCACTAATTAGACTTTCTTGGTGAGACCCATCATTATCTCTAGCTACTAAACATGGTAGTATACTAATGGAGCTTGAAGATGAAGGTAACTCATGTTGGGGTTGTATAATTTCAGTCATTTTCAACAAACCCACAATAAAAAAGATTGGATTTTTTTTGTGGGTTTTAAATTTTTAATGGTACAACAAATCAAGAAAAGCTCCTATCTTATAATTTCAATCATTTTCAAGAAACCCACAAAAAAAATATCCTTTTTTTTATTTAAAGATTGGATTTTTATGTAAAGATTGGATTTTTCTTGGTGGGTTTTAATTGTAGAACAAGAAGCAAGAAAAGTTTGGTGGACACTTTTAAAGAAAATTTGAGTAAACCCCTCTTTATGATAGTTTGGTAGATTAGTAGAAATGGGGTTTGAGTAGAGTTGGATTGAAGCAAAGATTGGTTTTTGGAAGGTGAGACATTAATATCATCATCACTTTCAATACATTCTCATTTTCTTCTCCCTATTTTATGGAAGCACTTCAATTCTTTAGATGAAAAACTCTATAGGGGAGTAGGGAGAATTTAGTAGAGTTTGAAGAGAAAAAAGAGAGAGAAACTATACTATAGAAAGAAGGGGATTAGTTTATAATAGAGCTCTTGTTTTGGAATCAAAAACTTCAAAAAAAAATCTAGTTTTTTAGTGTTATAGGGAAGCAAAAGGGGAATAGAAGAAGATTAGCTTAGTTGGATTTGGCTCCTCTACCATGGCACCTTCTAAATGTTTTCCTCTTTATAAAATGTGTTTAGGATATTAAATGATATGTGTGATAATAAATCAGAGCTGCGGTGGAGTAGTAAATAAATCTATCATTTTAGTCAAGATTTCTGAATGAAGTCACTTTTATTACAAAGTATTTATTAAAATTCTATAGGATACTAATTAATATGATAGTAAATAAGAGTCACGATAAAGTAGTAAGTAATTTTTATATTTTCAATCAAAAGTCTTTGAACTCGAATATGATCATGGAGCCACTTTTGTTGGAAGGTGTTTATACTAATTGATATTGATATGTTAATAAATAAGAATTGCGATGGAATAGTAAGTAAATTTTTATTTTTAGTCAAAAATTTTAAATACGAGTCTGGTTATGGAGTCATTTTTATTAGGAGATGTTTATAAATTTTGATAGGATACTAATTGATATGACAACAAATAAGAGTCACGATGTAGTAGTAAGTAATCCTATATTTTATGTCAAATTTTTTGAATCCAAACCTGGTAATAGAGCATTTTTTGTTAGAGGGTGTTTATACTAATTGATCTGATCGTAAATAAAAGTTACGATGGAGTCATAAATAGATTTTTTTTAGTTAGAAACCTTAAATTTGAATTTGGTCATGGAGTCACTTTTATTAAAAGACAATCATATTTTTTTTTATAGAATGCTAATTGATATGATAATATATAAGAGTCAGAATGAAGTAGTAAGTAATCCTATATTTTTAGTCAAAAGTCTTAAATTGAATTTGGTTATGAAACCACTTTTTTTAGAAGGTTTTTATACTAATTGATATGATAATAAATAAGAGTTGCGATAAAATAGTAAATAATTCTTTATTTTTAGTTTAATACTTGAATTCAAATTTGGTCATGGAGTCACTTTTATCATGAGGTGTTTATAAAAAAAAAATTAGAATATTAATTGATACGATAATAAATAAGAGTCGCAATAGAATAGTAAGTGATTCTTTAATTTCAGTCAAAAATCTCGAATTTAAATCTAATATATGAACCACTTTTGCTAGAAGATATTTATAAATTTCTACAGGATACTAATTGATATAATAGTAGATAAAAGTTATTATAAAATTGTAAGTAATTTTTTATTTTTAGTCAGCAATTTCGAATCGAATTTAAATCTAATCATAGTGAGTCTTTTGTCATAAGGTGTTTATAAAATTTACATAGGATATAAATCGATCTTATAATAAATAAGAGTCATATTGAAGTAGTAAATAATCTTTTATTTTAGTAAAAAATATTGAATTCAAATTTGTCACGAAGTCATTTTTATTAAAAGATGTTTATAAATTTCTATGAGATACTAATTGATATAATAATAACAAAGAGTCTTAAGAAGTAAGGAATTTTTTATTTTTGATCAAAAATTTCAAAGTCAAATTTGGTCGTAGAGTCATTTTTGTTAGAAAATATTTATAAAATTTATATAAGATACTAATTGATAATAATAAATAAGAGTTTTGATGGAATAGTGAGTAATTCTTTATTTTTTTAGATAAAATCTTAAATTCAAATATGATAATAGAGTCACTTTTGTTATAAAATATTTTACTTCCAATGTAAAAGTATTTGCAAATTCAGATTACATTGAGCATCTAGGAACAATACTAAGACGTTTCGTTTCCATTTTTTTTTTATTAAAAGCATCACGTAGTATAATGATAGTGCTCGATCCGCAACTGCGGAGTCCGCCTTCCCTAGTTCCCTTAAAAACAACATCCATATTAGTATTAAATATTTGGTGGAAAATAACTTTAAAATATAATATATATATTTTTCATTTTCTAATACTCCCTCTTTCCAATTATTGTAAAGGAAATGGAGTATGTGAATTAAAATATTTAATTGATTGTGAACTTAAGTACAGATTTTCTAAATATTTTAACACGGAATAAAAAAATGAAAATTATATGAAAGTTACTCTTCAATCCGTTCCAAAATACTTGGTACTCTTAACTTCTTGACATTTAACTACATGAACTTTAATCATCAATTTATGATATATATTTCACTATATTAATAAGAAAAAATTATAATTTAAATTATTATTTTTATAATTTTAAATATCTAAATATTAATTTTTAAATATAAATAAAATATAATTCATTTTAGGTTTAAAAATTAGACAAATTGATTCTTTAGAAGCAAAACGTAACAAATCATATTATCAGTTTTAGCTTTGAAAATTAATCAAAATTGACTTTCTAAAAGCAAAACGTAACAAATCATATTATTAATATAATTCATTTTAGTTTTGAAAATTAGTCAAAATTGACTCTCTAGAAGCAAAACGTAACAAATCATATCACCAATATAATTCATTTTAGCTTTAAAGACTAGACAAATTGATTTGCTTCTAGTCAAATTATCATTAATATATTTCTTTTTTACTTTGAAAATTAGTCAAAATTGACTCTCTAAAAGCAAAACGTAACAAATCATATTACCAATATAATTCATCTTAATTGTAAAAATTAATCAAATTAACTATCTAGAAGCAAAACGTAACAAATTGCAATACCAAAATAAGTTATTTTAACTTCAAAACTTAGTCAAATCAACTCACTAAAACCAAAACTTGACTAATCACATGACTTGCATTGTTTAATTAAAGGGACTCCGAGTGTAATGATGAAGAATTAATATTCCTAATCCAATAATTATATGACCTAATCATGTATAGATCTTATCTACTCTTTAACACATAATTTATTTCTTTTGCAGGTATTATTAATATCTTTAGTTGAATTATTAATCGTTTGTTTATTATTTTGGTATAAACGAAACCTTTATTTTAATGTACTAATGACAACTTGTATTGTGTAGGAAGGTACCTGGTTCTGTTAAAGTAGTTGGAGATCCAAGGAAGAATAATATTTTAAGGTCCTAACACATGAGCCTGGTCCAAATAGCAGAATCAAAATTTTCACTTATAAAATTTAAAATATATAAAAAAAAATTAAGAAAAATTAATATATATATATATATATATATATATATTACATTTGTCAACACTTTAATGAAACTCACTTATTCATACTTATATATCCTCTCTTCTTTTTTTTTATTTTTTTTATTTGGCGTTTAATTTAGATTCTAATTGATTTGAATTCGTGTTGAGATTTTTTATTTGAAGAAAATAATTTTTATTAAAGATGATTCAATTTTTAAAATTTAAAGACAAGACATATGATTAAAAATAAAAGAATATTTATCACTCCGATAATCATACTTATCCATTTGAACACTAAGAAAAACAATCAAAGTGTGACACATACCAGCTATGGTGCAAAATTCCCTTTCACTTGGGGTGGTTAAGATGTGACCTTTTATTTTAGGAATTTTAAATTGGAGAATGATTTAGCTTATTACCAAAAAAGACTTGTAACTTTCAATTGTGTCATCAAGAAAATGTGTCAAATTCAAGAATATGGCAATTGATCATAACAAAGTCATATTGTATTTTTTCTCTTTCTTTTGAAAAGAATAGAGTACAACTTCACTAGTTCAACTATTTAATATTCGAAAATTACTAGTTCGATTAATTAAAAAAATCGAAATCACTAGTTGAATTCGAGACCTCTAATTAAGGGTGAAGGAAAAATTTATGATTTTTACATGTTCATCGTTTTATCTTGGATTTTTTTTACAAAATAATATAAGTGATATTGTGTACTCAAAACTTATTGGTCTGATTAATTTAAATTTGAGATGGTTCATTTTAAAAGCAATCAAAATAATTATTACATATATTACAATGAAATGATAAGAATTTTTATTTTATTTTTAAATTAAATATTTTGGATTTGTATTTGAAAACGTAATCACTTCCGATAGAATGTACTTTAAAACCCTTCAAACTTTATGGAAATTATTTTATACGAATTTAAATTAATTGTTCCACAAAACAAATAACAAGCACTATGTTGGAAACCAAAAAGAGAAACATATAATTAGTTCATAAAATTGCAATCAAGATTAAAAAAAAAAAAAAAGAAATATCAAACTTAGATATTAGTAGTAGGGTATCCCATGATAAAGCACAAGAAATTTATTTCAAAGGTATTTAAAACTATACCCTTAATATTAAAGAAGTGCTTGTTCTTTTTAATAGTGTTCAAATCTTTTTTTAAAAGAGTATGTAATAAATATGGATAGCTTAGTAAACTATACCTATCTTGAATTTATTATTTACCTTAATGAATGTAAAAAAAAAGAGAGATTAAAAAGACAGTTAAAATGGGATAGATGGAATAATATATGTTCTTTTGAGAAGAAATTAAACCTTATTACTTCTCTTGTTTTGTTAACCAGAGAATTCGTAGTCACTATTCTTTGATGGACACACAGTAAATTTTACTCTAGTATAATAACCTATAAACCTCAAGAAAAAATATATCATACTAAATATGTCTGATACGATGAGCTCGACCAAGAAAATATGTAGTTCTGGTGCTTCATTTCACTACCATAGGTTAAAAAATTAGGAATAAAGGGACCATAAACAAAATAAATAGGAAGTGTTGATAATACCCCCACCATTCATATGAAATGACTTAATAGTCCCCATTTAGTCAAAAAATAATTTTTCTTTGTATATTTCTTACTTATATAAATATTATAATAAATTATAAAAGTACTAAAAGGGACCACTTGTTTTTACTCAGAAACATAAAAAATTAGGTATCTGTCTAATTATGTCTATAAAAAGCTTTGCACTCGTGGTAGACAAAATTAATTGCCTTAATTCGTGGTTAAATTTGGTGAATTTGTCTAATTATATCTTCAATCATTGATTACATCAAAATACATCTTTTGCTACCTAAATTTAAAGAACAGTGAAAATAATTTATTTTTCACGAACTATCAACGATTTCATAAACTTCAATTCATGTAATTTATGGTCAAAATATGTTTTTTATTACATCGTTGAATCCATCGATCATAAAGCAATGGATTTAGTATGATGAGTGAGTTTCAAATATTGAATAATTAAATATAAAATGAGTAAATTTAAAATACTCTTAATGTTTATAATTTATTGATTAATTAGAGTCGTGAATACTTTCAAGTTGGATTGTAAATAATGTTGCTTACTCTTTTGAACATATATATAATATCCATAATTAAGTAAATACTAATGCTTTTGTTGAAAAAGAAATGCATCACACTTTATATAAATGTCTCTAAAGGCTCTAATGACTCCGGTTGCAATTTTTTTTATTTTTTTTGTAGTTGTAACATGTGATGTTTTTTTTTGTTCTCATTAGGTACTCGATACTTATATTAAGCAACTAATTTAAATTTGCTCGGTGTAAAACTTACTTAAGAAAATTAATAATTTCTAATCTGGTTGTTTTTTTATATTTAAAACTTTAACTCGAAACCTTTAAATCGAATTTATTAACTTGGACAAATTTTAAAAATTAATTTATTCAAAGAAAAAACTTATAGGCTCTATGTATATACCAAATTCAAAGAGACAAAGACAGAGAAAAACATGGAAAAAGATACATAAAAAGATGATACAACGGAAGAAAACTTTTTTTTTTTTTGGTTTTAGAAATATAAAACAATAATTTGCACTTTTTATGTTTACAATATTCACTATTCAAATATTCAAATTCATCATATTGGTGGACCCCAAAAAATAAAGTGATTTTTATGTTTTATTTTACGTGTCATTAGTTTTTACTAGTTTCTTCCAAAAAAATAATCTACGTTCATAAAGTAGATTGAGAATTATGAAGTTTCGTAGAAGCTGAGCAATAATGTGATCGTGGGAGCTCCTAGGGAGGGTAAAAAAAAAACTCATAATTTAAGAAATTGAATCCATAAAGCTGAAATTTCATATCCACCTTTGAGGTTTCGGATTCAAATTTTAGCAGAAATAAGAAAATACTATGTTATTTCTTTTTATTTGTGCAAACTTTTAACGTTCAAGTCATGCGATACCCATGCTGGTAAGCACAAACGGATCTAAACACCACGATTATTAAAAAACAAAAAAATAATACCAAAAGGATTATTAACGGTCATTTTGGCCCAATGACCAATTGTACAAATTTTCTTTTGGACCAAAAGAACCTCTTTATTATCCAACAAAATATTGCCTTTTAATTCTTTTAATCCACTTTTTATTTTTTTTGCAACGGGCTGTAAACTGTAAAGTCGTATAATATTAGGGTCATTTTTCTTTCTTTTTAGACTAGTACTTTAATATTTTATCATAAACAATATACCATCTATAAATTAAAATTATATTTTAAATTTTATGTTTAGTCAAACAGAATCACGTATAATGAGAAAGACAAGTGAACTAATAACTAAGATTTAGATATGAAGAAAAAAAATATTAGTCGTAATTAGAAATACACTAGTGATAAAGATGTATATACATACTTAATTAGACTATGATTTATGTTAGAATTTGACATGCGTGTAAGAGTTTCGAACTTCTGATAATTTTTCATTTGTTTTAAGTTTTAACCAAAAACGTTTTATTTAGATTTTATTTTTTTACATTAAATATGATTAATTTTCAAATGTTTGCATGCGTTTATTAATTTTCGATTAAAATACGAACTTAAAGTGTTAGGATATTGGAGTCGAAGTTATTATTATAAAAATAAAGCTTTACGTTATATGACAAAATATGGCTGATAATTATCACTTTTATATAACAATAATTTTGAAAATATAGCACCTTAAGTTAAATTTAATATATATCTCTTGATTTTAGGCATCAATTTTGATATATACATATAAAATAAAATTTTTAAAAATTAGATAAGACTTAATTTAGGCCCAAGCAACTTTTATGATCTGTTAAATTAGAAAAGCCCAAGAGGTGCTGAATCTAGAGCCCAATTTTATTAGGTCCACTAGACCAATTTAACAGCCCACTTACCTATTGACCTGTTAAAATCCCAAACTAATTACTCCCTCCGTCTCAATTTATGTGACATTTTTCAGATTTTGAGATTCAAATAAGTCTATTTTTTATCGTAAATTTTTCATATACTTTTAAATATTTTGAATTTTCAATTAATATGACTTATTTTATTATTTACGTAGTTTACAAATATATAAATTTCATTTCAAAAAAATTAAAGATTTTGTGTGCAAATTTTCAGTCAAACTTAAATTATTTGACTCTCGAGAAATGAAAAGTGTCACTTAAATTGAGAAGGAGTATTAATTAAGGACTAGTGAGAAAAAGGTCATTTACTTGAAATAAAAAGTTGACTTGACAACACTCAAGACTTAAACCAAGAAAAATAAGAATTACTTTAAATAAAAAGTTGACTTGACAAACTCTCAAAGACTTAAGGCCCGTTTGGATTGACTTAAAAAAAGTAATTTTTAAATAAAAAATAAAAAGTCAAACTGAAATGACTTTTAAGTCAAAAAATAAAAAGTAGGGGGAGACCTACTTTTGGTTTTTGACTTATTTTAAGTCATTTTTTATCTTGTCAAACACTTCTCAACTTATTTTAAGTCATTTTTGACTTATTTTAAATTATTTTTTATATTTGCCAAACACTTTCAGAAGTTAAAAATGACTTAAAAGTAGGTTTGACCAACTTTTAAGTCAATCCAAACACCCTCTTACTATGAAATTGTTTAATCAGAAGTTTCAGATTTGGATCATAAGAATAAAGTCGTCTTTGATAAGAAAGATTTTACTATCGAAGTGAGATTTTTAGGGCACATATTTTAATAAGTCAAGCGCGTTCCAAAACGAATATCGAACAACGAGTGAAGAAAAAAAATAGTATGAAACTCAATTTGTTATGACAAATATAATTTTTTAGGTACACATTTCATTTATTCTTTCATAACAAATGCAAAAACAATTGAAGGGTGATGGGATGATTGTAGTTCCTTTATTCTTAATTAGAGATTTGGATTACACTTTATCAGCTTTCTTACCATGTCCTTCACTTGGAACGAATCTAGATTAATCAGATTAGTAAGCTTCACTATACCATATGGTTAGATTGATTGTGATCCCTCCATTATTAATTTATGATACTCCTCCATTCAGATTTATTTGTCAAATTTAGACTCATACCTGTTAAAAAAATAATGATTAGTATTATGAAGTTACTATTTTACCTCTATGAACTCAATTAAAATAAATTGAGGGTATAATAGAAAAAAAATTGTACTTCTTTGATTTTTAAAATGACCAATAAAAATAAAAATTTAAAAAATATTTGATAAGTAAAAATAAACGGAGAAAGAAATTTTACGAAGGAGACACGCTTAATTGGAAGCTTCTAATAGAATTTTATGTCTTTTTTTTTTCTCTCCTTTGAATATGGTTGAATTTGTCCAAGTTATGATATCATGTTAGGCAAAAATACTACTCCTAGTAAGTCAACTATTTTTTTTTATTTTTTATTTTTTAATCGTGAATTATTGGAGACTTTAAAACATAACGTTTTAAATAATACTACAATATTACAACTCAGAAATGGAAAACTTCTATTATTGATTATAAAAAAATCTTCGTATAAATCATATAAGCTATAGGCTATTTAGAGATCAATCAGCCACAAAATTCGTAACTAGTTTTTGTACTTCTTCTTCTTTTTTTTTAGAATTTTTAACGGATAATAGGTCTTTTTTTTGGGAGGGTGGTTTCACTTAAATATTGTATTTCGAACCCATGACATGTGTTTAACTCATACATTACGCATTGCACTCTTGTCACTGGACAGAAATCCTAGCTAAATCATCTACTTCTATATAGATTTTGGGGCAAAAGATTATTTCCTACCAATAAGGATTATGATGGGATAAACATGATTTTTCTATCTTTTACAGTAGATCTCGAATTCTAGTCGTTTTTGTATGAAAAGTTTTATATTAGGAAGAACGTCCTCTTAGTTTGGCCTGANGGAGTCGAAGTTATTGTTATAAAAATAAAACTTTACGTTATATGACAAAATATGGCTGATAATTATCACTTTTATATAACAATAATTTTGAAAATATAGCACCTTAAGTTAATTTAATATATATCTCTTGATTTTAGGCATCAATTTTGATATATACATACAAAATAAAATAAAAAAAATTAGATAAGACTTAATTTAGGCCCAAGCAACTTTTATGATCTGTTAAATTAGAGAAGCCCAAGAGCTGCTGAATCTAGAGCCCAATTTCATTAGGCCCACTAGCCCAATTTAACAGCCCACTTACCTATTGACCTGTTAAAATTCCAAACTAATTACTCCGTCTCAATTTATGTGACATTTTTCGGATATCGAGATTCAAATAAGTCTATCTTTTACCGTAAATTTTTCATATATCTTTTAAATATTTTGAATTGTCAATTAATATGACTTATAATACTGTTTACGTAGTTTACAAATATATAAATTTCATTTCAAAAAAATTGAAGATTCCGTGCGCAAATTTTCAGTCAAATTTAAACTTTTTGATTCCCGAAAAATGAAAAATGTCACATAAATTAGGACAAAGGAGTATTAATTAAGGAATTGTGATACATTGACTTGTGAAAAAAAGGTCATTTACTTGAAATAAAAAGTTGACTTGACAACACTCTCAAGACTTGAACCAAGAAAAATAAGAATTACTTTAAATAAAAAGTTGACTTGACAACACTCTTAAGACTCGGTATGAAATTATTTAATCAGAAGTTTCAGATTTGAATCATAAGAATAAAGTCGTCTTTGATAAGAAAGATTTTACTATCGAGGTGAGATTTTTAGGGCACATATTTGAATAAGTCAGGTGCGTTACAAAACGAATATTGAACAACGAGTGAAGAAAAAAATAGTATGAAATTCAATTTGTTACGACAAATATATTTTTAAGATATAAATTTCATTTATTCTTTCATAACAAATGCAGAAACAATCGAAGGGTGATGAGATGATTGTAGTTCCTTTATTCTTAATTTGAGATTTGAATTACGCTTCATCAACTTTCTTACCATGTCTTTCACTTGAAATGAATCTAGATTAATCATATTAGTAAACTTCATTATACCATATGGTTAAGTTGAGTGTGATCCTTCCATTCAAATTTACTTGTCAAATTTAGACCTGACATATCTATTAAGAAAACAACGCTTAATATAGTGAATTTACCATTTTATCCCTATTAATTAATAGGATTTCAGACATATTTATTCGCTACATTTTTTAAAGACATTAACTCAATGTGAATAAATTGAGGATATAATAGGAAGAAAAAAAATTGTACTTCTTTGATTTGTCAAAAATAACAGAAGTAGAAATCAAAGAAAAAAAATATGTGACAAGTAAAAATAAACGGAGAAAGGAATTTTATGAAGGAGATATGCTTTATTGGAAGCTTCTAATAGAATTTTGTGTCTTATTTTGAATATGGTTCAATTTGTCCAAGTTATGATATCATGTTAGGCAAAAACACTAGTAAGTCAACTATTTTCCTTTTTCTAATTAGAGACTTTAAAACATAACGTTTTAAATAATATTAACATATTATAACTCAGAAACGAAAAACTTCTATTGTTGAATATAAAAAAATCTTCGTATAAATCATATAAGCTATAGGCTATTTAGCGATCAACCAGCCACAAAATTCGTAACTAGGTTTTGTATTTCTTCTTCTTCTTCTTTTAGAATTTTTAACGGATAATAGGTCTTTTTTTTTAGGAAGGGTGGTTTCACTTAAATATTATATTTCGAACCCATGACATGTGTTTAACTCATACATTACGCATTGCACTCGTCACTGGACCAAAATCCTAGCTAAATCATCTACTTCTATATAGATTTTGGGGCAAAAGATTATTTCCTACCAATAAGGATTATGATGGGATAAACATGATTTTTCTATCTTTTACAGTAGATCTCGAATTCTAGTCGTTTTTGTATGAAAAGTTTTATATTAGGAAGAACGTCCTCTTAGTTTGGCCTGACTCTGAATAACCAGCCCAACAATAAGCTCAATTGTTCCATAACTTGCTCCTCCAGATGGGAAGTATAGATAGAAAGACAGATCGGAAAGGAGCTGCTGAGTTAGACTTGTTCTACTTTGATAGAAGCATTGTAACCGTAAGTGGAAATAACAATCATTCGGCCGATTGTTCTTATCATGATATTGAATATAGAACATAAACTCGAAAAAAAGTTGTCCTTTTGTGGAAGCAAATATTCCCTTTCATTTCAACCATTTACTTTGACAATTGGCAAGTAGTGCCATCCTTGTTTACTTATTTTCCCAAAATTCTCTTTGTTTTTTTTCTTCTCTTTTAACAATTAAAAGTTATGTGTCTCCACTCTTCAATTCTCTTCATTCTTTTTGTTTTTATATAAAATATTTTTGTTGTAATTTTGACTAATTTTTAATCACTTAAACTGATAAATATTCCAACTGTTTAATTATTATAATATATACTTTATTATCCTTTAATTTTTTTAGTTTCATGGGCACCCACCATTTTTAGCCGTCCAATATATTAAAAGGTTGGTGATTAGTCAATTTTTTCTAGTTGATTTGGAGTTAATTAAGTTAAAATTATTCTTGATTATTCAATTATGTAATGGTTAAAGTTATTTTTTGTTGGTTATAAAGGAATATATTGGTTGTAACTAATCCAGTATGCCTTTTTAAGTAATGGATTAATGGCTAAAATATAGCATGAGCTATTGCTATTCTATTTTTAAAAAGTGATATTTATTTCTTTTTAAAATTTTATAAATGTTTGTAAATATTATTATTTGATAGAACCAACTCCAGATCTCTACCATCCATTTACCTAATTAATTAAGGTATACTAATTTTTTTAATTGTGATATATATATATATATAAAAATTTATGTGACACATTTCATTTTTCGAGAGTCAAACAATTTAAGTTTGACTGGAAATTTGCGCATGAAATCTTCAATTTTTTTGAAATAAAATCTATACAGTTGTAAACTACGTGAAAAAGTACTACAAGTCACAATAATTGATAATTCAAAATATTTATAAGGTATATGAAAATTTTACAGTCAAAGATAAACTTGTTAGAATCTCAAAATTCGAAATGTGTCACATAAATTGGGACGGAGAGAGTAATTCTTTACGTTAGTGATATAATTGGACATAATTTCTAAAAAAAAACCCGAATCTCCAATGGAAACTTCCATCGAGATTTTTTTTGTTTTGTATTGATGGGATGTGGTAGAATTTTAAGTACGAACACATAAAATTCAGATCCTAAATTTGCTTATGATACTAGGTCTTCTTGATTTGTTTATAGGCTATAAGTTTGATATGCACTAATTGCTATTATTGATAAGTCAAAAGTGTATAGAGACAACATTTAAGGACAAATAAACTAAACCACCACAATCATATTAGCCACTCTTCCAATTTTTAAAAGTCAAAGGTTGGCCCTCTTTGATAATTTCTCCACACTACAAAAAGCCAATTGCCACCCACTCTTTTTCATTGCAAAAATATTCAAGAAATCAACTTCTTTCTCATTTTCTTGTACACAAAAATGCTTGGCAAGAAGTTTGGTTCAATGAAGAAATTAGCCAAAAAGGCTAAGGTTATTAGATCACCTAGTGCTAATTCTCTTTATAACAATGATCAATCACAACATCTTGAATATTTACTTGTTAAGGATGATCATGATCATGATGATCAAGATCAAGATTATCAAGGGGTTAGTCCAACAAGTGCTAAATCATCAAAAAAGATGGGGACATTTGCAGTGTATGTAGGGGAAGAAAGAGAACGATTCGAGGTGCCAACGAGCTATCTTTCACATCCATTGTTCAAGATTTTGTTAGAGAAGACATATAATGAGTTTGGTTTTGAGCAAACAAATGGACTTGTGGTGCCATGTAGTGTTGCTGCATTTCAAGAAGTGGTCAATGCTGTGGAGTGTTGCAATGGGAAGTTTGATTTTGGTGGCTTGGTTGAGGAATTTCTATAATTAGGTCGATATTATTCAGGGTCGTATCTGACCTTGATTCAGAAGAATTGAATTAGTATTGTTACTTTTTACCACTTTTCAAGTGTGAGGATACAACAACAACTACGTACAACATTTCAGTCTCGAACAAGTTGGGATCAACTACTTTTTTAGCTAGAGTGAAAAATAGCATTTGGTGAAAATAGATTCAAGGATTAAATCATATCTTAAGGAGGTAATTTATAATTTAAGTCTTAAGTTACTTTTGTACCAAAGAGATAGTGTAAATTATTACACCTTTAATATTCTAGGTAAGCTTCCTTTTGTTTTTTCCCATGAGGAGAAATCAATTGAGAGAAGTAAATCTTGTTGTTTATATTTCTCTTTAAATTAATGTCAACTAGCTAAATTGTAAATTTTAAGTGACAAGATCAATTGAAAGAGAAATGTAGTTGTTAATTATATACTTCTTGCCCTTTCAATTACATTAAGACCATTTTGAGAATGTTCATCTTACTATAACAACTACTAGTATATATACTATATATGCCTCATTCTTAAACTTAAGTAGTTTGAGCTCATTCACATAGTCAGTTTCAAAGTCGGATAAAAAAAGAGAGTTGGGGTAAGCTAATTAACTAAGGATGTACATCTCTATCATTTTAATCTTTCTCTTCACCTTGTTTTCAATTAGCAATGTGTGTAGTTAATCATAGTTATCAAGTCAAAAGGGTTTCTAAATAGTCAAAATGGATGATTGGTAGTTTGATTATCATCAAGAGGTGCATGCATGTTATACAATTATTTAATTTTGACTTGGTCAAAAATTAGATACTGAATTAGTGGTAACCACATTAGCCAAAAAACAAAAAAAAGTACTTGGCCGCATGTTTGTTGAAGTCAGCAGCATTTTAGTAGTAAGGTGATAAATTAGAGCCATAAATGACTCATGGAATGTTTTCGAAATTGTAATTTTCGAAAGAGTATATGTTATGTGCACTGTCTGTATATCAATCACATTAAGTGAATAGAAGAGTAACCTGCTATAATCAGTTAAATTTTGACATGATGATGTAAAATTTTGTTGCATCGTCAATGGCCCACACACTTCAACTTGGAGTTGATAAACTCAGCATTTTAAACAAGCAGAAAAAGAACAAGAACTTGAAACTTTAATGTAAAAAAACAAAACTGTTTGTAGGAAATTTATTGCATTTTCATTGAACATGATCAGCGGGGAAACATAATGTTTGTTTTAGTAATATACTAGCAGTCAACAAGGATTTTTTTTATTTCACCAATGAGCTCCTGCATTTGTTCCCTAGTATGCAAGGGGAAGGGATAAACACATGCACAATCCAACTGTCCGTCCCTAATTGTGTCGAATATGGCAATAGAAGGGCCTACCCCATGCACGGATGCACACCCGATGAAGTCTTCTAATCCAATTTCTTGATGCACTGTGCTGGAGGTATCAATCACAGGGTCTTCAAACACAGAGATGAGAGAGGTCCTTAGTGAAGAGGATGGAGTTAAGCCGGGATTATCAATGGCCCTGCACATGAGGAAATTCAGGTCTCCCATGTCTGTGAAATGCTTGTTATTGTTCTTGGCGTTGATAAAAGATGTGTAACTTCTCTTTGCTAGCTCCCATAAATCATCTCCTCCCTTAACGTCATGCGTGTTGAGGATGGCAGAATGATAAAAGCCTGCTTGACATAGGTCATCATTTTAATATGCTCTGTTCAGTAAACATCTTTAGGATGCAATTATAGAAATGACTAAAAAGACAGAAACTGACGATTTCTGAAATCTATATCAGTGGGAACATCTGCCTGAACCAGCTCAAAATGGGCATTTCCAACCAGTTTTGAGTTTAGAAGTCGGAGTTTTAAGACTCGGGAAAGGCTGATGGGATACAACAATAGAAATGAAAAGAAAAAGGTGAACAGTAGATAGTTTAATTAAATATAAGAACAATCACATGGTACTGAAGGATGGTGTACTTGCTCAAGTTAAAAGGGCTAATAGGATGTTTCCAACAGACTAAGGGTAATTTGAGCTTTTCCAAGTAAATAGATTATGTGCAATGAACTTGCAAGTCACATTTAGCAACTCTGTTATTTACCTTAAAAGAAATCGTTGCATACCAATACTTGACTCCCGATTGAGTGTAGGTATGAGTTTATAGATTGACAGGTTCTCCCTCCCTTGCTTAATAGGCTGAGGTTTTCTATTTAGTCTATAACAATTACTATCAAAGCAATGCTTGAGCCCGAAAATCAAAGAGGGGGATCGAGAGAGTGTCACATGTGATGGCTTTGACCTCAAGAGGTGTGCTAGCCGTGATCAATTGGGAGTAGTTCCTGGACCCAGAGTGTGCTAGCCTTGACCAACTGGTAGAACATCAGTAGCGGTACCATCTATGACTAACTTGAATCCAAAAAGAAGAAGTAAAAGATCGGCTACCAGTAGACAGTAGTGACCAATGGGGTTAGATGGGTGTCAAGAGTGGTGGCCTAGATACAAGAAACGTAAAGACCTGATACAAGTAAGTTTTTACCATGAATGCATTGACGAACCTGGAGAATCAGGGCTAAGCACTGGATCAAGAATTGAACGGCAGTTAATAAGGGTTACAATTGCATACTTCTCCCATTGATTCTCATTTAGGCCTTTTGAGGAATGAGCTGCAATTAATCCAGCAGCAGCCAACAGTCCACACAGTTTTATATCTCTCGTTTTGCAGCCCTGCAAAAATTCACATTTTGTTACTACCTCCTAATGCTCTAAATTGCAAACAATATACATTTAATTAGGGAGTCATAACCTGTTGCTCAGACTCTTCAAAAATGTTTGCCAGGTGCATGTTGGATCTTCCAAAAGTAGTGTAATTTTGGAGGATTAGCAAGTGGCGAGCGACATTTTGGAGTGTCGCACACACTTATCATAGACAGTTACATACAACTAACTTCTAAATAATTTGATTTTGCAGTGGCGTTGTATAAAATTTAAACCATTAATCAGGCTATAAACCTGATCTCAATTGAGCCGAGTTGGATCTTTTGAATTAACGGTATTAGTTTATACCATTCTCGGTGGACAGAGTTATTTGATACACATGTAGATAGAAGGTACTGAGGTAACCACTAGTCGACCCAAACACCACGATTATTTTTTAGAAAAATTTAGGTAATACCATTACTCACAATCAGGCCAGATTCTAGTCATGTGAAAGATGTAGCATGCAAATTGGCCAATTCACAATTCGAATGTGATTAAAGTTGGACATCATGTGAAGAGAATAGTACATCAGCATTCAATGAGGGCCATAGATTCTCAACCAACCTAACAAGAAAATTGGGCCAAGCAAGTTTTTATAGAGTAGCTTTGCCTAATTTCTAAAGAAAATGAAAAAAAGATGTCAACCTAACTTGACAATTTGAAATCTATTTTTTTATGACGATGATGTTCAAGTCAGTTTGCAAACGTTATCTATTAGATACCTGCTATTTTCCATCTACGCAGATACCAGATAACTTAATCGATCAAAACTTAGGCACATGAGAAGAAATTTGAATCATCTAATATATTTTGTCTCCACTTAATTTTAAACCATAATCTCTTTTTTCATATTTTCGAAATAACACTAAGGATATTATAATTAATTTATGATTAAGTGAGAAAAATACATATTTTCAAAATAATACTAAGGAAATTATAATTAATTATGATTTAAGTGCGAAAAGTATATGATTAAAAACAATACACCATACATCGAGAAAATGACAAAAATAATCCTTGAATTTAGATAGGTTTAATATACTTCCTTATATATAGTATTTCAAAACTTTTAAATTCTTTAAGTTTGTAAAACATCTGACAATTAAATTTATTGAAAGAGAAAAAGGAATATCACTATCTTGCTCTTAAATAAGGAAGCTAAAGAAAAGCACTACTCCCCGTCCACATTTTGATTTATTTATCTGATTTTAACTTAAAACATAGTTTAAAAAATCAAATTCTACAATCTTAAACTAAAGATACATAAAGTGTACCAAAATACCTTTAATCTTATAAATTTAAATATATCACGTGAAAAATTAAAAATAATGAGAAGTAAAAAAAAAAGGAAAGAGTTGTCCTTATTTGAAACGACTAAAAAGAACATTAAAACAAACAAATTGAAACAAGAAAGTATGTGATTTCTTCTTATCTAACCAAGTCTTAATTAATCGATATGTGCACAAGCTAACTTATGTACGTGAAAAGTTGAAATTAATGAGTCGTAAAAAAAAAAGAAAAAAAATCATTCTTTTTTAAAACGGACTATCTAGGACTTACGAAATGACTATATGATTTCTTCTAATCTAACCAAGCCTGAATGGTCATAAGTAACATGAATTTAGTCGAGACGTGCACGAGCTAACCGGACACTGCTAGTATCAAAAAGGTAAGAGATTTACTAAAATGTGACAAACTTACATCAAGAATGCGATCAGTTTCTTCTTTATTCAACTGCAATTTCACAACTTGTGATCCTCTCGTTGATTCCGAATTCATAAACTTCAAATTAGAAAATCTCAATGAATTCAATCCATACCCCACCATATCAATCCCACGCGCCCAAAATGGCTTACTCGCTTTACCAGCTGGAATATACTCTTCAATCCCCAAACCAACCTCCATCTTTTTCAATAATTCCAATTCTGTCCCTTCTCCGTCTTCCCCACTCACCAGCTCCAGCAACTTTTTCAGTAGCGCCAACGCTGCTGCCCGATCACACGCCGATGTATGAATCCTTAACGCGACGACCGATTTCTCGTTTTCTAATTGATAAATGCTTGCGAAGAAAATATCCGTGTCGGAATCTGATGAAGTGCCGGTGTTTATCCATGAGTTCTGGTTGATTTCGTGTTCGAGGATGAGATGAAAATCGGAGACGGAGGTGAGATCGGAGGTTTTGAGGTGTCGGAGAATCTGAACCGTTGATGAGAGATCGAACGGCTGGATTTGAAGATGAGAAGTGGAGGGAATGATGTAAGAGTAGGAATTTGTGCTTGATTCGTAATGGAGTTGAGATTTGAGAATAGGATTGGAATTTTGAAGTTTGTGAAGGGCATTTTCGAGAAGTGAAATGTCTGGTGGTTTTGATAAGAGTAGAGCTAAGACTGTTATACCTGTGCCACCGGGAACCGCCTTGCACCAGCTGTGCTCGGTGCTACCAGCCAGCCGGATTTTCAACTCAGACGGCGGAGCTGCGGCGGCGCTTCCTTGCTCAGCCATGACCGAGAGATTAGCTAAATGGGAGTGAAAGGTACTATAAAGTGGACAAATGAAGCCTAACCACTTATTTATACTTTTTTTTTACTGATAAAATCAATGATTAGTATTTTTTACAAGATTAAATTATCTCGAGATTATAATTTACAAATTCAGTTATCTATCGGAGCGATGAGATATGATAATGCCAAGTTTGATGGGATATTTTAAAAATTTAACATAATATAAAATTTATTTTAAAATATCTCATTTTATTTTGCGTATCGAATGTTAATGGGTAAGAAAGAAGAAAGGTTGACAACTATAAACTTTGGACTCATTTACCAACCAAAGCGATGGGATATGATAATGTCAAATTTGATGAGATTTTTGAAAAAAATGATAAAGATAAATTTATATTGTCAATTAACGGTTAACACAATATGAATTTAGTTTTAAAATATCTTACTTTATTTTACGTAATATTTAATTGGTCACTAATGATTTGAAAAATGAGGTTCTAGTTGGGATTGACGACGTGGGTCATCAAGTGTCCTTCTATACTTTTAATAGGGTCACAGTTACTTATATTTAGTTTCTGTTAGTTTTTTAAGATATATATATATATTTGCATGATTTTGTTTTTAAGTTAACAAGTGCATATGCACCCTCACATATACACGTGGATCCGCCTATGCTATAGGATACTTGAGCGATCTTAAGTAGCAAATTATAAGATATAAAATATTTTCTTCTTTGTATGAAAAATACTTAATTTTAGTAAACGTAGTTATTAAGTCATATCTTGATTAATATCTTTCTTGCTTAATTTGTTTTACACTATCGTACAATAATAGGATGACTATCTATTCTGGTGGACATTTATATTTTCTTACTTTATCACCTTTTAAATAACTAGATTCACCGCACATGCGTTGCACGTGGGTTTGTCGTCTTGAGGTTGATTCAACAATAAAAATGAATTGTGTGTCGCATATGATAATTTGAAGTCCTGTTTCTCTGTGAATTATTTTGTTAATGTGTAAAGGGGTATGATAAGTTTCTGTGCAAGTATCTTTGAGGTGTATGTGAATTCTTCATCTCCCTATACATGGCGAAGTTTATTGTCACTGTATATTTGAGTTGTTTGTAATATGACTATGTATGTTATTATTAATTACGCCATATACTTTGCGAGGTGTCAGTTAAGTTAGCTTCGTGTTGTAAGGCATGTGCAGGCAATGGTAATATCCTATATTTATTGCTACGACACATGTTTCGAATTAATTCTGCATAAATTGACAGTTTTGTCTGTTACTTCTGTTCTGTCATGTTTAACATGTCCCCGTTAAATAGTGTATTATAATGTAAGTGTATAACGACATAATAGAATATATAGAACTGTAATGTCATATTAGTTCGTTCTATGGTGTTGTTCATATAGTCGTCCCTTCGACTAAACTTTTTAATACATCTGAATAATCTTTCATTTGATTCATTTAATGTGTCAGTTTTCCCATCTCCGATTGCTTCGATTTCTTAGCATCTACCAAATCTCGCCTAAAACTTCCTTGTACACAATATTTCTTGTGTATGTCCCTTTGTACCGTTCTGGTTGTTCAGTCATGACCAATACCTTTGTTGTCGCCATAGATATTCCTCTTGATAGTGCTACGTACAGTTGACCATGTGAGAAGACATGTTGTGGTAGGTACAATCCAACATTCGGTATTGTTTGACCTTGTGCTTTATTTATTGTCATTGCAAAACATAGACGTATTGGAAACTGTTTCCGAATAAATTTGAAAGGATATCCTTCATTCTCCGGTGGTGATAGTTGTATCCTTGGAATAAACACTTGTTTTGTTGCATATTGACCTGTTGTTATTTCGGCATGTATGATATTCTTGTCAAATCCTCTACAAATTAAGCGAGTCCCATTGCATAATCCATTTGAGGGGTCTAGATTTCTCAACAGCATGATTGGAGCATTTTCTTTCAGCACTAACCTAATATGTAAATTGTAAAGATTAATTAATTGTTATGTATTTATAGGAACATATTTGTTGATTTATCTTTTGCGCTATGAAGTAACATAATAAGACATTTAAAAAAGTTTAAACGCATTTGATAATGTACCTATGTGGTGGTAGTCCATTTGGTGTTAATGTGTTGAGGTATTCTTCTTGATAGTAGTTGTTGGTATCATCTTCCGCTGAGTCAAAACTGATATATGTTTTTGTTTCTCCAGGGAATTTCCCAATCAGGATTTCATTTAGATTATCTACAAATTCATTTCTACTTGCTAAGATTGCCCGTTCCGTTATATAGTCAGTAGATCTGTAATTTTGTTGAAGGTCTGGAAATATTTCGCTGATCAAGGTTTCTTCTGGATTAGCATGTTGTGTTTGTTGTACATTCATTTGTTGGAAGTGCTATTAAATTATCCTTTATTGTGGTCTCTTCCCCATTTCCAACTCGCAGCAAAAAATTACTAAAACTTGTATCTGCTCTTGCTCACATATTTGTTGATAGTTGAATCTTTTCCATTAAAGGCCACAAATACGACTTAACCAAACTTGCATTTACCGTCTCCGCGCGTGTAGATTTTGGTACAACAGGCAAAACTTGACGGAAGTCCCCTCCAAATACCATGACTTTCCCTCCAAAAGGAATGTCGCTATCCATTATATCGCGAAAGCTTCTGTCGACTGTTTCAATTATGTGTCTCTTTGCCATGGGTGTTTCGTCCCATATTATTAATTTTGCTTGTCTAATTAGTTTAGCTCCCCCACCTTGTTTTGACATATTTGTCATTGTTGTCTCATTTGCTTGTAGTGGTATGGCAAATCTTGAGTGTGCCGTACGTCCTCCAGGCAATATTGTTGCTGCTACACCACTGGTTGCACATGCTAATGCTATCATACCTTCTGATCTAACCTTTCCTAGTAACGTGCGATATAAAAATGTTTTCCCGGTTCCCCCAGGCCCATCCACAAAGAACAACCCCGGTGTTTCTGAGTTGACCCTTTCAAGAATTGTATTGTAAGCCTACGCTTGTTCTTGATTCAATTTTGATTGAGCAACAACATCTTCAGCTGGCACTTTCACAGACATTTCTTCAATTATTTCTCTACATTCACGTGGTTCAGTTTGAAGTGGTTGTTGTTTGATCTGAGGGATGTCATATTTGTCCACACTTTGCCCCATACTCTCCAAGTAATAGTTAATACTTTTCAAGGTACATTGGATTGGTGCGTCTGTTGTTCTTGAATGGCTCCTTTGAAAGTCTTCGGACATATCCCCATAATATGTGTCCCAGAGACATCTGACATCTGTTGGGTTGCAACGAGCCAAGATTGTTGCAAACAAACATCGAAGGGCGGAGGGCATCTTGAAGGTGACAGCCTCGCGTAAACATTCTGAAATGCTGTTATCTGATTCTAATAACCCTCTTTCTTTGGCTGCCTGCTTAAAAGTTTCACAATGCTTTCCATTAACAGTGAGTAAGTATTCAAATGAAGTTGGCCCTTGAACGTGATTCAATAATAGCCTTTCGTAGTACCTTTCTCCTTCTCGTGGATTAGCTGCGATATTGAGCATCTATGCTTATAATGTTAATTTTTTGTATTTACTCGACATAGAAAGTACGTGTAATTGTCTTACCAATATTTATGCGACCAATGACGGTGCGGGATTTTCTTTTTGTCCATATTTTGGATTGGTAGTTCCAAACATAATACTCTGGAAATTCTCTGTAGAGATATTTGCGAGCCTCAACGTCTATAGAGCATATCTTGAAATACTCGGTAAGCATAGTTTTGTGTACAAAATCCGATTCCACAATAGTTTGTAGATTTTGCCTCTTCTAGTAGCACACTACATATCGTTTTGTAAGTATATTACAAAGTAATCGGGTTATTTTGTGTTGTCATGGTTGCTATCAATAATATATGAGTAAAATTTTTAAAGTACCTGTTTGTTTGCCTGGTAGATGTAACTGTAGGTTTATAACTGCCGGTTGCATTTCATTTAGGTTAAACTCATAGATTCGCCACATTGCTTCTGGTGGAGACACCCAACGTGCATCTTGGAAGCTTTTGATTTCATCAATGACTTTTTCCCCATCGTTTGATTCAATGTGTACTGCACATTGTCGTGCCCTTTATATATATATTTGTAAAGATACTTTATTGCTTTAACTCCTGAGCAGACCTCAACATTAATGTGACAATTATATCTCATCAGCAAATATGGATTATATGGTACAACCCATTGGTTATTCATCTTCATTTCCCGGACCTCACTTGTTTTCCCATCATTTCTTCTTTTGTAAATTGGATATCCATCCTTTTCTTGTATTGTTTTGTTGTTGAATGCTCGTGGGTAGTGAAATTTACATTGTCCATCCTTCATACACGGGCTTGTCTTTCGTTTTTCGCCGCAAGGTCCATGTATCATATGTCTTACAACTAATGCACTCAATTCTGGATGTGTGTCACTATCCAGGATTTCGGCTGAAATGTATCTATCATACTCGTCTGCTGATCGTATCTTATTACCTTCTTTAAATATTAGAAGGAGGTGAATATGTGGTAGGCCTCTCTTCTGAAATTCTACCACAAAAACATGTGCTGCAATCGTTCCAAATATTTCTTTTTTGAAGATTTGGTCTTTCAAGTCTTGCAATTTTGCTCGAAACACTCTGGTAACCAAATTTGGCCTGTCTTGAGGTAATTGACCTGGAAGCAAGGCTTGTTGAATCTCAATCCATTCTGGGTTACATGTCATGGTGATGAATAGGTCTGGTCTTCTAAACTTTTGAACCAACGCCATAGCATCCATATAGCATCGTCGCATATCCCTGGGGCCTCCAATGAACGATCCTGGCAGTAATACCCTTTGTCCTACCTTGTCCCCTCTACTCTCGCCTGCCGTAACACTATCAACAATACCTTCGAGTATCTCCCTTCGATAATTTGATTTCTCTAATCTATAATATTCAAGTTTTGTTGTTTCTATTTTGATGTATATGTCCACAACAAACTGCTGCAACAATCTCCCGCACAGTAACAATATGGACTTGTCACTTGTTCGGACTTGTAGTTTATAGCAGTAGTACTCCCTGCAGGAAATCGAACCTTTTGTTTCGCGTCGTACACCTACATGTATTTAAAAGTACAAGTTATGGATTACTAATAATGGTAGTGGGAAATTCACGGACATAACTGGATAATGTAACGCTGACTTTTAGGGAAGCCAGTGTTTTTTCTATTCCATAAAGTAAAGTATCATATAGTTTTTTTTTTTTCTGGTCACTTGGAATAAGTAACTTTTCCATATTATCTTTATAGCATTTGAATTTTATTATTTACAAGGTGTAAGATGCTAGGCAAGTGGATATATATTTTTGTTGGCTATATGTGAAAGTGCTTACCTTGTTCTTCATGGGCCAACATCTCTGCGGCATTGGTGAATGATGATCTACCTATCTGGTGACTTGGTAACGCCGCTCTTTGACTGTTTTTGATTGGCTTGCGACACTTTTGTATTCCTTGATGCCAACCTCCTTCTCCTTTAGGAAGTATTAGAGGATCTTGAAGCGGATCATAACATCCATAATAATGTTTGACTCGATGTTTATAACCTGAGTGTTCATGTACTGCAATATCTCGTTCGAACGGTATAATTGGATTGTTACCGTCTACCCAAATAGCTGCCACCTGATCCACTGATGGTTTGTTATACACCCTTTGGTCTAATGATGCATTTGCCGCTATGCGTATTTCCAAATTTTGAAAGCTTGTATGTTCTTTAAGCTGTGAGAAGAATTTTGCATATGGATTCATCTCCATTATGTTTCTTATTTTGATCATGACCTCCTCTGATAAGTTTGCATCTTCCAGTACCGACATTCTATTGGCTAATTCATGATCAGTATCATAGAAGTATAGTTGAAAGTACCGTGGTTTGTCATTGTTTGGGATTAATGATGGTAGATCATGATATATTTGTCCTTGTGCCTTGAAACTGTAAACTCCTTTCCTGGAAGATGCCAATTCCTTGTCGAGCTTAACTCCAAATGATGTAAAAGCAAAGATGCTATTATACGCGCGTATATTTTTCCTGAATAACTTAGCATCTTCTGAGTCAGACACAAATAATTCATAAAAGTCATCGGCCACTTCATTAGGTGCTAAACTGATACAGCCACCTCCGCAACAGAATGTTGGGGGTTCATATTGAAACCTCAGAGCATTGCAGTAGGTGCAATCTATTTCTTCTTCCAGTTTATGACTTGATGTTGTTGTCAAGTTGCAATTTATTACTGCTATATCGCCCAACAAAACAGTATTAATGAATGATTTGTATTTATGGTGATATCACTAAATGTTACGTTGTTGTTAGTGTATAGTATCTGAGTTTATATACCTCCGTCATCATTCACCTCTGAGATAGCTATACGTTTAACTGATTTTTTCCGCTTCTTCACTTGTGGCTCATGAGCGTGCTCATCTTGTATTTGATTGGTTGATGCCACAAATTTTTGAACTTGTCGCAAGGCCCTTTCTACATCCGTGAGTATTTTGCGCTTGACCGCTGTTGAAAATGTGATGTGATGATATGATGTTAGAATTGCAGTATATTTAGTTGGTTTGTAAGATTGATTTTGATGTTAAAGATACATTTTCGAGAACAAACCTGTTGTTTTGGGCTGCTTATTCTGTTGCACTTCCATCTTTAATTGCTCTTCCTTTGAGAGAATGGTTTCCTGTTTGAAATTTGTTGACTGTAAAAATACATTAGGTGAAAGCAGAATTGGGGGAGTGCTTTTAAATTGTGTACGTATGCTATTATCTATATATAGCAGGATAGTCTGTACGTAAAATGCTTTAGATGAAGCCACTATTTTTCTGCTACCATGTTTGTGTATAGTTTCATTATTATGAGTAGTATAATTCATATATCATTACTGGATGCAGTTCAGAGTGAAGGATAATGCATCTGATATGAATGTGTTACGATAATAAAGGAAAACTTACAATTTGTAATTCGCCCTGCATGATGTTGTTGTGTAAAGTTTGTAGTCTTGCGGCTTTTATTTAATATGACAGCATAACTAGGGATTGAACAAATAGATCCTGCTGACAGTTTGTGTAACTGAATGTGTCTTTGAGTGACAATGTATAGTTATTTTTAAGAGATGGAAGAATGGAATGTCAGGACTACAATATAACTGGAGGATAATGAATTTCTTGCAGAAGGCGCAAAGTTTAGCGAGTTCTTATTGTCAGATGGAGGAATGCCATAGTGTTTTGAAGATGGGCTTGTCGAAGTGGTGGGATCGATTCAATAGGGAACTTTTGGACTGCGGCGCAACGCTACTGGAAAGTTGCGATGATTTTGAGTAGGCGCGACTGTTGGCCGATGCGTTGGTTGGTCGTGTCGGCTGTCCTAGTAACGTTAATGATCTGGTTAAGCAGGATTGTATAATATACTAATTTTACTATTAACTATTCTAATTGATTATTTCCAAATAAACTTTGAGATAATAGCTATAAGGTGACGCATCTTTAGTAATTTTGTTGGTAATATTATTAAACTTCGTTATTTATTATTAAATTCACTCACCAAAAGCTTTTATATACATAAAATAAGTACATTTAACAAATCAGGAAATAAATTCATTTTAAATATCATAGTCACTTTTTTAATAAATGAGAATCATTAAAGCAATGATGAGTTGAAGTTTGAAATCAAATTTAGTTTTAAATTTTATATATAGTAAGTAAGCGAAGGTGAACTAAAATTAGACATAAAATTAAATTATAAAATATTTATCATAAGTTATTACTACCATTAATAAGGAAGTTATTACTATTATTCACTATTAACGTACATGTGGGCGTCAAATATATTTTCAATTGTAATAATTTTTCAATTTAAAAATAACTAATTTGAATTATTTTTTAGTAGAAAAAATACATATAGTCTCATAGATAGTGTTTTGATTTATATAAAAACAGAATGTTGTTGAAATGTTACCCTAATCTAAATGTAAAGTGAGGATATGTCGTAAAAGACACCAAACATTATTCAAACAACTTCTGCTTCTTTGGTATTATGAAGATTAATAATAAATGTGATGTTTAGTGAATAGGTATTTGTGCTAATTAATTAAATTTTAAATTCATAGATCAAATTTGAATGTATTATTAAAAACTCCGACTTTACTTTATCCTTAAATCTATAAAAAATTTCAAAGTATATTGCAAAATGTTTAGATTAAGGAAATATAACAGTGTGTATTATTTATTTATAAGTATACTGGCATGAAGTTACTTTTTTCTGCAATGGTATGCAAATTTAATAGTATTCAATCTTCCTGGGAAATAATCGTTGTACATATGAACCATAATAGATTTGTAAGCATCCTCAGGTGGATAACCATAGTTTGTTTGGGGAGTCTGTGGTAGCCATTGGAAAAGTGTTGTCTATGGAAGAAGGTAATATGGAGTAGAGGCTATATATACAAATAACACATATGAATTTCACACATAAATAGATAATAAGATACAGACATTGGTTATACGGTATAAGCAACACATTGTTTAGTTACATAATTTAGAAAGACGTCTAATCTTTAGCGGCTTTGGGTTTCTTTTGGTTGATTTGGGCCGCTGCATTTGTGGTTTTCTTAGCCCTCTTCCTGTACTTCCTCACTGATCTGACTTCTTCTTCCAGGATAATTGGTGTTTCATCTTCTAGTTGATGTATTTCTTCGGCAATTAAGCTACTACGGGGGTTTGCATCTGTCAAATCAATTCTGACAAGGAAGTTGAATTGTTTGTCTTTACTCAACACCAATTTGCGATAGTAGTGACATTCTTCCTTCTTTATAAGATATAAACAATTGAATATGTTAGTTTGAAGTTTATCAGTAAGGTACACATGATATTATGTAATTAAAACGTGAATTCAGTGAACTCTATCAATAAATTTCATACCTTTATTGAGGTTGTTTGTATGTACTCTTGCACATTGCAGCCTAGTAAATTATTAGCCGCTTCAAAAAGTACGACTCGAGCACGTTTTTCTCCACCACACACTTCAAGTCGTAAGCAGTATCTTTAACATAGGGGTTAAAATTTAATATGAAAAGTTTGTGTTTTGTAAGGAGTAGATGTTTAATGGAGTTTTAACAGAGTCTAACCTCATTGCATATTCTACATTATCAATGTTGCAATTAGTACAACCTGCAGCCTCTTTTATAACTTGGACTTTCTTGCGGCATGTTTTGCACGACAAATACCATGGCTCATCTTTATTGAGTATGTCTACAATCGTTGCTTTGAACTTGTACATAGAATCCTGCAAAGCACCAATATACCATATTTGTGAATATATGTTAAAAATGCACCTGAATTTTATTTATAGAGGGGTGGATTATCGATTAGTATGTACCTGCGATTCAGCCAACAACCCATCGAGAATATGGTCCAACGGAACTTCTATAGCTCTTCTCATTGCCTTAGTTGGTGCTACTATAATATCTTTGTTGTCAGCCTCTATGATTTCGCGCCTGTATATACAATGAGGTTAGTTAGTGGTGCGAGCCATTAAGAGTGAGGTATGTTCAGTGCATATGTTTTTCAGGTATATGGGTATATGTAACTGCAGAACAATGATAATAGAGGGATTATGTCGTTTTAGAGCAACGTTTGATTTCATTTGGCTACAATAGTGAAGTGTAGTTTGAGCATATGTTTTGCCAGTAGGGTAAAAGTAACTGTGCTGAACACATTTGTGAATAAGGTAACGTACCAGGCTCGAAGGTCTATTGCTTTTTGGAAAATTGGATTGATTAAGACGTTGCTCACAGGAATTGTAGAGATCCCAAATCGGCCTAGTATGAGAAAGAAATGTAAATGTTTACAAACAGGAGCGGTAGTCAGTTTATAGTCGTTGAGCGGCTACATTAGACGCTTGGATACCTTTATAGATTGAAACTCTAACGTCACATAAGCCGAGTATAGGCTTATCGTCTTTAAGCTTTTCAAGGAATGCACCGTCATTTTCAGCAAAATCGCCCCAAAGAGTTATAGTTGTAGGCTCTATCCTACAGTATCAGTTAGAATTAAAAAATCAGGGCACCGGCATATATTTATATAGATGTTTGATTATGAATCAGCAAAACTTACAACTCATTTGTAACAACTATTTCTCGTCTCTTCGAAGTTGCATTTTGAATGATGGGATTCACCGAAACTAAGACGCAAATCAAGTCTGAAAATTGCTCGTGTAAATTAGCGATAGAACTTACGTAATGGAGCATGAAAATAACAACTTTGACGTTTGTTTAGTTACCTAGAATAGAACCATTAGGTAAGTTATCAGCAGCGTCTAATGATAAAAAACCATCAGAAAATTTCTGTGTTGAAACCTCATGGTCGGTCTCCTTTATGACAGTGTTGTCTGTAAAGGCCAATTCAACTTCTTTATGCACAGAAGAGTAGTTGGGGTTGACACGATCATAGCGTCCTTTAGCAATGTAGTAACTCTTATTTGGCTTCAAAAAGTCCTTCCATGTTTCGATATGCTTATTAAATAGCGTTGTTTGAATCTTTGTGCCCTATTATTAAGCAGGTATGGCATAAGTAGAACAAATAGTAACAGTGCGATAACGGAAGTAAAAGTGGCAATGTCGTTACCTCTTCGTCAACTAATATGATTGTTCTGTAAGTTCCTTCATTCCTTGAATTCTTATAAGGTGTTATTGAACCTCTTCGAATAACCAAGACTCTAATCACAGAATCAATAGAGTTTTTTGGTATCTTGTTTATCGGTACAGACTGTTTTACTAGTTCCGAGTCAGTCACCATGTTGGTTGAATTTTGATGACTACAGGTACCTGAGGACATGAGTGCAACAATGTTATTTCTGAATGGCCAAGAAAGTGTAAGTAACCAGTTGAATAAAAAAATAAAATTGCCCCTGTAGGTATGTGACTGTTGTTGTTGCTGCCAGGGGATGGAACAAAGTGACGGATTCCATATGAATGTGTTTCATATTGCCTTATTGAGACTATATTTTTTACCAAAAATAACGGAATGTCATTCAGAAGGGAAGAACTTACAATGTGTTAATGAAATCGCACAGCAGATGATAAGTTGTTCTGTTTGAAAGGCAGAGCAGATGCGTTGACAATGTGTTTGAGTTTTTTCTGAGTGCCAGTGTTTAAACTGTAATTGTGGTGTGTTTGATGGGGGGAAAGAATCTCAGTGGCAGACATAGAAATAGGGGAAAGTGGTAGAGTGCGACTGCTTGTTATTGCTGGACGGAGGTGTTGTTTCGTTGAGGAGGTGGCAGAAGTGGTGTCGCTTGCCAATGGTTGTGTATAGAGGGCGAAGAGGGATGTTGAAAGTTAGCAGGTTGATTTGGTGGCGTTTCCGATTGGGTGTATGTATATAGCGCGGAGGCTGTAATGTGGGATAGGGGTATTTTAGTATTTTAACATTAAGGTTAGGAGTTGATGCTTTTAAAGTAACTAGACTAGATTTACTGCACGTGCGTTGCACGTGGTCGCCTCGTCTTGAGTTTGCTACACGTATTGAAATGCGGGACTACCCTGTCGAAAGTGGGAAGGAGCTGACATTTTACTTGTTCCAACCACTCCCGTGTTTAGTTTGTTTTTTGGCTTTCTTCATTGTCACCCCTTTTTTAGAGGTCTTCACCTGTAATACTCATAATCCTAAATAGTCTGTATTCATTATTTTCTAGCGTGAAATTAATGACAATTCCATTTAAATAGTCTGTAGGCATTGTACTGTATTGTCTATAAAAATTCATTAATATACAGGACATTAATGTCTTCTTCGGCAGCTGTATGGTGTCGTACGAATACATCCAATTGAAGTTTCATTAGCTTCATATCTTTGTAGTAATCAAATCTCACCCAATACTTTCTTGTAAACAATATTCCTTGTGTATGTCCATGTGTGCACATCTGGTTCTTCATTTATGACCAATACTTTAGTTGTCGCCATAGATATTCCTCTGGATAGTGCCACGTAAAGTTGTCCATGTGAGAAAACATGTTGTGGTAGGTACAATCCAACATTCAGTATTGTATGACCTTGTGCTTTATTTATCGTCATTGCAAAACATAGATGTATTGGACTCTTATATTTTTCCTGAATAACTTGGCTTCTTTCGAGTCTGCCACAAATAATTCATAAAATTCATCTGCTACTTCATTAGTTTGGCGAAGAAGTTGGAACGGTTGAGGAAACAGGTTTTGGTATAGGACACAAGTGAATCAGGCAGTTGCAATGGTTGAGAGAAGCGTTGTTTGTCAGTGATGCGTTGTATTAATTTGTTACATTATATTTTTTTAGGGGTTCTGTACGTGTAGTGGTGAGGGTAAACTTACAGGCTGTGGGCCTTTTCTGGAAGCATAGAATGTGATATACTATTTGTATTTATAATATATTCAAACTGCAACTGCTTCTTAGTAAGTAAAATGAGAGTTAATATATCGTAAGGTCACTTAACTTCAGATATTTTTTGTCAATAAAATCACCCATTTGTAGCTTTTATATCACTAAATATAAGACAACTAAAATTCTGATCAAATTAATATATTTTTAATCTCTTACTAATGATTTTAAGAATAAAAAATAATTCTAACCTAGACTATTACAAATGTTTATATGTAATACCTTTTGATTGTGCACAATTATATGTATTCTTTTGTTCTTGATGACGGGATGTACCTTATAGTCGACTAAGTTGAACTTGACAATGGCTATTTTGAGACTTATCTAGTGGGTGATACATTCAAAATATCGAGAAACAGTTGTCCTCCTAAAATGCTCATAATTCAATTTATTTTTCATTTTCATAGGGGATAACTTTATGTACCAAGCTATGTTTAAAATATAACGATGCATTCCGATACTTTTCGATGTAGCTTATATTTGACTAAGTTGAACTTGACAATGGCTATTTTGAGACTTATCTATTGGGCATTACATCCGGAATATGGAGAAACACTTGTCCTCAAAAACTTTTAATATATGCTCATAATTTAATTTGTTTTTCACTGTCATAGGGGATAAGTTTATGTACTGAAGCTATGTTTCAAATATAACTATGCATTCTGATACTTTTCGATCTGTCGTGATCAATATGTTTGAGCAGATTTGTTGTGTGTAGTTTTGTTAACGTCTGCATTGGAGATGTAGCATGTATGATGTGCGAGCGGTGTAAGTTTGGTATATAATTCCCTCAACAATAGTTTGTAAGTAGCTACCGTTGATGTATGTAAAAGAGAGATGAGAAATGCTATTTACATTTCAAATATGAAAGTACACATAATTAGGTAATAAGATACAGACATTGTTTAGTTACATCATATGGACACATCTATTTTTTTCTGGCTTTTGGTTTCTTCTGTTTGATTTGGGGTGTTCATCTTTGATTTTCTTGGTCCTCTTCCTGTGCAGCGGGGCTAATTTTTCTTCATCTTCCACGATAGTTGGTGCTTCATCTTCCAATGGATATATTTCTTGAGCAATTAAATTCCTTGGGGGGTTTGGTTCATTCATATCAATTCGGACAAGGAAGTTGTATTCCTTATCTTTAGTCGACACCAATTTGCAATAGTTCTTACATTCTTCCTTCCACATAAGAGGTAATCAATTGGATATGTTAGTTGGAAATGTTGCCAGTAAGGTACACATTAGACTATGTAAATATTTAATACATTCAATCGGCAATATTTTTTTTTATGTCATACCTTTACTGAGGTTGATTGTATGTACTCTTGCACGGTGCAGCCTAGTAAAGATTTAGTTGCTTCAAAAAGTATAACTCAAGCACGTTGTTCTCCACCACACACTTCAAGACGTAAGCAGTATCTGTTGGGAAAAAACGGACAAGCACAAAAATATATATGGTAAAAGTAATGGAAATAAAATGGGAAAATAATGACACCAAGAATTTTACGTGGAAACCCTTCTAAATAAGGGAAAAACCACGGGCCAAGAGGAGCAACTGATATCACTATAGTAAGGAATTTTACACTGTGTAGTCACGAATACAATACTCAAAGTGACTACTACACACTCAAAAGGAATAACACTCTTTTGATTTCTACCTTACTAAAATATCACTCACACTCTATTTTTCTTCACAGACTATTTTCTTATATAGTCTATGGAAACCTCACAACTCTCTAAATATTTTACTCTCTCTGTGAATTGGTGTATTACAAATGAGCTCATAAGCTCCTTTTATAGAAGAAATTTGTAACAAATTTCAACACCCACCGAAATGTTTCTCAACATTTGCTGCCAACCATTGACAATTGCATGAAGCAATTGTTGAAAAGCAATATTTGTCAATGGTGCAGTAAATGTTGAAAAACACAATAATTGAATAATGGGGCTGGACCCCACAGTATCTACAAAAAGATGAGCAATTTTATCTATAAAGTTAATGTGTTTTTTAATTTGTAAATGTTGAATGGAGTTATAACCAAGTCTAACCTCATTTCATATTCTACGTTTTCAATGTTGCAATTGGTACAAGTTGCTGTCTCGTCTATAAATTTCACTTTCTTGTGGCATTTTTTGCAAGACGAATACCATGCTTCATCTATATTGATGACGTCTATAATTTTTGCTTTGAATTTGTACATAGAATCCTGCAAAATGCCAATATAACATACGTATGATTACATTTTGAACATAGAAACAAATAATAGTTTTGGAGAGTTGAAGTATCGATTAGTATGTACTTGTGAATCTGCCAACAACCCATCGAGAATATGTGGCAAGGGTACTTGTATGGCTCTCCTCATTAACCTACTTGGAGTTACTATAATATCTTTGTTCTCGGCCTTTATGATTTCACGCCTGCATTAACGATGAGGTTAGGTAATTGTGTCACCCATTTAGAGGGAGGTGTGTTCAGTGCATAGGAATTTAACATGGATACAATGCTAAAGTCTAGTTTAAACATTAGTTCTAACACTTGGATTAAGGTAATAGTGGTGAACATATTTGTGAATAATGTAAGGTACCAGGCTCGAAGGTCCATTGCTTTCTGGAACATTGGATTGATCAAGATGCTGCTCACGGGAATAGTAGAGATCCCAAAAGTCCCTAATGTGAGAAGAGGATGTTAAAGTTTTGAAACAACTACACTAAGTTCTTTAGCGATAAATATGTACAATAGTCTGTCGGATACCTTTATAGATGGAGACTCTAACGTCACATAAGACAAGTATAGGTTTATCGTCTTTCAGCTTTTACAGGAATGAGCCGTCATTTTCAGCAAAGTCTCCCCATAGAGTAACAGTTGTATGCTCCATGCTGGATATTTGTTAGAAGAGAAAAGTGAATACATCACCATATATCTATATAGAGAGTCGATTATGCATGATCAAAACTTACAGTTCATTTGTAACAACTATTTCCCGCCTCTTGCTTTTTTCATTTTGAATGAGGGGATTCACTGAAACTAAAATGCAAATCAAGTCTGAAACACTTCATGTAAATTAGTGACATGGATAACGTAAGGGAGCATGAATATAACATCATATTGGTGTGGTTAGTTACCTAGAATAGCACCATTAGGTAATTTATCAGCATGGTCCAATGATACAAAGCCATCAGAGAACTTGAGTGTTGAAACTTCATGGCTAGTCTCCTCTATGATCGTGTTGTCTGTAAAGGCAAATTCAACTTCTTTATGCACGGAAGAGTAGTTAGGGTTGACGCGATTTAAGCGACCTTTAGCAATGTAGTAACTCTTATCTGGCTTCAAGGAGTCCTTCCATGTTTCAATATGCTTATTAAATAGTGTTGCTTGAATCTTTGTGCCATATTAGTAATCAAAGGGAGGGGGCTGTATAAGTACGGCAAACATGAGCAATAGTATAAAAAGGTTGAATGTTGTTACCTCTTCGTCAACTAATATTATTGTTCTGAAAGTCCCTTCATGCCTTGAATTCTTGTAAGGTATTATTGAACCCCTTCGAATAACTAATACTCTCATCACTGAATCAACAGAGTGTTTTGGTATTTTGTTTATCGGTTGACTCTGTTTTGCTAGTTCAATTTCGGTCGTCATGTGGGCAGAATCTCGATGAGTGAAGGTACCTGGGAGATGAGTGAAACAATTTTAACGCCAGGCATAAATGTGTATTAGTACCATTGTTGATGGATGCGCATGGTAATAGTTTGCAAGAATTTGTGTTCTACTTTTTACTTGTGATTTACTCAATAACTATAGGGTATGAGTTAGGTTATGTATATACATCTCCACTAATTTCACGAGATATTCACGAGTCAATGAACTAATTTAGTAAATTTTAATTAATTTTTGTGATACCTCATACATGTAGAGAGTAACTTTATTCATTATGTTTTAATAGATGAAAAATTACAAATATATCAAGTAAAACTATCCATCAATATTTGAATAGATAGAAAAATATCAACTACGTGTGATTTTGAGAGATGTCATACGTCAAAAAAATATAAGAGTATAAGAAAGAAAGAAAGGTTGACAAATTAAAGAAAGTGTAAACTCAGCTCTTTAGTTTTATCTTGATTAATATCTATTTTGATCGACTTTTGTATTTTCTTAATTCATCACCTTTTAAATAATAACAATATTAAAGGGACAAATACAGCTAATAATATTTCGAAGGAGGGTACTAGATGCGTTGGGATAGAAATCCTAATTTATTTAGAATTTGTTATTTTAAGTATTTATTTAATTATGTCTATTTGTCCTAGTTCATATACAAATAGATTTTCTAATCGTAGTTTAATTTGGTTTTTTACTATTATAAATAGGGGTATTGCTCAATATTTTCTATATACAGAATAGAGAGAAGTTGAAGTCACATTCAACAACTTTTGAGTTTATAAATAAAACTCCGGCGATTTTGATTCAGCTCTCTGGTGATCGATCCTTTTCTCCGGTGGTCGGACGTAAAATACGTGGTTCTAAGATGGCAATGAGCGAGGTGAAGATTATTGAGTTTGAGGAAGGATGGAATTTTATGCAAAAGGGAATCACTAAATTGAAGAAAATTTTAGAAGGAGAAGAGCTTTCTTTCGACTCTAAAGAGTATATGATGCTCTATACAACTATATTTAACATGTGCACACAGAATATGCCGCCGCCAAATAATAATGATTACGCACAACACTCGTATGATAAGTACAGGCAATCAATTGTAGACTATATCAATTATACAGTTCTGCCCTCTTTACGAGAGAGGCACGATGAGTTCATATTGAGGGAGATTGTGAAAAGATGGGCGAATCACAAAACTATGATTAGGTGGCTCTCACGCTTCTTCAATTATCTGGAACGATATTTTATTGGTCGAAGATCTCTACCTGGACTTGCTGAAGTTGGTCTGATGTGCTTTCGTGATCTGGTTTATGAGGAGTTGAAGGATAAAGCTAGAGATGCAGTTATTGTGTTGATTGAACAAGAACGCGAAGGTGAGCAGATTGACAGAGGTTTATTGAAGAATGTGCTTGATATATTCGTTGGAATTGGAATGGGGAATATGGAGTATTACGAGAATGATTTTGAAGATGCAATGCTTAAACATACTGCAGCTTATTATTCTCGAAAAGCTTCAAGTTGGATTGTGGAAGATTCGTGTCCTGATTATATGTTGAAGGCAGAGGACTGCTTGAAAAAAGAGAAAGATAGAGTGTCTCATTATCTCCATGTTGTTAGTGAGACAAAACTTTTAGAGAAAGTGCAAAACGAATTGTTGGTTGTATATACGAATGAGTTACTTGAGAAGGAGCATTCTGGATGTCGAGTATTGCTTAGAGATGATAAGGTAGAGGATTTATCTCGAATGTATAGGCTATTCCACAGAATCGACAAGGGATTGAAACCTGTTTCAATTATGTTTAAGCAGCACGTTGTTGCTGAAGGCATGGTCTTAGTGCAACAGGCTGAAGATACGACAAATAGCAAGTCTGAAACTCCATTCTTTGTTAGAAAGTTGATTGAGCTTTACAATAAGTATATGGCTTATGTAACAAACTGTTTTGCTAATAACTCTCTGTTTCATAAGGCCCTCAAGGAGGCATTTGAGGTGTTTTGTAACAAGATTGTATCTGGTTGTTCAAGTGCAGAGCTCCTTGCTTCTTATTGTGATAATATTCTTAAAAAAGGTGGAAGTGAAAAACTCAGTGATGATGCTATTGAGGAGACGTTGGAGAAGGTGGTAAAGCTTCTCGCATACATTAATGACAAAGACCTTTTCGCGGAGTTCTGCAGGAAGAAGCTTTCTCGTCGATTACTCTTTGATAAAAGTGCGAATGATGACCACGAAAGGCTAATCTTAACAAAGCTAAAGCAACAGTGTGGTGGACAGTTTACATCAAAAATGGAGGGAATGCTGACAGACTTGACTTTGGCTAAGGAAAATCAGAACAATTTTCAAGAATATCTCAGCAACAACTCGAGTCCTGGAATTGATTTCTCTGTCACAGTTCTTACAAGTGGCTTCTGGCCTAGTTATAAATCTTGTGATTTGAGTCTCCCTGTGGAGATGGCTAAGTGTGTACAAGTCTTCAACGAATTCTATCAGACAAAAACGAAACACAGGAAATTGACATGGATTTATTCATTGGGTACGTGTAACGTCAATGGGAAGTTTGATTCAAAAACAATTGAATTGATTCTGGGAACGTATCAGGCTGCTGTTCTGTTATTGTTTAATTCGTCAGATAGATTGAGTTACTCAGAAATCAAAAGTCAGTTAAATTTGGCTGATGATGACTTGATCAGATTGCTTCAATCTCTTTCATGTGCCAAGTATAAAATTCTGATTAAGGAGCCTAGCAATACAACTGTTTCGTCATCTGATCATTTTGAATTCAACTCCAAGTTCACTGATAGGATGAGGCGGATTAGGGTCCCATTACCTCCTGTGGATGAAAGGAAAAAGGTGGTCGAGGATGTAGGCAAAGATAGACGTTATGCAATTGATGCTTGTATTGTGCGTATTATGAAGAGTCGGAAAGTTCTTCCTCATCAACAATTAGTAGCAGAGTGTGTTGAGCATTTGAGCCCAATGTTTAAGCCTGACTTAAAAGCAATCAAAAAACAAATGGAAGATCTCATCACTAGAGATTACTTGGAAAGAGACCAAGAGAACCCAAATTTGTTCAAGTATTTAGCCTAAACCAGTAATCTAATTATTTAGGATTTGTTATTTTTGGTTTTTATTTAATTATGTCTAGTTAGGATTTGTTTGTCGTATTTCATATATGAATAATTTTTTTTTGTCTTAGTTTAATTTGTTTCTTACTATTATAAGTAGTTTTGGGTGATTCTGCTCCTTTCTTCATACTGTTATCAACTTGTATGAATTGTACATCTTATTGAGTTTATCTAATTCAATCAAATAATTCAAGTGCTTCTAAGCATAATCATGAAAATTACTTGTAGAATTTATTGATGGGTACATAATAAACATACATAATTTGACATAAATAGTTGAACAAACAACCTTATTTGATTCAATATCTCTCATTTCCACAACTATTCCAACACATACCTTACCTGTTACATTCGCAATGATAATTGCTGAACAATTTAGTCTAAAGTCTAAAATGCAACAGAGCTGAAGTGCCATCCAGCCCTTTGTTATTGAAATAAGTTGTGAACTCCTTAATCGTCGTTTCCCTGTACTTTGGAGGATTCTGTTCCGATATCAGCTCCTTTATAGGTCCATACAGCCTATGTGTTGTCACACAATTCGTCATGAAGAAGCATGCCAACGATATCCTTGGACCAACTTTATTTGCCAGTACTCTATGATCAACACTTTTGAACTTGTCATTCGTTATAAGCTGAAAATGATCCGAGTCAAAACTATCACAAGTTATAAGATAATTATGTTTCTGATACAGATATGCTAAATGTAACATTATTTGCCTGTAGAAGATCTCCTATATTGACCACGAGCGCTCTGGGAGTAGGGGGAACATCTACCCAATGGTTCTGATGTAGGACTTGGAGACCGCCTATGTTGTCTTGGAGAAGCACGGTGAGGAAGTCGTTGTCAGCATGCTTACTGGTGCCTAGAGTTAGTTCAGGTTGTGGACATGCTGGATAATATTGGCCTAAAGCAAGAAGCCCCTCTGCACAACCCATATCCTTGAGGTGGTTTGGTTCGAGGCCAATAGCCTCGGACACTAGTTCCAATAGAGTGTCACCTAATGTCATCACTTGGTTCGTGTACTCGAGGAGAATATCCCTATCACAAATGCACAATAAGCAAATTAAAATACAATACAATATTCAAATCTCTCTATAACGATGTTGTTTGTTTGACCATAATACCTGCAGACAGAAGGGAGTTGTTCGGGCTTTGGAGGTATAGGAGCTATAGTGGCACGAAAAGTGTCCCTCCAGTTGGTTACTGGTGCTTTAAACAGATCAAAATTACTGTTAAATGTGAACTCTTTTGTCAAGTCTCGCGTATACCACTGCTTCTTCACCTCAGTATCTTGCTCAAAGAACCTGGTAACACCGTCTTTCATTGCATCCATAACATGACTAGGAATCCCATGATTGATCAATTGAAAGAAACCCCAACTCTCGGATGCATGGCCAACTTCTTGGACTATGTTCTTTCGTTTAATCGGATCTTCCATGATGCCATCAAGATCAATTATTGGAAACTTAATGAACTTATTGTTGTGACTTCTTTAATCTTCAATCTTTGATGGTTGTACAAACATTCTTGGTACTTTGGTTATACCTGCATCGACTAGTCCCTTAACACCGGCTTTCGTCTTATCAAAGGCTTGTAGTTCAGCCAGTCTTTCATACTCTGCTTCATTTGTGTTGATCTTCATCACTCCCATTTTTCTTATGCTTTTGTCTAAATCTCAGATTTTAAGTTAAAACTACCTTGTAAAAAGTTAAAGATACACATATATACAAATTAATTTGCACATCACCTAAGTGTATATATATGTGCTAATGTTTGAAGATTGGGACTGAGTTTAAAAATAATGCTTCTGCTAGTTGATAACATTCCATGTGATATGAATGAAATAATAATAATTTCAGTCTGTAGTTTTGTCCTATCATGAAGCTTCAATGCAAATACCTGGACAGCTTGATTTTTATTTAATTAAGTTTAGGCTAATATAGAATGTTTAAAATATTCACATACATTAATTTTTTTTGTTTTTTTTTTTATGGGTGCATGTATGTTCATATCTCATACAGAAATGACATAAATGAGCCAAACTTTTAACGGATAACATGTGAAAAAGTTAAAGTTGAATTTTTTATAATATATAGTCTAGTATAGTATCTAGGATAAACATCTCGTTGAAATATCCAGAGTGAAGATAGTGAATTTTCTTGTAGATGTTCTAGAGAATCAAATATTTGTAGAAAATTATAAATAGTTTAGATCTCGTTGTATCTAGAACCATCCATGTTAATTATAAACACGGAATGAACTTGTACATAGCTAAGTCTTCCAAACTCTTCCTTCTCCTTTCTAGTTTCTTCTTCTTTAGTTGAATCTTCTGATCTTAGTTAACGATCTTGGGCTAGCAGAATGTTTTCCGATTATACTTTTCTTCTACTATTTTGATCGACATGGCATAAATAAGTCTTTTCTCGTCAATTTTCGCACATGTGTGTTGAGTTATTAATGGAATCACGAAGATTTGTTGTCTAATCTTGTTGCATTTGTTTACTAATTAACCTAATTATTATAATTAAATTGCTCATTTTTGAAGATCAGTTCTAAGTTTAAAAATAAAGCTTCTGCTAGTTGATACTGACATTTAGCCCATAATGTACATATTTTATGTTAAAGAGCCATGTGATATGAATGATATAATAATAGTGCGATATTTTAATATTAATAAAAATATATCATATGTCACACATTATGTATCATGCTATGTCTATTGGCGAACATTACATTTGTGTCTCTTTACTCTCATCAATTGTGGAAGAAAGCGGTCATTAGTTGTTAGTAACTTATGTAACCAGCAACTCTTCATTCACCCAATTTACTATCCATGAAAAATTCAATCACCTACAAGAGATAGATATGAGAAAGAAGATAACATAATAAGTAACTTCTTTCCTTTTTTGACTGTAAGGTGATATACAAAGTGACTAATAAGTAAGTCTGATTTGATAAAATCAAGCAAAAACCATTGTAAGACAGATTCTAGTATTGGACTGTTGGGGCAAGCTCACGTGCACCTGGACTAATTCCACGGGATTATTTCAAATTCTTAATAGTCTAGCAGCAAGATCAGATACAAAATCTTGTGATCACCATGCCTATATGGTGTAATGGGTTTAAAGCTGTAAAAAGCCAGATAATTCCACAGAACCTACTAAACAAAACGCGATTGTCCTAAACCAAGAAACGAAATCCAACAAAGAGAAATTATGTTAATTTTGGCAGGATAAGGGAAACTGCTAAATCCAACAGAGGTTATTACTCCATAACCGCGACTCCTCCAACAGCTTTGATCTTTTCTATGATTTCATTAGCCTCTTCTTTGGTTACTCCTTGCTTAAGTATAGCAGGAGCCTTTTCGACCAGTTCCTTGGCTTCCTTTAGACCTAGACTCGTGAAGGATCTAACCTCTTTGATCACCTTGATTTTTGCAGCTGCATCAAATTTCTCCAACTTGACGTCAAATGCTGTTTTCTCAACCTTCTTCTCCTCAGCCTTTGTCGTTCCACCACCTGCTCCTCCCATTGCACCCAAATCCATGCCTTCTACTGAAATTTGTTTCAAATTAGGGTGCCTTAGTATCTCCCTGAGTAAAGGACCAATTTGCCTACGTTCTTCTGGGGCTAAAGCAGCAATACGTTCAGCAAGCTGAACTATCTTGTCTGATGGTGGGGGTCTAGGGCCATATGGATCATATGCAGCAGGATATTTGTACCTTATGGGCTTGGCATTGGGATCTCTGGGAACAAAATCAGGTTGAAATGAACGAGACTGCAGAGGCCCTATAATTTCACGAAGAGCTGTACATGTTTGGATGGGTCTTAACCGTGCTATGAGCTTCATGCTTAAGATATCACTTTCCAAGCAATGAATTGCAAATGATGCTAGCTTGATCAGAATTTCATACGCGTGTTGTGCTAATGCAGAAGAACTCAGATAATTTCCACTTCAACCACTTGGTAAAGCTTGTGCTTTACACTCCTGCCTTGAAAAGAAAATTCGACGTTCAGCTGATATAATACAAACGAAAAAAACAGTCCAATCACCCTATTCATCAATAGACACAAACACATTAATTGCTCAGAAACTAAAACTTTCATTGGTTTAGTTTATGAACGGACACTAATAAAAGTTCCTAAAATTTACAAGTTGAAATGAAGCTTTACAGTGATATAACTAAAATCAGGGAGAATATATGACTTTAGATTGACACAATCATCAGTGTATTATAAACGCAACGCAACACACTAAAGATGGATAACAGGCCAGTTTTCACCTTCAATAATAACAGAAAAAAGGCAAATGTGACATACAGATAACAACTACGGCAAAGAATGAACAAGACTGAAACTAAAGTGACAATAAAGAATGCATTTCAAATTGAACTTTTTTACATCATTTTTACTAGGAAAACTAGTTGTTCATCTATCAAAGGAAACACAGAACTATCATTTGCTGTTCTTGCAGCAGACTGCAAAGACGAATACAATTAATTCCAGATAATGTACTAACTGCTAACACCCAAGGGCAGCTCAAAGCAGTGGCTTTAGGCCCAAAAAATAACCAAAAAAACCCCAAATTCAGTTTCGAATACCGAAGATGCAGAAGAAAAAAGAAAAAAATTCCAGCAAGAAGCAAAGATTAAACGAAGAACCAAAAGCACAGCAGACAAAAGAGGAAGAGTTTTTCAATTAAAAAAAAAAAGAGTCGCGCTAACAGTTGAATAGGCCAAACTTATGATGTTTTCCTTTGATTTCAAATTATCATTTCTATAGGTAGCCGAAGCACAGCTACGTAATTATTCACACAGAGCTAAGAAAAATTGAACCTGAGGATTTTCAAGCAGTATATAGATCCAATTCAAAAGTCACATTTCACCAAATAAAAAAAAAGTAGGGTTTATAGCTCATGAACACTAACGGAAGGAAATTCGTGAATGGAATATATAAATGAAGAGACTTACGAATTTAAATCCTCCGGAGAAAGAGATCGCCGCCGTGAGAGATTCCGGCGAGTGCGGTGTCGACTTGCCGAAGAAGACGGGTGAAATTTGAAATTTAGGGCTGAGAGAAAAAAATAAGAATCGGTTTGGGCCCATAAATTGGGTATTGGACTCATTGACAGTCCTACATCGGCCCAATGCCACGTAAAAGTTGCACTTTTGACCATTTGGAGTATTTTCGCAAATAGCCAATACAATAAACTTAATTATGCTCCATAGCTATACTTGGCATATTTATGAGTTGTAGCTATAGTTTAACCTGTCTCATTTGTATCATTCGCAGGTTTGTATAATTGAATTGTTTTTGTATAAACTCGAAATAACGAATTTAACAAACACAAATATCTGAACTTTATATAGTTATACAAATTATGTTATACAAAATTACATTATACAAAAGTTATACAAATTATATTATACAAAATCTGAATTATACAAACTCAAAACTTCAGCCTACGTAATTATCACTAAATGTTGGTCACGAGTGGTAATTAACTAAAACTCTAGTTATAATGAGTAATTAACTAATATATGTTGCTTAATCATGTAATTTGCCCTTTTAATTTTTGGCCTTTCGAGTGACTAGTTTTAAGCTTTTCCTACAACAATTAAATTTTTGTTATTTTTGGCCTTTCGAGTGACTAGTCTTTAATATTTCCTTTAATAATTAAATTTATGTGAAGAGTCCCCCCCAACACTTGCTTCTTGGGAATCGAAATCATAATCTTGGCTTTGATATCACTTGTTAGGGTCAAACGCTTACCATCATGCTAAAATTTATAGCTAATAGCAAAGACACAACTTTATTTTTTAACTAACTTCACCAAGTAAGAGTCATGTTCAATCATGACTCCGATCCGAGCCACCCAGACCCTCGTGGGACTCAGAGGCGTATGCAGGAGGGGTCACCGGGTTCACGTGAACTCATGCTCCCCTCCTGAAATCATATATAATAGTGTTATATTTATAATTTTTCGTTAAATATAGATGTGTGAACCACACTCGAAGTATCATGTAATGTAACAATGATTGGGTGCACCTCTTAGTGAGGTTAGAAATTTGAATTTTATATCTATCTTGTTTTATTTTTCTTTCTAAAATTGGGTAACACCTCTCTAAGTGGCTATTGAAAGCACTTTTGGCGTTTTAATTAATTAAGCATTTCGATTTTGGACCTATAATTTTAAAATTTTAACTGTTTTCAATGATAACAACTTGAATCTTAAACTGATTAGATCCACATTTTCATAATAATGCACCCATCATCCCAAAATCCTGAATACGTCTCTGTCGTGGGTTTTGCCATAGGCAATATATTGACATTACCCAATAATAATTTCTTTAAAAAGAAGCATTACTTGAGTTATAATAATTTTAATAAACTAAATACAACGTGAATAACAAGATAAAAATTGGCTATATACGGTGCAATTTCTACTTGTTACATCAAAGTAGGAGATATGGGAATCATCATTAATTTTTAAATTTGTGTTTAATTTTATTTTATATAAACAATTCGAAGTGGCTGAAAAAGTAATTGTTGGTCAAAACTTGTTCCGAACTTAATACTTTGTCAATGGGACAATCAGGATCAAAAGTTCACAAACATTAATTTCAAGGAGTGGCGGAATCAGGATTTTCAATAAGGGGTTCAAAATCTGAAAAAATAGACACAAGAAGTAATTGAAGGAGGTTCAATATCTATTATATATATCTAAAATTTTATTTTAATCATGTATAAATAATATAACTTTCCGTCGAAGGGAGTTCGGATGAACCCCTGATTGTATGGTGGCTCGGCCGCTGTTGTAAATTACCTATAGAAATAGAATGAACTAGCCACTTTTCGCCTATGTCTTTAACAAATAGCCACTATTATGAAGTTCCATTTTTTATTATTAACAAATGTTTGGTAGTTGGTACAACCAAAAAAAATAGAAAGGAGGACAATTTTGGACAGAATATTTTTGCTATATTGATTTTTTTTCTACTTTGTATTATGACTTCATCATGTATAGTATCAAAAATCACTTTCATAAATTATACAAGTTCAAATTTAGTTTGATGCCTTTTCTTTTTTTTTGTATATCAATAATAAAGGCAATTTGTATTTTCACTTGGCATAAAATTCTGAATGGGACAATGGGTTGTCCATAAGTCACAACTTGCATTGATTGGATTTATTGTTTGTTTATTTATTTCATTTTTCAAAGTCAACAATGGATGACTCAGTTAATTATGGCTACAAATTTGGAATCTTGTATTATCCATCTAATTATTAAAAAAAAAGTTTCAAAATCTTGCACTCAAGGAAGTGGCCTAGTAGTCAACTTAGTAGTGGATTGAGAATCATGAAGTTTCAGGTTTAAAATTAGGTGATTTCTTCACGTCTGTTTAAGTATTGGTAAATAGAGATACTCGGTGCATGTTCTGGTGGGAGGTAACATTTACCTCCACAGGTGTATGCAAGCTGACTGAGACATAACTTTTGTAAAACTAAAGAGTCTCAAAATCTTGATATAAATTACTATATCTTATTGATGAATTAGAGAACAAGAGATATCAAGAAAATGGATACAAATGAATCAAAACATGACAGAAAAAGTGAGTTAAAAGCCTTTGATGACACAAAATCTGGTGTCAAAGGACTTGTTGATGCAGGAGTAAGTAAAGTCCCTCAGATATTCATTTCACCTCAAGATACATACTCAAATTCCACCACAGGACAGTTCATATTTCCAGTCATAGACCTCCAAGACATTGATAGTCATGATCAAATCAATCGAAAAGAAGTCATTGAGAAAGTCCGCGATGCATCAGAGACATGGGGTTTCTTCCAAGTGATCAATCATGGCGTTCCATGTGATGTCTTGGAAGAAATGATACGAGGTGTTTGTAGTTTTCATGAACAAGATAATGATATCAAGAAACAATGGTATACGCGAGAGTTTACTAAAAGAGTTGTTTACAATAGTAATTTTGATTTGTATAGTGCACCAGCAACTAATTGGAGGGATACTTTTTTCTGCATTATGGCTCCTAATCCTCCTAGTCCTGAAGAATTGCCTCCAATCTGTAGGTATGTCATTTATATGATTCATGGTCTATAAGGGGTTCGATTGAATCCTCTTCGTTGAATAAGTATACCGATATGTATGAAACTCGTTGAATCCCCTTGACAGAAGACCAGTAGCTAAGCTAGGAATTCTGCTCAGGGTGTTCAAGATTTTGTATATGTATAATATAAAATGACTTAAATGTACATAGCATAATTTTTTGATCGAGGGTGTTTAACTGACCGCCCTTACTAGCACATAGCTACACCCCTGCAGATATAAGTTGTGACACACTATCATTCCTTGAATCCCCGTGTTAGAATTCCTGATTCCTACACTGATACTGTTTTGTGTTTTCTTTATGATGTGGTAAAGAGATATCATTGTTAAATACTCTGAGGAAGTGAAGAAACTCGGGCGTTCTTTGTTTGAACTATTAGCAGAAGCACTTGGGCTCAATAGAAACTATCTCAATGACATGGATTGTGATAAAGGACTTTCAGTTGCATGTCACTATTATCCAGCTTGTCCAGAACCAGAACTTACATTAGGTGCTAGTAAACATGCTGATGACGGATTCTTGACTTTGCTTCTTCAAGACCATATAGGGGGATTGCAAGTTCTTCATCGAAATCATTGGGTTGATGTCCCTCCTACCCCTGGTGCTCTTGTTGTAAATATCGCAGATCTTCTGCAGGTATGTCTTCTCAGTTCTCACCAATCTTTATTGATAATGAGTAGTGATCATTAAAATTCATGCAAGTTGAATATTGAAAATGAGCAGCTCGTTGGCTACACTTTGAGCCGGCGAATCACTCTCATGCTTTCAGCTATATTAGGTGAGCCCCCAATACCATTGGGAGCCTAGTCATATTCATATGATGTACATAGATGATTTAAGGTATATCGGAGCCTTGTCCCGACACCTATACAGTTCATGTCGTATGTTAGAGGCATCATAGACTAGACTGTACTGGTCATCTGTACTTGAGTTACATTAATACAGAATCAGTGGACTCATTGGGAGGCACTATTTCATAATATGCACTATCTATAATTTCACACCCATAGGTCCATCACTGCGACAACTTGTCCAGTGCATGAAACACTCTACGTTTATGCAAGGTTCAAGGGAAGGGCCACACCCAAAGAGGGTGTAATGTAGGCAGCCTACCCTGACACAAACATCAATGCGTCAAAACAACAGTACAATGATTAATTTGAGTTATTCTCTAATATTTCTAGACTTGAAGGTTATTCATGCAGAGAAAACAAGTACTAATGTTGTTTGTCATGAAAATGTACAGTTAATATCAAATGACAAGTTTAAAAGCGTTGAACATCGCGTTCTAGCAAATCGTGTTGGTCCAAGGATATCGATAGCATGCTTCTTCTCCACATTTTTCCTAGCATCGTCAAGACTTTATGGTCCTATTAAGGAGTTGTTATCAGAAGAAAATCCGTCAAAATACAGAGAAACAACAATTCAGGAATATGCTGCCTATTTTACTGCAAAAGGACTCGATGGGACTTCTGCTCTACAACATTTTCGACTTTAAACTATCTTTTCATTTGTCTCTTCATACTGCTTATTCAAAGTAAATAGATGTTATATTGTAACACATATTAGTATAGATAATCACTATTTATGCATTGTAATCTTCAAGTTATAAAGAATCTCATAAGTTACTTTCTTGGTTATTTTGAAATTCCTAGCTTGTTTTCTCCTTTTATTTTCATTTCTTCCGACTCAACAATTCATTCATCAGCCTTCTGTTCAAAGTTGAAGCAAGATGATCTGACATGATTGTGTCTCAAGTGAATTCTAGGCATTACAACGATAACAACAACAATGACTACGACTCAATCCAAAGTAAGTTGAGTCGGCTATACAACTATGTTACTCAACCAAGACAGGTCAAAGTTTCTAGATTTTGAAGTTATGCATGGTTGATATAGGAGTTTAGATTAGTACGAGTAATACCGATGATGTGTTTCCTCTTCCTCCATTGCTTCATGGACCAGAACTTTGAAGTGGTTGTATTTGCCAGCTAATGCAGAATATGATAATGAAATCTTGACGTTGACGAATTTGTCTTGAAGCTGAACAAAAAAAATATCTGGACTTTGCTAGACATCTCTTTCTTTGATTTCAACTAATACTTTGGTGATGTGAAAATTAATTTGTATATATCTTAGCTTTCACAAAAGCTAAAATCTATTAACAAATACTGATTGTTCCAAAAGAATAAGGAAAATGGAAGTGATCAACACAAATGAAGCAAAGTATGACAGAAAGGCTGAACTACATGCCTTTGATGAGACAAAAGCTGGTGTTAAGGGACTAGTCGATGCAGGTATCACCAAAGTACCAAGAATTTTTGTTCAACCATCAACGATCGAAGATTCAACAATTCATCACAGCAACAAGAACTTCAGTTTTCCAATAATTGATTTTGATGGCATCAAGGAAGATCTGATCAAACGAAAGAAGATAATCCAGGAAGTCGGTCAAGCATCCGAGAGTTGGGGATTCTTTCAAGTGATCAATCATGGGATTCCCAGTCATGTTCTGGAGGAAATGAAAGACGGGGTTATCAGGTTCTTTGAGCAAGATACTGAGGTAAAAAAGTAGTGGTATACGCGAGACTTCATCAAAGTGTTTCAATATAACAGCAATTTTGATCAATTGGAGGGACACTTTTACTGCCATCATAGCTTCTACACCTCCAAATCCTGAAATATTATTACCTTCTGTCTGCAGGTATTAGTTGCATACCTCTCAATAATAGTCATCCTATATAGCAACATTTCACTAGAACGGCCAAGTTATTTTAACCAATTTTTTATGTTATGTTATACTCCCTCCATCCCAATTTATATGACACCGTTTGTCTTGGCACAAAGTTTATGAAATAAAAGAATTTTGAAGTTTGTGGTCTAGAACACTCCTTGACCATTTGTGCAGTTATAAATCATTTCATTAAAAGGGTAAAAGAGAAATTTTGAAGTTAAATTGTTTTTCAATTATAAAAAGGTGACATTCTTTTGGGACAGACTAAAAAGGAAAGTGTGTCACATGCATTAGGACAGAGGAAGTATGTTCTCTATAACAACATTTAGCTATAGCAACAAAAAAATTTTTAGACAAACGACGTTGTTATAGAGAGGTTTGATGACTGTATTATGATTTTATTTGCTTATTATTTATTCTGCATCTGTCATAGGGATATTCTCCTTGAGTACACAAACCAAGTGATGGAATTAGGTGACACTCTATTCGAACTACNCAATATTTAAATTACAACTCGAAATACAAAAAATTGAGTATAAATTAAAACACAATTTAAGATGAATAAGGAAGAATTTGCTATAGAAGAAAAAACCTACGAAAATCCTGAGGGATTAAAAATAAAAATAATATTTTCAAACTTAGGAAGAAGATATAAGAAAATAAGTGAAAATCTATATCTAATGATAGAAAATTAGAAGATAGTCTAACTGCAATGGTAAGAATAACTAGAGAAAATGAAGAAATAGATTAAAAAAAAGAAATAGATACGATAAAACAACAAGCAACATTAGAAATACAACAGATTGAATAAGTAAAAAATGATAAAATAATTGCCTTAGAAAAAGAATTAACCATGCTTAAAGAATTATATATGGCTAGACAAAAAGAAAAGAAATAGAAACAGAATTAAAAATAGAGATAGAAAAATTTAAAGAAAAATTAACTGAAGAAAAAGAAAACCCAGATATAAGAGTTGATAATGTTGATATAGATGAAAATTGTTCAGAACAAGGTTCAGACATAAGTGAAACATATACAGAAATATTAGAAAAAATAGGAAAAATCGAAACAATTAATAATACAATAGAAATAAATACGGAAGAAATAAAAAATAAAGCAAGTACAAGTACATCTGAAGTAAAAAACCCAAAAACACTAAGTCCTAATTATTATACAGTTAGTTATGAAGAATCTGACAGATATGATAGTTTATGGAATAAAAGATTAAATAAAAAATGGACACCATCTACAACATCCCGAAATAATGGTTTTTTAGATTTAGATTGCGTAGCTGATATAAACAAAACAATACAACTATGGGTAGGATACATATCAAAACAACTAATAGATAACAAAATTGGAATGACAGAAGTACCAGGATATATAGAAAGAACACTTATAGGAACGGTAAAATTATGGTTACAAAATTTAGCAGAAGAAAGTATAAAAACATGAAGAAATAATAAGAAAATAGACGGAGAAATTGCGACTACACTAGTTGAGATATTAAATAAATATGAAATAGCTATAAGAAATGAATTCAGTAGTACAACTACAGAAGTAGAAGAACAAAATAAAGAGAAACAGTTAAATAGGAATTTAATGTTAAAATTAGCTATATATAATATGTGTTACATAGAAAAATATACATGTGTATTTAGAGAATATTATTATAAAGGAACGTATAATACAGAAGAAGCAAAAGAAATAGGAAAATTATATTTTACAAAATTACCAAAACCATTTAGTTCTAAAATAATAAAAGACTGGAATGAAGCAGGATTACAAGATACACTTGGAGCAAGAATGAGATATTTACAAAAATGGTATTCAGAAATATGTGAAAAATATAGAGAAGAGATAAAAATGGAAAAAACAATAATTAAAACCTAGCATGTTGTAAAGATAAGATAGCACCTCAATTTGGATGTAATGATAATTATTATAAAAAGAAATATAGAAAACCAGGGAAATATAAAAAATATAAATCTCAATATAGGTATAAAAGACCGAGAAGAAGATATTATATAAAAAACACTAAAGCAAAAGGACCATTTAGACCAAAGAAGAAAATAACATAATGTACATGTTATAATTGCGGAAAACTAGGACATCTAGCTAAAGATTGTAAAGTACCTAAGAATCCAAAGAAAAAACAAATATCTGAAATAATAATTAATGATGAGACATATACACAAATAAACTATATAGATTATGAACCAGAAAGCGATGATAGCATATATGAATTTGAGAACGAACTATCTGAAAATGAAATAAAAGAAGACTATAATGATGACTGAAAAAGACGTACAAATAATAAATAAAGAAGAGTATATAAATGAAGAATCTACAGAACAAAAAGTAATATTTGATATCAATATATTTGAACAGATAAAAGGAAAAGAATTAGATCTCAGTGTAGAAAAATATTCAAAATACCAGTACTAAGAAATATATTTAAAAGGCAAAAAGAAGAATATTATGTAGTAAGTCAAAAAGAACATATAATAGATTGTAAATACACAAAAGGAAAAGCAAGAATACCTATAATAAATAAAGAAATACAAGAAATTAAAGCTAGAGACCCCATAAAATACGTACACTTAGGCGGAACAGAGATATTAATAAAAGCTTGTTTTAGAAAAGGAATAGATACACCAATAGAAATATATTGGCAGATGATAGAATAATAGAACCAATAGAAAGAAGCATAATAAGTGCAGTAAAAGGAAATTTAATATACCAAAAATTTAAATTTATAATAAGTGCTAATTACTCAGTAGCAATAAATGATCGAAATATAGATAAATCATTAGTACTATATTGGAAAATGTCAGAAATAGAGTTAGCCCCATGAAGTAAAATATTTACAGCGAGCTGTAAAAATCTGTATGTATTAACAACAAAACATAAGATAACAACAACAAATAAGATAAATAAAATAAAAATAGAAAATCCTTTTGAGAAAATTGTTACAGTAATAGATAATAATGATTATAGTTATAAAGAAATAGACATAGAAGAAGATCTAGAGATAATAAGTGATAGAATAAGTACATCGAAAAGGATAAAAAACATAGATAAAGATAATGATAATATATCCCAACTCTCAAGAAAATCAGTAGAATACCAAATGATAAAAGAAATTGAACCATATCACTATTATATAACTGGAATAATAGAACAAAGAAAGCATATTATCATAATAAATACTGGACAGGAAGAAAATTATACACCAAGAGAACTAGTATCAGAAGAAGAAATAACTGTTAAAGAACAAGTATGCCCAGAATTACCAAAAGAATTAATAGAAGAAATAACTCAAAAAGAAGTAATAATAGGAGGAATAATCATACCAATAACATTTAAAATATACCAAGGAGATAATATAACATTAGAAATAAAATGGTAAATACGCAATTAATTATAACCTATAAAAATAAAAAGGTCATAATTAAGAAAGCAATATGAAAATTTATATACTTGCAAAAATAATAGTAGAATATTACTATAACAGATATTACACTCCAATGTTAGATACAAGAGCAGGAGCAAATATGTGTAAACATAATTGTCTACCAGACGAAAAATGGGAAAAATTAAAAACACCTATAGTCGTAACAGGATTTAATAATGAAGGAAGTATGATAACATATAAAGCAAGAAATATAAAGTTACAAATATGGGATAAAATATTAACTATAGAAGATATATATAGTTATGAATTTATAAATAAAGATATGCTTTTAGGAATGCCGTTTTTAGACAAATTATACCCTCACATAATAACAAAAACACATTGGTGGTTTGCCACACCATGTAAGCAAAAGATAGGAGTAAAAAGAGTAAATAATAAAAACAGAAAGTTGACACCATGGATTAAAGGGAGTGAAAAAATCACACAAAAATTAGAAAATATTAAAGAAAGTACCCACAATATAGAATTAATAATATTTTAAATAGATAAATTAAAAATAATTCAAGAAAAATTAGATATGTTATATAGTGAAGATCCCTTAAAAGAATGGGAAAAACACAAAACAAAAATAAAAATTGAACTAATTGATGAAAATAGTATAATAACCCAAAAACCATTGAAATATAATTTTGAAGATTTAAAAAAATTTAAAATGCATATAAAGGAACTATTAGAAAATAAATATATTCAAGAAAGTAACAGTAAACATACAAGTCCAGCATTCATAGTAAATAAACATAGTGAACAGAAAAGAGGTAAAAACCGTATGGTTATTGACTACATGAATCTAAATGCAAAAACAAAAACATNTGCTTGGACTTACTTCTTAACTTGCTTGACTTGACTCTAACTTCACCTTAACTTCTATTCTAACTTGCCTTGAATTGAATTATGGATTCAAGGTATGTGATCACATGTTATGGATGAGTTCTTGACATTTAAACGCAACTTGAAGTGTTGGAAACAACTTGGAAACATAGGTACAATACCATGGAACATGCATGAAAGAGTGGGGAATGAAAGGGGTAGGTTGGGGTCCTTGGCGCTCTGCAAGGCGCGGAGCGCCAGCCCTTGAAGTTCAGAAGGGTCTGGCTGGCGCGCCGCCCCAAGGGCTGGGCTTTAGAGCTCCTCTTGGGGTGCGCTGGCAGGCGCGACGCGCCAACCCCTAGCCCAGAAAACTCAACTTTTCTCCCTTGTTTTGCCAACTCTAAACCACCCTTACTTCAATGGATTCAACCCCAAACACTAAGGATCATAAAATCCTTCAACATACAAGAGATTCAACTCAAACACACAACCAAATCATGTCCCACAACCAACAATAACTAACAACTTCAACAACAAACCCAATCTTTTCTCAAATGATAAAAAAATGAGTTTGGTGTGTGGAGGAAAGGATCAACCCACACTAAGAACTCACATACCTTGATAGGGATCACCCCCGACGAAAATCCACGATGATCTTGACGAATCTTTGCTTGATCTTCCCTTTCTCATCTTCTTCTCCTCTTATTCTCTTCTTCTCTTCACTCAAGCCCTAGCTTTCTCTCTTTTAAAATGGGATAAAATGATCCAAAATCATCCTAACACACAATATAACCCCAAAAGAAAAACTAGGGAAAAAGACCAAAATGCCCTTAAAATTTCCGGACGGATCACCTGCCAACTGCCCAACTTTCAAAGGGCATAACTCACTCATAAGAACTCAGAATCGAGCAAACTTGGCGGCGTTGGAAATATCATTCCACGAGCTTTGCAAATATAACTAGAACTACTCCTAACTCATCCTGAGCTAGGAGTTATGACTGCTCAAAGTTCGCCAAAAACTCACTTTTTCCCATAGCCAAATTTCCAAAATTTTAAATTCTTTCCAAAAATGACTATTTTCGATTTTTAAGCCTCTTCATAGTTATTTCAAATTTCCGGATGTTACAGTCTTGGCACAAAGTTTATGAAATAAAAGAATTTTGAAGTTTGTGGTCTAAACACTCCTTGACCAGTTGTGCAGTTATACATCATTTCATTAAAAGGGTAAAAGAGAAATTTTGAAGTTAAATTGTTTTTCAATTATAAAAAGGTGACATTCTTTTGGGACGGACTAAAAAGGAAAGTGTGTCACATGCATTAGGACAAAGGAAGTATGTTCTCTATAACAACATTTAGCTATAGCAACAAAAAAAATTTTAGACAAACGACGTTGTTATAGAGAGGTTTGATGACTGTATTATGTTTTTATTTGCTTATTAGTTATTCTGCATCTGTCATAGGGATATTCTCCTTGAGTACACAAACCAAGTGATGGAATTAGGTGACACTCTATTCGAACTACTGTCCGAGGCTATTGGCCTAGAACCAAACCACCTCAAGGATATGGATTGTACCAAGGGCCTGTTTGCTTTAGGTCATTATTATCCAGCATGTCCACAACCTGAAATTACTCCAGGCACCAGTAAACATGCTGACAACGACTTCCTCACCGTGCTTCTCCAAGACAACATAGGTGGCCTCCAAGTCCTACATCAGAACCATTGGGTAGATGTTCCCCCTACTCCCGGAGCTCTCGTAATCAATATAGGAGATATTCTACAGGCAAGTAGTGTTACATTTAGCATACCTGTATCAGAAAACATACTTGTCTTATCACTTATGTTATGTAGGTTGATATGTGTTTTTACTCAAATCATTTTCAGCTTATATCGAATGACAAATTCAAAAGTGTTGAACATAGAATACTAGCAAATAAGATTGGTCCAAGGGTATCAATGGCGTGCTTCTTCACGACAGGTTTACTACCAACACAAAAGCTGTATGGACCTATAAAGGAGTTGATATCTAAACACAATCCTCCAAAGTACAGGGAAACAACAATTAAGGAGTACTCAACTTATTTCACTAACAAAGGGATGGATGGCACTTATGCTTTGCTGCATTTTAGGCTTTAGACTATGTGTAATCTTAACAGTATGCTCATTATGATAATACACTTTAAACTGTTGTAATGAACTATATTGTAAAACATTTTAGTATAGATAGTCACAATTTATGCGTTATAATCTCCAAGTTATAAAGAATCTTTACAAATACTTATTGGTTATTTTGACACTCCAGCTAAGTATATTCTGTAATGTGAGGATTCATCATGAAGTGACTAGTTTTACAGTGGTGGTCAATCTACCACGACCCTCCACTTTTATCCGAGATTGAGACCAACAATGTGAGCAAGCTCACAAAGGCGGAATTAATGTCAGGGAAATGAGAAGAGATCTCTAGCAAGCTTTTTGAAATGAATAATCAGTATGGTATCTTTCTTGTTGTACTCAATTTTCTATACTAAAGCAATTATATCTGTTCAAGAATAAGAATCAACGGTAGATTATAATACCGTGTCTTGTGTGGAAGAAACACTGAAATTCAAAACAAAGACAGATCAAAGTTAAATCTATATTCTGAAGATATGCATGGATGATAAAAGAATTAAGATCAGTACCAGTAATACCGATGATGCGTGTACTCTTTCTCCATTTCCTTGTGAACCAGAACTTTGAACTAGTCTTCTTTTCCAGCTGCGACGATGACAGATTTGTCTTGAAGCTGAATAAAAGATGTATCTTGACTTTGTTAAAACTGTCAATTCTTAGTTGCATTATTTGTTGATTTATCTCTTACATTTTGACTAATACTTAGTTGATGTGCAAATAAATTTGTATATATCTTAACTTTTACAAGATATTCAATACGTATGAGACATATTTTACTTTAAATATCAGCTAAGAAAAAAATGGAGGTGATCAACACAAATGAAGTCCAGGTTCCAAGTGAAGCAAAGTATGACAGAAAGGCTGAACTACAAGCTTTTGATGAGACGAAAGCCGGTGTTAAGGGACTAGTCGATACAGGTATCACCAAAGTACCAAGAATGTTTGTTCAACCATCAAATATTGAAGATTCAACAATTCACAGCAACAAGAACTTCAAGTTTCCTATAATTGATCTTGATGGTATCAAGGAAGATCCGATCAAGCGAAAGAACATAGTCCAGGAAGTCGGTCAAGCATCCGAGACTTGGGGATTCTTTCAAGTGATCAATCATGGGATTCCTAGTCATGTTCTGGAGGAAATGAAAGACGGTGTTATCAGTTTCTTTGAACAAGATACTGAGGAGAAGAAACAGTGGTATACGCGAGATTTGACAAAAGTGTTTACATTTAACAGCAATTTTGACCTGTTTGGAGCACCAGTAACCAACTGGAGGGACACTTTTACTGCCACCACAGCTCCTATACCTCCAAAACCTGAAGAATTACCTTCTGTCTGCAGGTATCGTAAATTTTACTCTACAATCCTATACCCTTCTATAACAACATTTCACTATAACGGTGAAACTTATATTTCGAACAGATTTTTCATGTTATGTTATATTATATGTTCTCTGTAACAGTATTTTCAATAGCATCCATATTAAGACAAATGACATCGTTATAGAGAGATTTGACTATAGTTGTTAATTGTGCATCTATGATAGGGATGTTCTCCTTGAGTACACAAACCAAGTGATGAAATTAGGTGATACTCTATTTGGAATACTGTCTGAAGCTATTGGCCTCGAACCAAACCACCTCAAGGATATGGGTTGTGCCGAGGGTCTTATGGCGTTAGGCCATTATTATCCAGCATGTCCACAACCTGAACTAACTCTAGGCACCAGTAGGCATGCTGACAATGACTTCCTCACCGTGCTTCTCCAAGACAACATAGGCGGTCTCCAAGTCTTACATCAGAACCATTGGGTAGATGTTCCCCCTACTCCCGGAGCTCTCGTGGTCAATATAGGAGATATTCTACAGGCAAGCTAAGTAGTGTTACATTTAGCATATACCTGTATCAGAAACATAATTTTCTTATAACTTGTGATATTTTTGACTCTTTATCATTTTCAGCTTATATCAAATGACAAGTTCAAAAGTGTTGATCATAGAGTACTGGCTAATAAGGTCGGTCCAAGGGTATCATTGGCATGCTTCTTCATGACAAATTTTGTTCCAACACAAAGGTTGTATGGACCTATCAAGGAGCTGATATCAGAACAGAATCCTCCAAAGTACAGGGAAACAACAATTAAAGAGTTCACAACTTATTTCAATAACAAAGGGCTGGATGGCACTTCCACTCTGTTGCATTTTAGACTTTAGACTAGATAGTTCAAGGCTTATTGGTGCAAATATAATAGGTAAGGTGTGTGTTGACATAGTTGTGGATATGATAGATATTTTATCAAATAAGGTTTGTAAAACTGTATATGTCAAACGATGTATGTTCATTATGTAACCATCAATAAGTTCTACTCATAGTAAGTAATTTTCATGATCATGATTTAGATGCACTTCTTGCTATGTTCATTACTCATACGGAGATGAAGAGGGATTTACATATGGTGTTCATTGACCTAGAAAAAGCTTATGTTAAAGTCCTTAGGGGGTTATGATGGAGCCAAGACCGAGTAAGGACAGTGGGGGGAGACTCGGATTACTTTCCATTCATGATGGGGCTATCACCAGGGATAGACTCTTAGCCCATTATGGATGTACTTATGTGGCATATTCAGTGAGAGGTGTCATGGTGTATGATCTTTGCAGATGAAATAATGTTGATTGATGAGACACGTGACATAGTTAACGACATAGGTTGGAGGTTTGGAGACAGACCCTAGAGTACTTTAAAGGGTTTATAGGTTGAGTAGGACTAAGAAAAAATATTTGGAGTGTAAGTTGAGTGATGTAACTCGTGTGATGGCTGTTGATGTAAAGATTGAAACCCAAGACATTCCCAAGAAAGGACATTTCAAGTATTTGTGGTCAATAATCCAAGGAAGTGGGAAAATTGATGATAACATTACACATCGTATTGGAGTGGAATGGTTGAAATGGAAGTTGGCATCCAGTCTCTTGTGTAATAAGAATGTTACACTGGTATCCATAATTGTGGCAATAATTCTTAAATGCTTCTTCTTTAAGCCTTCTTTAGAGAAGTATTGTCTATGCAATAGTTCTCACTGCAACTTGTCATACATCTTCCAAACTTGTCATTATTATCTGCAAAATTAAACCATTCAAAAATGTGAGATTTTGATTAAAAAAAAAAAACTTAACATTATAATTGTAAAGATAGAGCATACCAGTCCATTCCCCTATCAATGAGGAACTTTTACCCACTCTAACACCCCTCTTCACGTCCAGACCCGACTGGAGCGTGGATCGAGAGTCTAAACGGAGATGAACCTGACTCTAATACCATGTAAAGATACGACATTTGTGCCTAACTCAACCCCAAAAGCTAGCTCATGAAGGAAGGATTGCCAAATCCATATAAAGAGACCACCAGTTCATTCTCCAACTAATGTGGGACTTTTACCCATCCTTCACCGTCCAGACCCGACTGGAGTGTGGACCGAGAGTTCAAACGGGGATGAACCTGGATATGATATCATGTAAAGATATGACACCTGTTCAACCCCAAATGCTAGCTCATGAGGGGAGGATTGCTCAAGTTCATATAAAGAAACCACCGGTCCATTCTCCAACCAATATGAGACTTTTACACACTCTAACAATAATATATGTCATAGCGGAAAAAAAAATTAAGTATAGCTAGCAAGAGATGGAGTGTTTGTTACCATATTGAGTGTTGAGAAACTCGTAACAATGTCCAAGAGAACATCCAACACTACAAACACGATTTCCAATTTCCTTGAATTCTATAAGGAATGAAATAGCGCACGACGGAAGCACAACTCTTCATACATGATTCATAGTCTTGGATAATCTTAGCATTATTCTTTGTAAACAAAAGCATTGTGAGGAATAAAATCAATACAACTTTCATTGTCATAGTTAATTATTTGTACTTTCAATATGATACTTGTTATTTGGTTGATGTAAAAAAATAAAGAGAAAAGACATAAAAGCAGCACTGAAATTGTCCTAAGACATCTTAACTTTGCAATCGTCCTATTACCCCACTAAACAATTTTGAATATGTATTACTATATCATTTTTCGTCCACTTGACATAGAGAGTGGTGTGCACTCTCTTTGAGAGAGAGAGCAACCTAAATGAATTTACAAGTACTTTATTATAAAATATATTTTCTTATTATTTTAACTTTTTTTTCCTTTTTATTTCTTTCTCTTTCTTCTTCAAAAATTCATTGTCATCTCCACTGAAACTTCTCACTTTCAATGTCACAATTTTTACCACAACTTCACTTTCCTTTTTTTACTACAATTAGTTTTACTCTCTTTAATTTTAAAACTTTAACTAAATATTTTCTAACATTTTGAACAATTTGATAAACCCATTAGATTTCAAGATAATTAGGAAGTATCATATAATTTTTTTTATCCGATTTCAATTAAGTTTTTTCAATTTTCTGGGAATTCATTGATTCTTTTAAAATTATTATTTTTAATTTTGAAGTTATATGAAAAGGAGTAGTTGATGATATCTTCAAAATTTTAAATTTTCTTAAAAAAATAATTAATTTTGTTATCAATAATTTAATACAGTCTAAAAAATAGTATGAATTCTATAAAGAATTTGACCGGAGAAGAAGAAGAAAAAGAGAAAAAAATGAGTGTGGGGTTCAACTTGACATGGTGGGTGAGGTGAGGATGGGAGGTGAAGAAAAAGAAAGAAAATGGAGGGATGAATCGCTTGAAAGTGGGAGGTGGAAGATGAAGTAAATTTAAGATAAATTAAAATTAAAATAAGTCAAAAAGTAAGAGAGAGAAAGAAAAAAAAAAGATAAAGAAAAAAGTTAAAATGAAAAAAAAATTAAATTAAATTAATACGTGTCATGTAATGATTGGTGTGTGAACACACTTGCTTCTTAAAATTTGGGGCTGATAAAAAAATGATATAATAATATCTGTTCAAAATTGTTTAGTGAGGTAATAGGACGATTGCAAAGTTAAAGTGTCTTTTTGAAAATTCGAAATACCTTCAGTGGTGACTTTATGTCTTTTCTCAAAAATAAATCCACACATTGAACTATTTATAGAGGAAACATATAAATATATATATTTGATTTGAGGCGTATGCAGGAGGGGGTCATTGGGTTCACGTGAACTCATGCTCTTCTCCTGAAATCATATATAGCATAGTGTTATACTTTTAATTTTTTGTTAAATATAAATGTGTGAACCCACACTCAAAATATCATATAATACGATGATGATTGGGTGCATCTCTTAGTGAGGTTAGAAATTTGAATTTTATATCTTGTTTCATTTTTCTTTCTGAAATTGGCAACACCTCTCTAAGTGATTATTGATAGCACTTTTGGCGTTTTAATTAGTTAAACATTTAAATATTGGTCCTGTAATTTTAAAATTTTAACGTTTTCAATGATAAGAACATAAATGTCAAATCAATTAGATCCACCTTTTTCATAAAAGTACACCACATGCACCATCCAGAAATCCTAGATACACCTCTGTTAATAGATTATTATATTTATGATAAGTTGTGTTAAATTTGTGATATGGAGAATCTTTGTTCGATCAGTGGTAGGTCCACCTTTGTACAAAGGGAACACTATTAAAACATAGATATTTTAATTGAATCAATGAAAAGATATAGTAGTTTTTTACAAGAAATATTAGGAAGACTCACAATGTTTTAATGAGAGTATGTTTTTTCATCATGCGTTTTCTCAATGAGTTGGTTCGGTGCAAAATTGATGAAAAATTATATTTAGTATACAAATTTCTCAATGATTCACAATGAATAAAACCTCCATTTCTAGTAGAAGTATCAATTGAGATTCCTTTTGTTAGAAAATTACACTATTTATTTTAGGCAAAATATATAATTTTATGTATATACACTATACATATATATATATTGAATCGCCTTGATTGTATCATGTGTTTATTTTTTTATATTTTTATTTTTCCTTAGCGAATATTCTGACTTTCCTGTATTTGTTTGACCGTCAATATTTGCAAGTTCTAAGGCTAAAATTCAATATTTGAAAGGCCGAATGGTTTGAGAAATCCTTTTACTTTTTTCAATTTGTCAGCCCGGTCCCTATACTTCACAAAGTTTCATCCAGACACGTGAACTTATTCAAAACTAATATTTTGTTTTTCAATCCTTTTCTTTTATTTAAACTATATTAAAAGTACTAAAATTTAAGACTTTAAAATCAATTATAATTTTGTCAACTTATTTATCAATCCTTTTTTTATTAAACTATATATCTAATTATTCATCACAATTTTCTACTCATGATAAAAGAAAATAAATTAAAGATAGTGACTTTATTTTGCATTAATACATCAATTTCTAAATGACTTATCATATGTGAAAGCTAAAATAAAAACGTGTTTGAAGTTTCAAAGGTCAAAGTTTCAAAGCTATGTTTACAATAATTCAATTGTATTTACCATCAAAAAATTTATTTAAGTTATAAAAAAAATAATTATAAAATAGAAATATGTATTTACTCTTTCTACCTCAATTTATTTGACATTTTTCAATTATTGAGAGACAATTTGATTAATTTTGAAATCTAATAAATTAAAGAGTACAACTTCAATGTGTTGTTCTTCTTCTTCTTCTTCTTTTTTTCTAAAAAAAGTTGTATAATAAAAAAAATAGAGAGGGAAAGAGAAAATTATTTTAATTTCTAAGCTTTAAAAAAACGTGTTCTAAATTTCAATGGTTGAAATTCTTTTGGTGTGCTACAGTGAATCAACAATAATTCAATTCTGAATTTTCCATCACAAAATATCACACACCTTATCTGGATTATAAAACAAATAATTGTAAAATAGAAATAGAGATAATTTCAGAGACCTCTCTCTCGGTTTCGCTCTATAACACTCACCTCTCCTATGGTTTACGATATTATATTACATCTACCTCTCTTATTTTATTTTTCTGTAACCATTCTTTAAACTCATTTAGTAAATACTTTTAAAAATTAATCAATATGAAAAAATATGTATCTTTATTTGGTAGAAAAGAACATGTGTATATATATAATACTAGTTTTGATGCACATGCACATGAATATCAATCCATGATGCAGTATATTATTTTTAAAATAATGTCGATATTATTAAATAAAGAATTTAAGTAAACGATTATATTCCTATAATAAAATATAAGTTCCTATGAATAATGAATGTAACTTTCTTGTGATTACTAATTGTGTGCATACTGGAAGTTGTGAAATTAATTTCGAAAATATCTATATATTTATAATTTAAATAGATATTGTGATGTGATACCTCAATATGGCCTCCGATTACATTTTTTTTTCTCATTTTAAAATTTAAAACTAATTTTGATATGTAAAAATAAAAAGTTACTCTTAAAATATCTTACTTACACCTCTTAAATATACCATC
>NC_064288.1:55227257-55445291 GCF_019186545.1 Solanum stenotomum
CCCCCCCCCCCCCCCCCCCCATTGTTGGAGTTCCATCTTTTAATATAATAAATAATAAAAATAAATACAAATATACATTAAATAATTAATACATATAGAAGATGTACTAAATTGAGAGTTTTTTTGGGGGTATTACATAAATTTAACATTCAAGTTAGCTATATGGAGTGTTCAAATTCCGCTAAACTTCGAACTCAATCAACAACTACAAATCACGCTTGAATTTTTTTTTTAAAAAAAGAAGAATAGAAACTTAGAAATTTCGTAGTTTTAAAATGTGAAGAACCCCCTCTATTTATAGCCAACAACGAGTAGTATGAACATGTGGTTATTCTGTCTTATCAGAAAAGTCACAACCCTTCAGAAATATCACAACTCATCGAAAAAGTCACAATTCGATCATTAGGAAAGTCACAACCATCCAAAAAAGTTACAATCCTTCAATGTGAAAAGTTGTCTTCTTTTAATGTAATATAATAATTAAAATAAATAAATATAATATAAAATATAAAAGATATACTTAATTGGATGCTTTAAGAAGAAGAAGAACATAAAATTCATGGTTTAAAAATGTGAGGAAATCCACAATTTATAGCCAACAAAGGGTAGTATAAAAATGTGTTTATTAGAAAAGTTACAAACCATTGGAAATGTCACAACTCATTGAAAATATCACAACTCTTTGGAAAAGTCACAACCGTTCAATATGAAATGTTGTGTGTTTTAATATAATACAATATAAATAATTATAATATAAAATATATATTAAAAAAACTTATTTGGGTGTTTTAAGAAGAAAAATAGAAAATTTGTAGTTTAAAAATGTGAGGAAATCCCTCAATTTATAGTCAACAAAGGATAATATGAACATGTGATTATTGTGTCTTATATATCATAAAAGTCACAACCCTTTAGAAAGATCACAACTCAGTTGGAAAAGTCACAACCTTTCAATGTGAAAAAGGTGTATGTTTTTAATATAATATAAATAAATACAACATAATATAAAATATAAAAAACACACTAAATTGAGTGTTTTAAGTTGGGAACATTATAGTAATTTAACATCCAAGTTTAGAAGTTTATGTAGTACTAGTTCTTAAACACGTGTGTTCTATTAACAAAAGTATCAACTAAAATCTGTATTTTATGGGCTAAATAATACTTATTAAACTAGCAAAAGATCAAGACTCCATTAACAACTCAACAATATTCATGCTCGAAAAGACGAAAATCGACATGTACACTCATAGAATAATTGATTCACTAGGTAATTGTTCTTAAGTTCTAGTGATAGTGATAGTCAATTCATCCATTTATTTTCAATAATAGGCATTTTCGTTAGTTTCATGGATAAATGACATTTTCGGAGCCTAAAGGGCAAAAAAAATTGACAAAATTCTAAAAGGGCACATCAATTTTTTTTAACCAAAGGGACAAAATCACTAGTGGGATAGCGATTTTGTTTTAACACCATTACTCTGTTAAACAATCAAAATCGCTGACCTACCAGCGATTTTGTCCAAAAATAATTTCCATTTTTTAAAAGAACATCGTTGCCCGTGCAGCGTTTTTGGGGTTTTTTAAAAAAATAATAATAAAATCGCTGCTATGGCAGCATTTTTATATAAAAAAATATTTTTAAAATTAAAATTATATTGAAAATCGCTCCACAGGTAGTGATTTTAGTACAAAATTTTATTTATTTTTAAAATCGCTGCCTAGGCAGCGATTTTAGTGATTTTTTTTAAAATCGCTGCTTATCAGTAACATGTGAATGTTTGAACAATTAAAAAAAGAAAATTAAAAGGGAATTTCGCTGCTTGTTAGTGATTTAAAAACAAAGAAAATTTAATACGATTCAAACAAAAAAAAAAAATTCTTTCACCAAAATCTGGCAGCCATTTTTTTTTAAAAAAATAATCACTAAAATCGCTGCCAAGGAAGCGATTTAAAAAAAAAAACATTTTTTACTAAAACCGCTACCTGTGGAGCAATTTTTAATTGTTGAGATAATGTGTTTCATTATTCAATATCTTACTAATGTTTTTGTGGAGATAAAATGCATGCCACAATAATATTGTATTGGGACTTTTATAGAAAAGCTGGTGACATTTTTCACGTGGCTTAATTTATAGACTTGCATTTTCATGAACAACCTACATATGTAGCTGGATTGATCCAAATTAAACAGAAATGTGAAATAATTGAGTTCATATTAAATCATGCATGTGGATCTTAAAGACAAAAGAAAATTGGACGGTTCAACAGTAGGTCCATCCATCCCACTATTTCTATGATAGTCCGTTATATATTTTTCATGAACAACCTACATATATAGCTGGATTGATCCAAATTAAACAGAAATGTGAAATAATTGAGTTCATATTAAATCATGCAAGTGGATCTTAAAGATAAAAGAAAATTGGACGGTTCAATAGTAGGTCCATCCATCTCACTGTTTCTATGATAGTCCGTTATATATTTTTCATTTCCAAATACAAAAATAAATTCAACTCTTTCCAACATCTCTATTTTCAGTGTTAACTTTGGAATATAATGATAAATTTACTTGAAGAAAAGTAAATGTTTTAAATCTGAATTACACAAGGCAAGTACAAGTTTTGTTGGTCTAATTAAATAGCTAGACTTACATAAAGACAGAATTAAAAGTGAAAACTACATGCATATATGTACCTTTAGTTAATTATCCTTTCTTGTTTAAGTCTTTAAATTAAAATAGGTTTTATGTTATGGATTAGTCAAGGAGTTCTCATGACATAAAATAAGATTCTAGATTCAAAAAATTATGATTTAATTTATATTAAATTCGTCATTGTACTCTTTTTTTTTTTCGGAAGACAAAATATTTATAAGAATAATCTCATAAGTATCTAATTCTTGTCGGTGTCATCACTGGATGTTATGAGTGCATTAAAACATAAGAGTTAGGCTAGATTTTATGTGTGCATTAACCCATGATGGTATAATCTATCAATTTCATCTAAGTTTCATGATCAAATTCTTAAATCTTTTAAACATAAGAAAGTAATTATAAAATGGGAAAATTGTATAAAATAGCAAACTATTAATTAAAATTAAATGATATAACCATAACTTTATTTAATTTTGATCTGTAACAAACACTTGTCATTCGCCTCTCTCCCCAAAAATCTTGCTCGCCACTCTCCCTCGCCTCTCTCATGTTTATTCAAGCACACATGTATAAATTGCGTTTGTGTTTGTATAAAACGAGAGAAAATTGTATATACACATATATTTAATTCGTCTTATACACTTATAATTATACAAATACAGATGTTCCCCTATCAGTTCTCTTTTGTCTTTCTCTCTTTCTCGCTTTATACAAACGTAAATTATACAAATTACAATGTATAATTTGTGTTGTATAAAGCGAGAGAGATTTGATATACAAATGTTTTATTTCGATTCAATTGTATACAAATTCAAATTTTATACAGATACACAAACACAATCATTGATACATATACGTAGTAGTTACATAATAATACCATAATCATAAGTCATAACAATATATTATATTGTTATGACTTATGATTATGGTATTATTATTTTTCTTATGAAATATTAATTATCTAAATCATAATTAGAATATTATTTTAATCTATTAAATCTTAGCCATTGATTTTTATCTATGCCATGTGTCTCACATCCAAGCAAGAATTTGAGGAAAATGGAGGAAGGGAAATGGAGAGGAGCCGGATCCAAATATGTACATTATGGGCTAAATGTGAGTATCAACTAGCAGAAGCTTATTTTTAAACTTAGAACTGATCTTCAAAAATTAGCAATTTAATTATAATAATTAGGTCAATTAGAGATCTTATAACGCCTAATTAGTAAACAAATGCAACAAGATTAGACAACAAATCTTCGTGATTCCATTAACAACTCAACATACATGTTCAAAAATCGACTAGAAAAAACTTATTTATGCCATGTAGAACAGAATAGTAGAAGAAAAGTATAATCAGAAAACGTTCTACTAGTTTATCCTAGATACTACACTAGACTATTCTAGAACAATCTATGATATTCTAAAAAAAATCATTTTTAACTTTTTACATGTTATCCGTTAAAAGTTTGACTCATTGATGTCATTTCTGTTTGAGCTATGAACTTAAATGCACACATAATATAAGTATCATAAAATTTTATGCATGTGATTATTTTAAACATTCTATATTGGCAATTTTTAGTAATAGTTTGGTTAGTTAGAGAATATCTAATAATGTCACATGTAAATACTAAACTTAATGCACATCATAATATTACAGAAAGACATTACATAAAACATACATGATGCGGAATGCCATAAGAGCGGATGCGTTAGTCGAAAATTAGTTTAATTTCTACCTCCTTGCCCTAACTAGCCTTTACAACCCACATGAGAGGTGATTTTGGTCGAGATCTATTCTTTATTAAATATTAGTAAATAGATTTTACATAAATTGGGCGACAACTTAACATTATTTGTAGAAAGTTAAAACTAAAGAGTTGTCAAAAATAGAATAAGACATTCATTTTGAAACAAACTAATTAAAAAGGACAGTACGACTAACAAGTTGAAATAAAGGGAGTAATACTTAGGTGATGTGCAGATTAATTTGTATATATATGCATCTTAACTTTTACAAGGTATTCATTCAATACCTCTAAGACAGATTTAACTTCAAATCTGAGATTTAGACAAAAGCATAAGAAAAATGGAAGTGATCAAGATCAACATACATGTACCAAAGTATGAAAGAATGGCTGAACTACAAGCCTTTGATAAGACGAAAGCCGGTGTTAAGGGACTAGTCGATGCAGGTATAATCAAAGTACCAAGAATGTTTGTACAACCATCAAAGATTGAAGTTTCAAGAAGTCACAACAACAACAAGTTCATCAAGTTTCCAATAATTGATCTTGATGGCATCAAGGAAGATCCGATCAAACGAAAGAACATAGTCCAGGAAGTTGGCCATGCATCCGAGAGTTGGGGTTTCTTTAAAGTGATCAATCATGGGATTCCTAGTCATGTTATGGATGCAATGAAAGACGGTGTTACCAGGTTCTTTGAGCAAGATACTGAGGTGAAGAAGCAGTGGTATACGCGAGACTTGACAAAAGAGTTCACATTTAACAGCAATTTTGATCTGTTTACAGCACCAGTAACCAACTGGAGGGACACTTTTCGTGCCACTATAGCTCCTATACCTCCAAAGCCCGAACACCTCCCTTCTGTCTGCAGGTATTATGGTCAAACAAACAATATCGTTATAGAGAGGTTTAAATATTGTATTGTATTTTAATTTGATTATTGTGCATTTGTGATAGGGATATTCTCCTCGAGTACACGAACCAAGTGATGACATTAGGTGACACTCTATTTGAACTAGTGTCCGAGGCTATTGGCCTCGAACCAAACCACCTCAAGGATATGGGTTGTGGAGAGGGGCTTCTTGCTATAGGCCAATATTATCCAGCATGTCCACAACCTGAACTTACTCTAGGCACCAGTAAGCATGCTGACAACGACTTCCTCACCGTGCTTCTCCAAGACAACATAGGCGGTCTCCAAGTCCTACATCAGAACCATTGGGTAGATGGTTCCCCCTACTCCCGGAGCACTCGTGGTCAATATAGGAGATCTTCTACAGGCAAGTAGTGTTACATTTATCATACCTGTTTCAGAAACATAATTATCTTATAGCTTATGATATTTTTGACTCGATCATTTTCAGCTTATAACGAATGACAAGTTCAAAAGTGTTGATCATAGAGTACTGGCAAATAAAGTTGGTCCAAGGATATCGTTGGCATGCTTCTTCATNAATCTTCGTGATTTAACAACTCAACAAACATGTTTGAAAATCGACGAGAAAAAACTTATTTATGTCATGTAGATCAAAATAGTAGAAGAAAAGTATAATTAAAAAACTTTTTGTTAGTTTATCCCAGATACTACAAGTCTACACTAGACTATTGTAGAAACTTTACTAGAGCAATCTATGATATTCTAAAAAAAATCAACATTAACTTTTTCACATGTTATTCGTTAAAAGTTTGACTCATCTATGTCATTTTTGTTTGAGATATGAACATAAATGCACACATAATATAAATATCATAAAATTTTATGTATGTGAATATTTTAAACATTCTATATTGGCCTAAACTTAATTAAATAAAAAACAAGCTGTCCAGGTATTTGCATAATTGCATTGAAGCTTCTTGATAGGACAAAACTACAGACTGAAATCATTATTATTTCATTCATATCACATGGAATATTATCAATTAGCAGAAGCATTATTTTTAATTAATTTAGGTGATCTGCAAATTAATTTGTATATATGTGTATCTTTAACTTTACAAGGTAGATTTAACTTAAAATCTGAGATTTAGACAAAAGCATAAGAAAAATGGGAGTGATGAAGATCAACACAAATGAAGCAGAGTATGAAGGAATGGCTGAACTACAAGCCTTTGATAAGACGAAAGCCGGTGTTAATTAAGTGACTAGTCGATGCAGGTATAGCAAGTAGTGTTACATTTAGCATATACCTGTTTCAGAAACATAATTATCTTATAACTTATGATATTTTTGACTCGATCATTTTCAGCTTATAACGAATGACAAGTTCAAAAGTGTTGATCATAGAGTACTGGCAAATAAAGTTGGTCCAAGGATATCGTTGGCATGCTTCTTCATGACGAATTGTGTGACAACACATAGGCTGTATGGACCTATAAAGGAGCTGATATCGGAACAGAATCCTCCAAAGTACAGGGAAACAACGATTAAGGAGTTCACAACTTATTTCAATAACAAAGGGCTGGATGGCACTTCCACTCTGTTGCATTTTAGACTTTAGACTAGATAGTTCAAGGCTTATTGGTGCAAATATAATAGGTAAGGTGTGTGTTGACATAGTTGTGGATATGATAGATATTTTACTGCCATCATAGCAGCTTATTGGTGCAAATAAATAGTCATGTTCTGGAGGAAATGAAAGACGGGGTTATCAGGTTCTTTGAGCAAGATACTGAGGTAAAGAAACAGTGGTATACGCGAGACTTCATCAAAGTGTTTCAATATAACAGCAATTTTGATCTGTTTGGAGCACCAGTAACCAATTGGAGGGACACTTTTACTGCCATCATAGCTCCTACACCTCCAAATCCTGAAATATTACCTTCTGTATGCAGGTATTAGTTGCATACCTCTCAATAATAGTCATCCTATATAACAACATTTCACTAGAACGGCCAAGTTATTTTAACCAATTTTTTATGTAATGTTATTTTATGTTATACTCCCTCCATCCCAATTTATATTACACCGTTTGTCTTGGCACAAAGTTTATGAAATAAAAGAATTTTGAAGTTTGTGGTCTAAAACACTCCTTGACCATTTGTGCAGTTATAAATCATTTCATTAAAAGGGTAAAATAGAAATTTTTTGTTTTTCAATTATAAAAAGGTGACATTCTTTTGGGACGGACTAAAAAGGAAAGTGTGTCACATGCATTAGGACAGAGGAAGTATGTTCTCTATAACAACATTTAGCTACAGCAACAAATTTTATTTTAGACAAACGACGTTGTTATAGAGAGGTTTGATGACTGTATTATGATTTTATTTGCTTATTAGTTATTCTGCATCTGTCATAGGGATATTCTCCTTGAGTACACAAACCAAGTGATGGAATTAGGTGACACTCTATTCGAACTACTGTCCGAGGCTATTGGCCTAGAACCAAACCACCTCAAGGATATGGATTGTACCAAGTGCCTGTTTGCGTTAGGTCATTATTATCCAGCATGTCCACAACCTGAACTTACTCTAGGCACCAGTAAGCATGCTGATAACGACTTCCTCACCGTGCTTCTCCAAGACAAGATAGGCGGTCTCCAAGTCCTACATCAGAACCATTGGGTAGATGTTCCCCCTACTCCCGGAGCTCTCGTAATCAATATAGGAGATATTCTACAGGCAAGTAGTTTTACATTTAGCATACCTGTATCAGAAAACATACTTGTCTTATAGCTTATGATATTTTTGACTCGATCATTTTCAGCTTATAACGAATGACAAGTTCAAAAGTGTTGATCATAGAGTACTGGCAAATAAAGTTGGTCCAAGAATATCGTTGGCATGCTTCTTCATGACGAATTGTGTGACAACACATAGGCTGTATGGACCTATAAAGGAGCTGATATCGGAATAGAATCCTCCGAAGTACAGGGAAACAATGATTAAGGAGTTCACAACTTATTTCAATAACAAAGGGCTGGATGGCACTTCAGCTCTGTTGCAGTTTAGACTTTAGACTAAATTGTTCAGCAATTATCATCGCGAATGTAACAGGTAAGGTATGTGTTGGAAGAGTTATGGAAATGAGAGATATTGAATCAAATAAGGTTGTTTGTACAACTATTTATGTCAAATTATGTATGTTTATTATGTTACCATCAATAAATTCTACAAGTAATTTTCATGATTATGCTTAGAAGCACTTGAATTATTTGATTGAATTAGAGAAACTCAATAAGATGTACAATTCATACAAGTTGATAACAGTATGAAGAAAGGAGCAGAATCACCCAAAACTACTTATAATAGTAAGAAACAAATTAAACTAAGACAAAAAAAAATTATTCACATATGAAATACGACAAACAAATCCTAACTAGACATAATTAAATAAAAACCAAAAATAACAAATCCTAAATAACTAGATTACTGGCTTAGGCTAAATACTTGAACAAATTTGGGTTTTCTTGGTCTCTTTCCAAGTAATCTCTAGTGATGAGATCTTCCATTTGTTTTTTGATTGCTTTTAAGTCAGGCTTAAACATTGAGCTCAAATGCTCAACACACTCCGCTACTAGTTGTTGATGAGGAAGAACTTTCCGACTCTTCATAATACGCACAATACAAGCATCAATTGCATAACGTCTATCTTTGCCTACATCCTCGACCACCTTTTTCCTTTCATCCACAGGAGGTAATGGGACCCTAATCCGTCTCATCCTGTCAGTGAACTTGGAGTTGAATTCAAAATGATCAGATGACGAAACAGTTGTATTACTAGGCTCCTTAATCAGAATTTTATACTTGGCACATGAAAGGGATTGAAGCAATCTGATCATGTCATCATCAGCCAAATTTAACTGACTTTTGATTTCTGAGTAACTCAATCTATCTGACGAATTAAACAATAACAGAACAGCAGCCTGATACGTTCCCAGAATCAATTCAATTGTTTTTGAATCAAACTTCCCATTGACGTTACACGTACCCAATGAATAAATCCATGTCAATTTCCTGTGTTTCGTTTTTGTCTGATAGAATTCGTTGAAGACTTGTACACACTTAGCCATCTCCACAGGGAGACTCAAATCACAAGATTTATAACTAGGCCAGAACCCACTTGTAAGAATTGTGACAGTTATATCAATTCCAGGACTCGTACTCGGGTTGTTGCTGAGATATTCTTGAAACTTGTTCTGATTTTCCTTAGCCAAAGTCAAGTCTGTCAGCATTCCCACCATCTTTGATGTAAAATGTCCACCACACTGTTGCTTTAGCTTTGTTAAGATAAGCCTTTCGTGGTCATCATTCGCACTTTTATCAAAGAGCAATCGACGAGAAAGTTTCTTCTTGCAGAACTCCACGAAAAGGTCTTTGTCATTAATGTATGCGAGAAGCTTTACCACCTTTTCCAACCTCTCCTCAATAGCATCATCACTGAGTTTTTCACTTCCGCCTTTCTTAAGAATATTATCACAATAAGAAGCAAGGAGCTCTGCACTTGAACAACCAGATACAATCTTGTTACAAAACACCTCAAATGCCTCCTTGAGAGCCTTATGAAACAGAGAGTTATTAGCAAAACAGTTTGTAACATAAGCCATATACTTGTCGTAAAGCTCAATCAACTTTCTAACAAAGAATGGAGTTTCAGACTTGCTATTTGTCGTATCTTCAGCCTGTTGCACCAAAACCATGCCTTCAGCAACGACGTGCTGCTTAAACATATTTGAAACAGGTTCCAATACCTTGTCGATTCTGTGGAATAGTCTATACATTCGAGATAAATCCTCTACCTTATCATCTCTAAGCAATACTCGACATCCAGAATGCTCCTTCTCAAGTAACTCATTCGTATATACAACCAACAATTCATTTTGCACTTTCTCTAAAAGTTTCGTCTCACTAACAACATGGAGATAATGAGACACACTATCTTTCTCTTTCTTCAAGCACGCCTCTGCCTTCAACATATAATCTGGACACGAATCTTCCACAATCCAACTTGAAGCTTTTCGAGAATAATAAGCTGCAGTATGTTTAAGTATTGCATCTTCAAAGTCATTCTCATAATACTCCATATTCCCCATTCCAATTCCAACGAATATATCAAACACATTCTTCNAACATATAATGTGGACACGAATCTTCCACAATCCAACTTGAAGCTTTTCGATAATAATAAGCTGCAGTATGTTTAAGTATTGCATCTTCAAAGTCATTCTCATAATACTCCATATTCCCCATTCCAATTCCAACGAATATATCAAACACATTCTTCAATAAACCTCTGTCAATCTGCTCACCCTCGCGTTCTTGTTCAATCAACACAATAGCTGCATCTCTAGCTTTACCCTTCAACTTCTCATAAACCAGATCACGAAAGAACATCAGACCAACTTCGTCAAGTCCAGGTAGAGACCATCGGGCAATAAAATATCGTTCCAGATAACAGAAGAAGCGTGAGAGCCATCTAATCATAATTTTGTGATTCTCCCATCTTTTGACAATCTCCCTCAATATGAACTCATCGTGCTTCTCTCGTAAAGAGGGCAGAACTGTATAATTGATATAGTCTACAATTGTTTGCCTGTACTTATCATACAAGTGTTGTGAGTAATCATTCCGCCGCTTATTCTGTGTGCACATGTTATATATAGTTGTATAGAGCATCATATACTCTTGAGGGCTGAAAGAAAGCTCTTCTCCTTCTAAAATTTTCTTCAATTTAGTGATTCCCATCTGAATAAAATCCCATCCTTCCTCAAACTCAATAATCTTCACCTCACTCGTCGCCATCTTAGAACCACGTATTTTACGTCCACCGGAGAAAAGAATCGATCACCGGAGAGCTGAATCACGATCGCCGGAGTTTTATTTATAAACTCAAAAGTTGTTGAATCAGACTTCAACTTCTCTCTATTCTATTTATTGAAAACATTCAGCAATACCACTACTTATAATAGTAAGAAACCAAATTAAATTACGATTAGGAAATCTATTCTTTAATGAACTAGGACAAGCAAATTCTAAATAGACATAATTAAATAAATACCAAAAATAACAAATTTTAAACAAATTAGGATTCCTATTCCAACTGCATCTAGAACCGTAAACTTGATGATATTTTTTCATCTCTATAAATATTAATGGACAAAGTTACGTGTTATATTTGATGTTTTTCATCTATCAAAACATGTTGATAGAGTTACATGCTATTGATGTTAGTATAAGATACCACATTAGTCATTAAATCTCGAATATCTAGTGGAATTAGTTGAAATGTATACAAACTTAGGCATCATAGTTATCGAGAGAATCACAAATAGAAAAAGAACACAAATTTCTCCTCTTTTTTTTTATTATTATTTAAAAGGTGATGAATTAAGAAAATACCAAAGGTGAGTAAAATAGATATTAATTAAGATAAGACTAAGAACTGAGTTTACTAAAAAATAAGTATTTCTTCCTACAAGAAGAAAAATATTAAATATCCTATAAGTAGCTTGCTCCTTAATATCGCTGGGATATCTTATTGTTTGCTACTCAAGAAGCTGAAATTAATTTAGTTTCAAAAAATAAAAAATAGATAAATAAAAAAAATCCACTAGTTAATTAGTATAGTAATTCAAGACAACCATATATTTACTCTTAACATTTTATTTCATTTGTCCACCTTTCTTCTTTCTTATACTCTATATTTAGTATACGAGATAAGATGAGATATTTTAAAATTAAATTTTGAACTAAGGATATAAATTTATCTTGTCAGTTCTTAAAAGCTTGAAATTTTAAAAATCGATTTTGGGAATCTATGACCCCAAAACTCAAATAATGAACTCGATCCTTCAACACGTAATTACAACCTCAAACAAACGTCAGCATACTTTGAAATTGGACCTCCAAAGTCCGAACAACAACTCAAACAAGAACAATGGAAGAATTATATTTGATTTTATTTTTGTGATAGGGATGAACAAGGAAGAACAACATTATTGAGAGGAAGGTATTTTTGCCATGTTGGACTGCCTGGCAGTGGCGGAGTCAGGATTTTCATTAACGGAGTTCAAAATCTAAAAAAATAGACACATGAAGTAGCCGAAGGGGGTTCGACATATACTATATGTACCAAAAAAGTTATTTTAACCATATATAAATAATATAATTTTTCCGTCGAAGGGGTTCGGATGAACCCCCAAACCGTAAGGTGGCTCCGCCACTACTGCCTGGGTGGACTGCCATGTCAATTATAATGACAAAAATAACGTTTTAAGGGTATTTGTAGTCTAAAACATAAATGGCAACGATAGTTTTGATCCCAAACATAATTAAAAGATATATATGAGCTATTTCGAATAGTTCGAAGATAATTTTGACCCTTTTCTCGGTTAAAGATGAAGACATACAATATCAACCTGTAATGGCTATTTCGAAAGATTGTAGATATTTGCTAGAAGTGAACAAACACATTTCAAAATTATTTCTTTATAAGTTAGAAATTACATTGCCTAAATAGTGCCTATATAAATGTGTTACAATAAATTAGTTGTTCACTTGGAATAAGAAGACAATATTCAAAAGGTATATATTAAATACAAGACTATATTTTATAGAGGTGAAAACACCTTTTAATCATAGGCTTAATCAACACGATCATAAATATACAAGTTCAAAAATTCAAATGCAGTACAATTATTATCATAGGCTTAATTATGAGATATTTCATCTTATTTCGTCAATTTGGGATTATTTTATGAAAATACTATCTAATTACATAAATATTCTTATAATACTGATCTATTATAAAGTTTGAAATAATTACACATTGTCTCACTAATTAATAATTTCGTGTTAAATTTCAAAATAAGATAAATACACAATTTCTTCAGATTTCAAGACATGTATCAAAGATACTAGATATATTTATCTTTGGTACCATACACATAATGAAATACAAAAGATTTCAAGTCAGATACATGTATCAAATAGACTATATACATCTATCTTTGATACCAAATACATTTTGATGCGAGCAAGAGAGTTAGTGTATCCTAGATACACGTGAATCACACTTGATTATAGTGTATCTGAAATAAATTACACCTAATTTGACCCGCATATATCAGAGATACATATATCTGAGTGCGCCAAATACATGTATCTAGTGAAGTAAATGTGGTACACAAGGTGATTTCAAAAACCAAAGTAAAGATACATAATTAAACTCTAAACCAATGTGTTTGCTCTTATTTTATTCCATACTAAAGACGGAATAAAATAATCTAAAAACTATAATTCTTGAATAATTTAGCCCTTCCGTATATCAAACAATCCCACTATAAACTCATGCCTAGGGGTGCGCATCGGTCGGTTCGGTTCGGTTTAGGTGTTATTTGTTCGGTTTATCGGTTCTCGGTTTGTAAATACTTCAAACCGATAACCAAACCAATAACGTATTTCTTATCGGTTTTTGGTTAATCGGTTTATGGTACTTAACGGTTCGGTTTTCGGTTTAACCAATAAGAAAATACTCATATATATTATATACACAATAAGAAAATTTTNAAATCAGAAAGTATGTGATGTATGAATATTGATGAAAGAGAAAAATTTGATGATGTACACATGGGAAAAGATCACAAATGTGTCTGCCATAATTAATTAGGCATCAATAATTACTTTCCTATTTAATATTTATTTATTATATTATATATATATATAAAATTATTTATTTGTACATAATTAACTTTGCTATTTATAGTCTAATTATATCCATATAACATGAAAAAAATAAAACATAGTTATTTTTCTTGAATATATATGAATGTTTTTCATATTCTGAAGTTTTTCCTATTATTTCATACTAAAGACGGAATAAAATAATCTAAAAAACTATAATTCCAGAATAATTTAGCCCTTCCGTATATCAAACGATCCCACTATAAACTCATGCCCCACAAAAGCCCATTAAGAGCTTGAAAATTTGAAAAATTAGCCACCAATATGAAATTCAGACAATCATAATTCATCTTGACCGTCCGATCAAATCCCCTGCAAACCAACGGCCAGATCAATCTCCACACGCGCCTCTCTCAAATTTCAAAATTCTTTCTTCTTCCTCCCGCTTCCATTTTCAGATCTTTCCAAAACCCAAACGGCTACACTCTTTCTCTCTCTACCAGTCACTGAAAACTCACAAAAAAACACACACACAAACACCTAAATCACACAGTAGCTCGCACAAATATCATTACAAACAGAGAAGAATAAGTTCGGTTCGTCATTTTTCTCTTAAACGCTCAGAAACACCTAAACACACAGTGGCTCAGTCAAGTACACCTAATAGAAGCATAGGTTCACCCTGTGTTCAACGATTGAAGATGTCGAATAAGGAGAAAGGTGTAAATGTTCAGGTTTTACTTCGTTGCAGGTAACCTGTGAAAAAAATTAAAAAATTGTGATTTTGTGATTAGGGTTTTTTAATTTACGGTGTTTGGAAATAGGGTCTTCGATTTTCTTGATGTTTTGATGTGTTTTGGGTTGATTTTCAGGCCGTTTAGTAATGATGAGTTGCGGAGTAATGCTCCGCAAGTGGTGACTTGCAATGAGTTTCAGAGAGAGGTTGCTGTTTCACAGAACATTGCTGGAAAACACATAGATAGGATTTTTACTTTTGATAAGGTAATGTTTCGATTGTTTGATTATTATAATGTTTTTGTTGAGTTGGTTAAGTACATGGACTAGAACTGGATTTTTTAGAAATTGAACATTAGTGTGGTTGCTGATGTGACTAAGTATTTTAGTTTAGTTTGGAGCTAATATCTTGCTGCAGAAAAGGAAAACAAGTTTAGTTTTTGCTTCATTAAGGCATTTCATAAAAAAGAGAGGATAATTTGTTTTTTCATAGTTGGGTATGGAAATTAATTTGATATTGTTATGAAATGTGATGTCATTCACAGTGCTAAAATGTGTAAATGTGATACTTTTATGTAATTCAGAAAGTGTTACTTAGATATTGTTATGCTTGCTCTATTGTTGAAGTACAGGTTTTTGGCCCCTCTGCACAACAAAGGGACCTCTATGATCAAGCAATTATCCCCATTGTCAATGAAGTTTTAGAGGGATTTAATTGTACAATTTTTGCTTATGGGCAAACTGGTACCGGGAAAACTTACACTATGGAAGGTGAATGCAAGAGGTCCAAGGTACTGAATAGCAGGCTTTGAGCTTCTGTTCACTTCAAAAGCTTGCTTAAGTACATTTTTTCTTATTTTTGATTGTATGACATTGCAGAGTGGGCCTAACGGAGAGCTTCCACTAGGAGCAGGTGTTATACCTAGAGCCGTCAAACAAATTTTTGATACATTAGAGAGTCAAAATGCAGAATACAGTGTGAAAGTTACATTCTTAGAGTTGTATAATGAAGAAATCACTGACTTGTTAGCCCCTGAGGATTTGTCTAAAGTCGCTTTAGAAGACAGACAGAAGAAACAATTGCCACTCATGGAAGATGGGAAAGGTGGAGTTCTAGTTAGAGGGCTTGAAGAAGAAATTGTGACAAGTGCCAATGAGATATTCACCTTAATTGAAAGGGGTTCATCAAAACGCCGGACTGCAGAAACCTTGCTCAATAAGCAATCAAGGTATACTTTTTTTGCTTATATTGATAGTCATTATATTATCATTTGTGTAGAAGATGACAGAAGTAATAGTTTTGTTTCAGTCGGTCACATTCTCTTTTTTCCATCACAATACACATCAAGGAAGCAACCCCTGAAGGCGAAGAACTAATAAAATGTGGCAAGTTGAATTTAGTTGATTTGGCTGGTTCAGAGAATATTTCTCGCTCTGGGGCTAGGGAGGTAACACATTTACTCGTCCATCTATCAACTCATTAGAAATTGATTTCTTGATCTCATTTAATCAAACATATACAATTGATTTATTTTTCTTCTTTCTGTAAGGAACGTCACTCTTAGTTTTTTAGTCTTTTTGTTGTCTCATTTAGAGGTAGTTGTACTTTTCATACCTCACGTTCTATCTTTCTGTTGTATTGCTTATAGTGAAATAGGAAATAATTCTGTTCTTTTAAATATTTCACAATTTTAATTCCTAGGGTCGTGCAAGGGAAGCTGGAGAAATAAACAAAAGTCTACTCACACTTGGACGAGTGATTAATGCCCTTGTTGAGCATCTTGGGCATATTCCTTACAGGTATCTACGGTTTTTGGTGGTTCTTTATCCATTTTTGGATCTGTATACTTATTATGCCATTTTTTATGATGCTAATCCAGGGATAGCAAACTTACACGTTTGCTGCGTGATTCATTGGGAGGAAGAACCAAAACATGTATCATTGCCACAGTGTCACCTGCTGTGCACTGTCTTGAGGAGACTCTGAGCACACTAGACTATGCGCACAGAGCAAAAAACATAAGGAATAAGCCTGAGGTAAATTTGGAAAAAAGCAAAATGATTTCCACGGCAGAATCACCTTATGCTGCTCTCTCACTCTTTCAATATAGAAAATCTTTGTCTAATGTTCACTTCACTTTGTATTCAAATAACAAAAGCTTTCCATCTTCTGTGTGTATGCAATCTATAATCTTTGCCATAGCATTCTATGATCTTTGTAGTGTTTTATACTGCGACATGTGAGCATCCCTCGTATTGCTGTCTGGAGCAAGTACTGAAGCTTGTATAAGTTTTGAAGTACCATACACCAGCGGTGGTTAGATTATATTCCTTTTGGAGTGGAGTGGCATTGAGTTTGGTTAATCAAGTTATTTGGTATGCTGCTCTACCAACAACAAAATGTTCCAGATTTACTGCTATAACTACAAGAAGATTATTGTTAAGGTTGTTTGTCAGGAAGTGTTTATACCTGCCAGAAAGAGCTAAGAGCAATTGGGGAATATGAATAACTTAGCTGACATTTTTAAAAGCAAATTTGTTACTGGCAGTGAATCTAGTCACTTTGGCTTCTTAGTTGAATTCTATTTGTTAGACTTAATTTATCGACATTTGTTGTGTGTGCAATACTTGATACACTCTGTTTTCCAGATAACTTCATAAGATTAAAATAAATTGAACTGTAATAATTGCTTTAGTTCTTCTTTGCTTCAATATCTTATTCCTTTTGATGTTAATCTGTAGGTGAATCAAAAAATGATGAAATCAACCCTCATCAAGGATTTGTATGGAGAAATTGAGCGGCTTAAAGGAGGTCATTGCTTTATAATTAGACTGAAATATTTTAAAGGCTTCTTTCCACAAGTTCAGAGCAACATTTTACTGATTCCCCTTTGATTCAACTGCTTTCTTCCAGAGGTGTATGCTGCTCGTGAGAAGAATGGTGTTTATATACCAAAAGAACGATATTATCAGGAGGAGAGCGAGAGAAAAGTAGGTCCTTTTGCATTGTCCTTTTCTCTATTCCCTTTGACTTTTCAAGGAATGAGTAGTAAAATATTTAGTTTGTCTAGTATATCGTCAAATCTTATCTTGATGAGATTCGAAGGGTTCATCTGCTTATATAGCTCTGTTCCCTTTATTTTTATATTTTACTTTACAAATTTATTCGGAAACAATCTCTCTACCTCCAAGTGGTAGGAGTAATGTCTATGTACTCTCCTCCCTAGACACCACCTGGGATTTAACTGGATATATTGTTGTTGGTTTATTAGGATTTTTTCAGTTTGTTTATTGCAAGAGTTTTCTGATATAGAATCTTTTACCGTTTCTGTTTCTAGGCAATGGCAGATCAAATTGAACAAATGGGAGTAAGCATAGAAAACCAACAGAAGGTCTGTACTTGACTGAAACCCTCGTTGTTGAATAGTTCTTTTATATTCCACTTCTTATGTGATAAGTAACTTTTGTTTTGGTCTGTGATAAATCAGCAACTCGAGGAGTTACAAAGTAGACATGATTGTCAGGTTCAACAGTGCTCAGATTTGACTTGTAAACTTGATGCAACACAGGTGATTAGCAGCCTTTTATTCCTTCGTCGTGTTTTGCAACCTTTTAGGAAGTTCTTATGGTTGAGGGTTCTTGCAGAAACAATTGAACCAAACAAGCAAATTGCTGGCCTACACTGAGGAACAGTTGAGACAAAATCTATACACTCTCAAGGAGCGGGATTTTATCATCTCTGAACAAAAAAAAGCTGGTATAGCTATCTGACCATTCATGTTGAAGTGTGCTTTCCCATTCAGTATTAACTTTGAAAGCTGATATTTTCAGAAAATGCCCTGGCTCACCAAGCATGTGTTTTACGGGCTGACTTAGAGAAATCAATTCAAGAGAATGCTTCCTTGTTTCAAAAAATTGGTAAGTAATTTAAACGCTTCTGCTGCATGATTTGTCAGGATTATTCACTTCATCCTATCTGTTTTATTTTTTCCAGCTAGAGAGGATAAACTAAGCACTGATAATCGGTCAGTGGTAGACAACTTTCAAACTGAGCTTGCAAAGCAACTTGGTAGTCTTTCCAGCACTGTGGCAACATCAGTGTCTCGACAAAATGAACACCTCCACCATGTCGAGAAAATCTGTCATAATTTTCTTGAATTTCATGAGAAGGTGATTACTGGATTCCAGTGGCTCTTCTCCTATTTCATCTTCTGCTTTCCCCTTCTATTTGTTTGGCTTGTTCTGCTAGTGATTTCTGTGCTTTTCTTTGGTTCTCTCTAGTTGTTTGAAACCTTCAATGTCATAACTTTTCTTGTAGGCTGCCTTAGACTTGACGAGTAAAATTAATTCTTCAAAGGCCTTGTACGTATCTCACTTTGAGGCTATGCAAAATGTAGTGAAGCTGCATAAAGCCACTTCTAATGCTGCTCTGGAGGAAATTTCGACTTTGGCTTCTTCTAATTCAATTTCCACCAAAGAAGTATGGCATGAAAGTTTTGCTTTCAGCTTCTGATGTATTTGGATTTCTGTCAGTGTAAAATAATGGATGTATTTGTGGTTTGAATACCTTTTTCTTTATTCCTCTCCTTGTTGCAGTTTTTAGATGCAGAGTCTGTTGAAGCAAATTTAATTTTTGATGAACTTCAGAGCACTCTGTCAACCCACCAAGGTGAAATGGCACATTTTGCTAGAGAGCTTCGTCAGGTTTCCTTATGAACTTTACTTGTAAAATTTGATTGATAATCAACACTTGTTACATCCAGAGATTTGGTTGTTAAAGTTCATTTGAGGATATAGTTCTGCATTGTTCATTCTTTTCATGTTCATCATTGTTTTTTTCCAATTATGTAGAGATTTAATGACAGTACAGAGCATTTGACAAATATCTCTGAGATCATACAAGGATTTTTTGACAAACTTTTAGAAGAATCAAAACGACTTGAAAGACATTCAACAACAGCTGATGAGATTCAAACGAAGTCTATTGCTGAATTTGAGAAGGCATATGAGGTATGCCTTTAAGACCTGATACAATAATGTTGTTGTTCCTCTAATTTTGATGTCTGTGTTTGTCTACTTTAGGAGCAATCAAGATCAGATGCAGAAAAGCTTATTGCTGAGGTGACTTCCTTGGTCTCCAATCACATGCGTCGCCAAAAAGAACTGGTTTGTTTTTATACTCTAAGATCTCCAATCTTATGTAATATACATATGATCTTTCTTCTGTTCCTGTTCTCAAAGTCTACCTGACAGGTTGGTGCAAGGCTTGGTGATCTTAGAGAAACTGTTTCTGGGAATAAGACATTCTTGGATGGGCATGTATCCTCTATGGAAGGTATTACAACAGATGCAAAAAGAAAATGGCAGGACTTTTATACGCAAGCAGAAGGTGAGACCAAAGAAAATGCTGATTTCTCAGCTGCTAAACATTGCCGAATGGAGTTACTCATGCAGAAGTGGTAAGTATCTGAATTTGCACCTTATATATGTGATTTTTTAAAATTCTGCTAAGTTTCAGTAGTTGTTATTTGGTTAGCTCAACTCTGATCTGAATTTGTTGGCCTTTTTCAATGAATAGTAGTTTCTCCTTTACTCTATGTCATTTTAAATATTTTTGCTTCTACTTTTTCCGTAAGCAATTGTGTGTGGCTTTTCTATCCAGTGTAAGCACAACTGAAACAACTGTGAAACGGTGGCAAAGTACTCATGAATTGGCAAAAGACATGGGTAATCAACATGTTTCAACAATGCATTCAGTTGTCAGGTAAACTTTCAATGTTACTTGGTATTTTATTCTGCCTGAAGAGAGCAGATAAGTAACACATTGGTTACTTCTAATAAATGAAAGATGTATATTGCCTTATGTTTTGTAAATGTATAAGAATTCAACTCCTTAGTCTGAAAAGTAAATTATCTAAAGCCATACTAAACATGTTAGTTCGTTTATTTATGACAAGAAAACCGCCTTCCTTTGCAAACAGATAAATAGAAATAAACAACAGGTGTAATATTCCTACCACCATCTAATTAAATTGTTGATAGGGATTGGGGAGGTTTCCAATTTTTTGTTCAATTTTCAGTTCCTTTTTTTGCCTATTAACACTGTTAGTTAAAGAAACTATTTTGGGAAATGTTTGTCTTTTGTCTTTTCATCTTTTGTTCATTTGTGCCTATTCACTCAATATCTGCTTCCTTTGTTCCAGAACCAGTGGTAGTGTTTGCAACATAATTTGTCATTGTATTGGTTGATAATATTTCCAAGTGTTCAAATGAACTTATAATACTCTTGTTTCCTATTTACTGAGACAACTTCATTGGAGCTGGGAATTGAGAGTGTTTTTATGGATGCTATGTATTATTTTGTACTGGTGAAAGAGAACCATCAAGTAGTTGAAATTTGTTGGGACTTGGGAGAATATAAGACAATTGCCTATATCTAGAAGTGCTTAGGGAATTTGTGAGTGGTTAAACTTGCATTGTCAGCAATAATGGATCTCGGAAGGTTTATAACAAACAACAGGACATGAGCCTGCAGAAATATAATATATATTGACTATGTTGGGTATTTGAAAAACAAATATGAGCTTATTACTTTTTTTTGAAGAGAAACTTGAGCACTGCATCCAACATCACTATGACATCCCTTTTTTTTTTCCCCTGTTACAGGAATATATGCGCTAGCAATGAGCAACATGTAATTGAATTTGATTCCACAAGGGAAGCTGCTGAAGAAGCTGTGAAAAGGAATAGTGAAGATATCATTAAATCTATTGACGGTAAAGTTTTTAAAAATTTGTCTAGTATGTTCTGATTTTGGGTTGCCGCTTTTGAGGTTTTTTTTTTAACAGAACAAAAGGTAGGCATGCACTTCAATACTGAAGAAACTCTTCTATAGATAGGCAATAAGTTAGACATTTTGGAAGTAAATTGTGCTCATACAAGCAAAAATTCTAACATGGTAAACTGATGTAGTACATTTCATAGTAGATTATCTAGTTTCGTCTGTCATGATTAGTTCATATTTTGGTTCGGGTGCTGCTGCCAATATGTTGTTTCAGTTTTTGAAGTAGTAATTTTTCCATAAAAGTAGCTTATACAATGGTGTTTTTTTATGGTTGGCCTGATTTGGTGATGACTATTGGGTGCTGTTTTGTAATGTTTCCTCTGGTTTCATTCTTATCCAGGCTTATCAGGGGAAGAGAGAGGATCTATATCTGGCATTTTGGATACTGCCAGTGCACACTCGGAGACCCTTGATGAACTTAAGAAAGATCATTGCACACAGTCTACCTCCATTGAACAGAAGGCCCTTGAAACATTTCAGCAGAAGTTTATGGTATGTTGATCAAGAATCTTACTACACTTAAAATGTTCAGGATCTACCCTGGACTTAATTAGCTTCTCAGAATTTCACTTTGTTACGACTTTTTTGCTGTTGGCTAGAAGATGAGACAATGCTGTCATATTCCATTTCCCACATAACTAGTGCTGTCAAATCCCTACATACCTAATAGCTGTTTGGTTGACGTTATTAGATAATAGAAACACTAAGCTATGGGGGAATTCATGTGTTGTTATATGGAGATAAAGTATATAAAGAGAAAAATGCCCTTAAAAGTAGATGAGCCCTACATACCATTCCTTGCTACATTATTTTTCACTTTATAATAATCCATTGGTAGCTCTTGGCATTTTCTAGTTTAGAAAAGACGTTGTACTGTGTACTTGTGCTGATTATTACTTTTCTGACTGATGTTCAGGATTATGAGCCAACTGGAACAACACCAATTAGGTCTGAGCCAGATGTACCAAGCAAGGGAACAATTGAGTCGTTGCGAGCCATGCCAATGGAGACTCTACTAGAGGAGTTTCGAGAGAACAATTCATTCGAGTCCTTCCAAGTAAAGGAACTAAAGCCATCACTTATACCACGATCTCCTCTCTCACTAATTAACAATTAGCAGATTGGTTTCATCATTCCCTCCTGCATATGATCACTTAATCTGTATTGGTATTTTCCTTGTATACTGAGTGAAACTGCAAACTGCAGTATATATTGTAGTTTGATTAATTCAGTCTTGAAATATAAATCCCACCTTGGGATTTAGAAAAATGGCTGTAAATGAGTAACCCTTGGTGTTATTCCTTGAAGAGTTGATAATTCAATCGCCAAACCAACCAAATCAAACCACAAATTTTTTTATTTTTTATTTTTTCCAGTTTGATTTGGTTTGACTTGTACACCCCTAAGTTGTAAGTCCTGGCGAAAGCAACTAGTACTGCTCATTGGCTGTTTATATGGGATCAACCAAATTTTAGGCTAATTAAAGTTCGTCAATCAAATTTAGAAAAATCAACATGTACTAATACACACGGAAAATATCAAATTCATTAATTTGGACTTCATGATCTCAAAAACGACTTTAGTCGAAGCTCAATCAAATTCAGGAATTCGGAATGGTCATTACACAAAAATAATCAAATTCATAAATTTGTGTTTCATGACCCAAAATATACCAAATTCTTGAATTCAAAAGCAATGGCTATTTTCAGTCCCAAATATAGTCCATCAACTCCATATGAACTAAATTTCAAGAATCAATAACCATTGGTGCTCAAATTCCCAATGTTCAAATCCAAAACCCAAAAGATTTTGTCTTCCAAATATGCAACACTTTGTTATTCTTCAGCTCCCTCTATAGCTGAGGCCAACACTCATCATCATCAAGTAGTTCTTGAACAAACACCAATTTCACAATTTTCTCATTATTTTGATCCAAGATTCTATCTTTCTCAACTTATAAAGTGTAAAAATCTTTATCAAGTAAAACAAGTTCATTCTCAAATAACAACTAATGGATTTCTTGAAAATCAAATTGTTGCTAATAAACTTCTATACATATATTGTATGCACAAGTCTTTAGATGATTCATATGCTTTGTTTTGTGGATTTAGTGAGAAAAATGCTGTTTCTTGGAGTGTTATGGTTGGTGGGTATGCTAAAGCTGGAGACTTTATGAACTGTTTTAGGACTTTTAAGGAGTATTTAATTTCTGGGGTTAGACCAGATACTTATACTTTGCCTTTTGTGATAAGGGTTTGTAGAGATACAATGGATCTGCAAATGGGTAGATTGATTCATAGTGTTGTTTACAAATGTGGGTTGCTGTTAGATGACTTTGTTGTTGCAGCACTTGTTGATATGTATTCAAAATGTAAGGTTATTGGGGATGCAAAGCAACTGTTTGATGGAATGCCTAAGAGGGATGTTGTGACTTGGACGGTTATGATTGGGGCGTGTACGGAGTGTGGGGATCCGACTGAGGCTTTAGTTTTGTTTGATCAAATGAGAGAGGAAGGAGTTGTCCCGGATAAAGTCGCTGTGGTAAATGTAGTTAATGCTTGTGCAAAGATAGGGGCAATGCATAAGGCTAAGTTAGTACATGAATATATAGTGAAGAACAAGTTTTCGTTCGATGTTATCTTGGGGACAGCGATGGTTGACATGTATGCTAAATGTGGATCGGTTGATGTTGCAAGGGAAGTGTTTGATGGTTTGAGAGAAAAGAATGTTATAACTTGGAGTGCGATGATAGCAGCTTATGGTTATCATGGCCAAGGAAACAAAGCTGTTGATATGTTCCCTATGATGTTAAGGACGGGGATATTGCCTAACAAGATCACATTTGTTTCTCTTTTGTATGCATGTAGTCATAGCGGGCTGGTTGAAGAAGGTAAACAACTTTTCAATTCTATGCAGAAAGAGTACGGAGTGAAGCCTGATATCAAACATTTTACTTGTATGGTGGACCTCTTGGGCCGTGCTGGGAAAATTGACGATTCATTAAAGTTAATAGAGGATATGGCTGTTGAAAAAGATGAAGGGCTTTGGGGGGCGTTACTTGGAGCATGTAGAATTCATGGCCGTGTAGAGCTTGCCGAAATGGCAGCAAAATCCTTGATTGAATTGCAACCTGAAAACGCAGGGCACTACGTCTTGCTATCAAATATATATGCTAAAGCAGGTAAATGGCAGGACATGGCCAAGATTAGAGAATTAATGAGCCATCAGAAATTGAAGAAAGTCCCCGGTTGGACATGGATTGAAGTTGATAACAAGATTCACCGATTCAGCGTTGGAGACCACACCCATCCTCTATCGAAAGAGATTTATGAGAAGTTAAAATATCTGCTCAAGGAACTAGAGATTTCTGGTTATGTTCCGGATACAAACTTTGTGTTGCATGATGTTGATGAGGAACTTAAGCTTGGAAACCTATTCTCTCATAGTGAAAAGTTGGCTATTGCATTTGGCCTCATAAGCACACCTGAACAATCCACTATAAGAATTATGAAGAACCTTAGAGTATGTGGTGACTGCCACACATTCTGTAAGTTTGTTTCTCAGGTTACAAGTAGGGTGATCATTGTCCGTGATGCAAATCGGTTTCACCACTTCAAAGAAGGTGCCTGTTCTTGCAAAGATTACTGGTGATTGGCTTTGTTCCAGTCTTATGAGGTGAATGCTATGCCGTAATGCTGCCGGGTGTGTGTCGAATAGTGCATTTTTTTAGAGGATCTAACGCGGGTGCAACAATATTCTTGGAGATTCCGAACAACATAGGATGAGAGGGGATGAAGAAAGTGGACTAAACAGACTCACATTTCTCATCGAAAATATACGTGAAAAGAATCATATCGAAAACACCCCTAACCAACCCCTTCTTTCGTAGATCCTGTGTATTGTAAGTGATCTGAGCCTGCCTGCAACAAGCCTCTTGTCCAGGCAAATGAAGTTGGTGAGCCGTATGATGGACAACTCTATCCTGCAGTTTGGACAGGACTCCACTGTTAGTTAGTACTTAGTATCCTCTTAATTTTGGGGTGGACATTTTCACTCTTATTTTCTTGGATACGCTTACCAAAAAGAATATTTTTCGATATACCTAGGACATGGATCTATATGAACAAAGGACCATGACGAGTCGTTACTACTAGCATATGATCTCTTATTTTGCAAAGATGTAAGATGTGCCTCCTATATGGAGTTTTTCATAAGTTTAATTTCAATTACCTTTCATGTCTCTTAGTTAATCAGAAATTGAGATGTTTTCCTGCATCACTAAGATCATCACATGTTGGTAATTGTAATTCAAAGAGGAAAGAAGAGCAAAATCACTTCTTGTCTGGGAAAACTGAACCACAGGGCAGTAATTAATGCATTGTTCATTGAAATAGATCCCTTTGACAAGCAAATAAATGGTTCCATCATGCTTAGTATCATTATGTCGTCTCTTTATGCTGCATTCTACTCTTAATTTTACATTGAATTAGTTATTGTATCGATCACAAACTAGTTGGGGTGTGCTCTATAAATCCTCAATAATAATTCTGTTCAGACAATGAAATACTTCTTTTCCCATACTTTAGTTGCCTGAAAGTTCAGCTCTTTATTATTCATTTCTCTTGAAACAATTTACCAAACTCTAAATTTCTGCTACTCCTAAAATTGTAACTCCTGTTTTTCTTTTTCCAATCCTGCTAGTTTTTGTTATATTTACTTTTTGTTGCTCAAGCTATTGTAAGTGGCTGAATTCATGTTTTCAATTTTTAGTTTCTGGTGGTAATTGGCCTTATACTTTCCTATTAGTTGCTGTTGAAGTATTTGAATATACTCAGAAACTGTGGTAGTTGGTTCAAGGCTTCCGATGGTTTCAATTTCCCTTTTCCTTGTTCTATAATCATAATTTATTGTGCAGGAGCTTCAGCAAAGGACTTCAATATTTTGCTTTAAGGAGATCATAGCCGCGAGCCCGTGACATCCTTTCTTGACGTGGCCGGCTATTTTTTCTCTTGTGCTCTCTTCTTCCTCCTTTTTGTGTAGTCGTTGTGTTTATGTTCCTTGCAGATAATTGAATTCTTTTGCAAGATGGAGTACTTAGAAAGCTTACCAATGCTACGTTCGAATGGTGGACTAATTGGTTGTCACAAAATTTTTCTAATGAGTTAATTCCATAATTCAATTAGAAGGAAAGTCCACCAAATATGTGGTTTGTGAGTAAGAATAGGAGATTTGTATGCAATTGTGGTAAGAAACAGTTGGAAGATATGACATTTTAAATGCTAGTCTTATGAGGGGAACACATGATATTATGATTTTCTTCTGATGGTAATGTTTAGCTAATATTTTTGCTTTTAAAATCAAATTTTATTTGATAATATGTGACAGGGTCGAGTTGCAACATTGCAAGGGTTGAGTTACATCCACCACTTTCCGTGACATCCTTTGCTGTTGACCTTACCTCTCATGGGAGGCCAGTATCCATCCCGCGACATCAATAGATAATGGAGCTCTCCATTGCACTATTGCAGGTATTGTTCACAAGATTGAGAGTTTGAGAGTATGCAGTTTTTGCTTAGTTTATCGAAAGAGATCTACGAGAAGTTAAAATATCTGCTCAAGGAACTAGAGATTTCTGGTTATGTTCCAGATACAAACTTTGTGTTGCATGATGTTGATGAGGAACTTAAGCTTGGAAACCTTATTCTGTCATAGTGAAAAGTTGGCTGTTGCATTTGGCCTCAGAAGCACACCTTAACAATCCACTGTTAGAATTATGAAGAACCTTAGAGTATGTGGTGACTGCCACACATTCTGTAAGTTTGTTTCTCAGGTTACAAGTAGGGTGATCGTTGCCTGTGATGAAAATCGATTTCACCATTTTAAAGAAGGTACCTGTTCTTACAGAGATTACTGGTGATTGGCTTTGTTCCAGTCTTTTTGAGGTGAAATGCTATGTTGTAATGCCTCCAGGTGTGTGTTGGATAGTTCCTTTTTCGGAGGATCCAACACGAGTGCAACATATACATGTAAAGAATCGTACTGAAAACGCTCCTAACCCAACCCCTTCCTTCGTAGATCCTGTGTATTGTAAGTGATCATGAAGTTGGTGAGCCGGTTTGGAGAGGACTTCACTGTACGTTAGTTAGTACCCTCTTGGTTTCGTGGTGGACACAGTGGATCCTAAGACATGAATCTATATGAACCAATGGATCGTGATGAGTCGCTACTACTAGCATATCGTCTCTTACTACTATCTTTCATCACATGTTGGTAATTGTAATTCACAAAAAAAATCACTTCTTGTTTGGGAAAACTACATGGTGAATTCGTATTTTGTGACACTGAAATGGAGAAAAAATAGTTGTCCTTAATGAAAATGTAATAGTATTGTTCAACAGGCATGTGAGGGCCCGACTGGACAAGTTTGGGGGCCAATGAAGTCAAGTCTACTAATTTCCGAAAAATCAGTGGACTAATAAACACGAAAAACACCTAAAGTACTACATGAGCAACAAATTAAACACCTATTTCACAATTTTCTCATCAAGATTCTATAGTGTAAAAATCTTCATCAAGTTAAACAAGTTCATTCTCAAATAACAACTACTGGGATATTTGAAGATCAAATTATTGCTAACAAACTTTTACACATATATTATAATTTGTATACACAAGTCTTTAGATGATTCTTATACTTTGTTTCATGAAATCCATTTTAGTAGAGCATATAATGTCGATGGTCTAAGCCTCTAAGGTAGAACATTCAATGAACCGAGGTGTTTCAAAACTCAATGTCTAAATTCTGGATCTGCCGCTGCTTTAAACCTCATGGATTTCTCCAATTCATTGAACTATACATTCAAAAAAATGCATATATTGTACAAGAGGCTAAGGAATATTTTACTTTTATGGGAAATCAAGTGAAAGCTGCAAAAGCTAACACTTATAATTAGTTCACTACATACATTGTGCCTTCTTATTTTAACCAATTAATTTTTGTGTCCACTACATGAATTAAGAGCAACATTTTTTCATTTAAAAGACAAATTGCCTAATCCAACTATGGCAAAAAGAACAACTTGCCCACACACATACACACTAAAGAAATACACGATTCATCGATATCCTACAAGTCGTTATATGGTGTCTGTTATTGATAAGAAAACAAACCTTAAGCCTAACTCGATCATAAAAACGCACTAACTTATAAGGTTAGCGTAGTTCAAAATCATATAAACAGACCAAACTTTGGAATTGGAAGTAACTGTAAGCGAGGGAGGGAAAGGAAAAGCAAAAAGTTTTATGCGTTCGTGCTCCACATCCGTGAAGCACTTCACTCGCTCAAGAAGACCTGCTCACAACCGATGTGTGACTCTTGGATTTGGTTAAAGAAGTTGAAGTTGCTCCACTTGTCTAAGCTCAAAATTATAGGGCTCATTCTGACATGTGTATTTGTTCATTTTCTTCAAAAAAGAAGAATCAAAATGTTGTTTTGTTATACATAAGAATGATATTTTGGTTAGTTTTCGAAGATGAGTTTTTCAAGTGAATTTTTTCCACGCACAAGATTTCAACTTATTTTTTTCCGCGTGAAATGCTTTTGTCTAAATACAATTTTNACACACACAAATAAAATTGTGTGACTTTGTCTTCTAGACTAAGCCTTTAATTTGTACTTTATTGAACTGTATGATCATATTCAAATTTAAATTTACTATATATTTTAGATAAATGTCATAAATACTCGATGTTAATTACCAAGCACTTTTTTATTCGTAGTTTAAAATTTTGACTTTTAAAATATAAAATTAAATAACTTTTGGAGAATATCAAAATTATTCAAACCTCTTTTCATTATTCAAATTAGAGTCAACTTGTTGTTTAATCATTAAATCCAAGAATCAATGTACACATGGTTACAAATATGCAATGTTGTTAAATACTTTAACATCCGCTTATTCTCCCCCACACTTTATAATAAGAATAAAAAACAAATTATATAAGAAGGAGATAGTATATATTTTTGTATGATTAAAAATTGAACAATCAAATCAAATTCATCCAAAATTAATAATAATTAAATTGATACATATAAATTGTATTTGATTGATTTGATTTTGATAAATTAAAAAAAGGGACTAAATTAATTTAATTTTAATTTTAATTAAAAATTAATTCAAATCAAACCGTGAACACCATCTTTGCTATTATTACATCAACATCCACTTTTTCTCCACCACACTATATAATAAGATTTCAAAATAAATGCAAACTCCTCTTTCCATTTTTGTAGCTATGATTATAAAAATGTGAACTCTAGATTTTCTAATTGACATCCACAAAATTTAAAAAAAGCATGTCCTTAAACCTATATGCGAATTAAATCTGAAAATGATGGGGCTAGCTACTTCTAGAGTAAAAGGTGAAAAGAATAATTTTTATTTATTTATTACTAATCTATTAATTTGCATGAACCATGAGAAATAGGTTGCACATAAAAAAAATTAAGTTCCTTGCTTTTTAAGTAAAAAGAAGGAAAAGAAAATAATAACTAAAAAAGAATTGAAACTCTTTTTACTTTCGTTTGGGTCATGACGCTCAATGTTGCTCCTTAGATAGTAGAAGCAATACTACAAAAAATAAAAAAAAGATTTGTTGTTGATGTAGCTTCATAAGAATTAAAAATTAAAACAATTCTTTGAGCCTTCAGAATGAAGAAACTTTTTATAGAGAGCGCTTCCTTATTTTTGAGCCTTACTTGGCGCAAATAAAATTAGTTTGGCCAGTAAATATCACATATCAAGTAATTACACACACAAAAAAATCATCTTTTTTGGAGTTTTCATTTAAGATAGATATTTGAATTCAACGAGATATTTTGCATTTTTTTTTTTGCTGAATAATGAAAGGTAATAAAATCTTCCTTTTGTTATTGTTACTATATATATATTTAAAGGTAGAGCTTTATTTTTCAAGATTATGATTATTACATCATGTTGACATGAGAAATAAAAATTTATTTATTAATTTTTATAAAAATTAGGTATTTATGGGTAAGAGAAACTAGTGCAACATAAAAGTTTTGATATAGAAGTTGCAACAATTTTGGAGGTGCACTTGTACTGCCAAATTTCCAATACCAAATGCATATCTTACACTTGGTTCTTTTTGAGGTATCACCAAATTGTGTTAAAATTGTATTTGACTTTTCTAAAGTAGTTGTGAAAACTTGTCATCAAGTGAGCAAAAACCTTAGTGGAAGTGCATGTAGGAAGCTTATCATCAATTTTTCTTGTGTTTTGATGAAAGAATACTAAAGTAGAGTGGATTCAGAATATGAATATCACTATAGATTTAAGTTTGAGATTCTTCCATTCATTTGATTTATAGGGTTGACGTTTGAGGTATACACACTATTTGTATTTATTTAGCAAATTCTTTAAACATGTATGTGGTTTTAGTCAAAGTTATTGAGTTGTCTATTTTCATTTACATGCTATCAGAATTGAAAACATTCGGTGTTTGAAAAGTCTTTGAAAAATCGCCACTTTTGATGCAAAAACACCATTATAGTGTCACATATTTCGAACTTAAACAAGTAAGATATTGACATGATTTATGAAATTCATGAGATTCGTGAATCCCAAAAAATTGAATATTTCAATAATTTTTAAATCTTCGACTATTTTTCAATTATAAGTCTGAAAATGAATATTTTTGAATTTTTCCTTGATTTCCCAATGTTGGCCTCTCGTGTTATATGTTGTTCACGCTCCAAATGTATTATTTTGTGTAATTTTACCTAATGAGCTAGCTTTCTGAGTTTGATTAATTAGTGTCTAAGGACTATGGTAAAAATATTCCACAATTTTCTTACTTTTTTTAAAATGCAATTCACACATATTTGGCAATGGAATCCACTAAGAAATTGAAAGGTGGAAAAGCCATTAGCCAGCTATTAACTGCAAATGTTGCAAGACATATTTAAGCAAATGAAAAGTAGAAAGTTAAAATTATTGCCAAATTCATCAACAAATGTAATGTGTAATGCACTTTGTTGTTGTTATGCATATTCATCACCTATTCATCTATCCATTTTTTTCATTTTCAATACGGAAAAAGGATAAATATATCTCCGAACTATCATAAATGATATGCAGATATCCTCCATATTTTTGGATCATTGATTCCCCTGCCGTCCAAAAACTAGAGCATATATACCCTTTTTATACTAACGGACATACATGTGTCATAATCTTATCCACCAACCCGACATTTATTAAATATCGGATCGATGGATAAGATTGCGCCACGTATCCCTATTTAGTCTTCCCTTAGAATGAAGGGCATATATGCTCTAGTTTTTGGACGGTAGGGGCACCAATGTCCCAAAAGTATGACGGAGGGTATTTGCATATCATTTACCATAGTTCGGAGGTATATTTATCATTTTTCTCTTTTCAATAATTATTGTGGTCCTATCCATTTTATTTTGAAACTCAAATATCATGATTACATATTATTTAAAATTCGAGTTACGTTGACAATAATGTTTCTGACAGATTTCTAACTAATTACATCGTAAATTTAGGTTCTTTTTAGTATTGATCAATTTATTCATCGAAAAATGATGAATTCCACACGATTTTTATTTCATTGTGCTTAAATTCTACATTGTATTTATTTTCATCATATATTCCACACAAATGGTCTTTTCAACTATATGTTATATAATTTGTGAATTAAAAAAATATATTGTTTTTGTTATGCAATGATAATTGCCCTTCATCGTCAACTTTAATGTGTTATGAGTTTGAGTCACCTATAAAAAGATTGTGGTCCATAGTCAAAATTCTTCTCAAAGGCTGAATAGTAATTTTAATTTTTTGAGCGTTCTGAATTCTAAAAGAGATAATTTATCAGATTCGATAAATTATTTATATATATAAGTGGAGCTTTAATATAAATATACTAACGTTTATGTTAAAATTACTGAATCCTGCAAAATTCGTGCTTATATATATAGTTGATACTATAATTGGTAGCATTAGGCAAGTTTTAATTATGTGAATATAGTTAGGTGCAGGTTGGCATTAGGTTTCCTTTTTTTAATTTTAATTTTAATGTTTTTGGAGGGAGAAGGTAGGCAAAATTTGAACATATATTGGTATGTGGCAATTCTAAAATGTCTCGAAAGGTAGTGTCGGTGCTAGGATTTTTAACAAGGAGGTTCAAACTATAGAAAACACGAACTAATCGAAGGGATTCGACATCTACTATATATACATAAAAAAAAATAACCATATATAAATATATAGTAATATTTTCCACCAAAAAAGGTTCAGATGAACCCCTTGAATGTATGTTGGCTCCGCCCCTATTGAAAGGGCGACGTAAGGCAAAGCAAACAATTTATATATAATTAATTTTCGTCAACCAACGGTTCCTTCTCTAGTTCTCTATACGTTAGACTAGACTGTTTAAATACAATACTTATAACATAAAGTGATCTTTTTTAATTATGTGATAATCTTTATGTAATCGATGCATATAGAATAAGATATTTTTTTTTACCAAGAGTCTTATATATACTCTAATTGTAAATTATTACGTCAGGCTTAATACGTTAAATTACTTTGTCATGCAAATTAACTTTACTTTGGTAATATAAAATTTTTATGCAAGCATCTTTTATAAATTACATAGATTGACTTTTCTTCAATAAAAAATTACATCTTATATATAAAGATTAAAATTATATTTTATATTTATATAGTAAATATTGAATCTCTTCAACTTTATCGTCTATTTACTTTTTTATAATTTTAAATCCCCTCCCCTCTCTCCTCCCCGACTTCTAACTTCATTTCATTTTTTTATATTGTCGCTTGAATGAAGAAATCTAATCGGTCTGACTTTTCCAAATATTCCCCACGACTTTTTTCTTTTATGGATTTGAATTTTCGCATCGTTTCAATCGTCGTGATCGAAAATAAATGAATATTCTTTAGAGAAATGTATAATAATATACATATCAAGACAAAAGTTAAAAATAAATCTCGTAGAATGAAAATTCTGATTTTGTAACTAAACTCTAGAAAAGAAAGAAAGAAAGAGAAGGCTCATGTAAGAAAAAAACGGCTATACAATTGAAGTTTATCTTTAAAAAATATATTTACATCCATTTTATTTTAATTAAAGAAAAAGAAAATATAAAAATCAACCGTTTTTTTATCCACTCATCATAGTTGGTTTTTGTCTATAAATAATCCAGCATTCTTTCTTTTCTTCTTCATTATTCTTCAATATCTTTCTTCAAAATCACAAAAAATGGAATTATTTATGAAAAGCTCTTCTCTTTGGGGTTTAGAAATTTATTTATTTTGCTTCTTTATAGTTTTATCAAACATTAATAAGGTGTTTGCTTCTCATAATATTTTTTTGGACTTGCAATCTTCAAGTGCTATTAGTGTCAAGAATGTTCATAGAACGGGTTTTCATTTTCAACCTCCTAAATATTGGATTAATGGTATGTTCATCTTCATTTTTTTACTTTATGTGACGTACGCTAAATTTAACATTAGCAATGCGGTTTATTACTTAAATTCGAGTTTGAATATATGACTTTGCTTACGTAGATATATATATACATGGAATACATCTATTAACTTGGTATAAATATGAGTACGAATAAATTAATTGATGGTGCAATTTTATTAAGATTAATATTGCATTATATAGGTGATAAAACTTCAGAAAAAGACGATTACTTTTATATTGAGAAGTTCAAATGTTGTTGTTTCTTTTATTGTTACATTTTTTAAAAATATTTTTTTTTACTAATCTTTATAGCTACATATATATAAGATTGATCATTCTTGATATTTCAAAATTATGTATACATACACACACATACATAATTATGTGGTTCATTTGTGTTAATTTTCTTTTATTCATTTAAACTTGCGTTAAAATGTTTCACTTTTGGAGGTAAAACCACTCCTGACCAATTATAAACAACTCGATTCTCAAAATTTAAATTCGAAATTAGATTAATAATCATGGCAAGACAACTACAAGACTGAGGTTTTCGATAAGAATGTGCAAAAGAGAAAAAGAAACATGAAATATATGAAAAGGTTCTTTTAACCTAAGATTTTGGCCATCGAATTAAGGTGAAAATTAATTTGTTGGAGGCACCCTTTATATTCCCCATGGCATTTTCTTCTCCCTTATATTTTTCCTTCTAAATTATTATTAAGTATTGACATATAGTGACATTTCATACTCCTATATTGTGTACATTTAATATGTAGGTCTTATATTAATTAGAACTTGCCAAACATATTGTCTCTTATAAAGTTGACTCCCCCCAACCCCCAACCCCACCCCACCCTAAAAAAATTACCTCATCAATTTCGTTTTTCATGTGACACAATTTTCTTATTTAATTTGTTATCTAAAGAATGACTATTTTCTATATTTAAACTTACACTTATCGTTCTACATGATATAAATGTTTATATAGTCACAATAAATCTCATGACATGTTTCAGATCATAATTTTCAAACATTTTTTACTTTATTTTTTAAATTACGTATTAAATCAAAGTACGCCATATAAATTAAAATGATTCAACTAATTAGTCATTTTTGTATTTCCTACATTTCTGTGTTTTCTCACCTTTGATTTGTTAATTACTATAGTATTTGATTATTTCTTAATTATTGATTAATTATGTAATGCATTCTATTTTCTTCACTAATCTTTTGTTTTTTTAAATTCTTTTGTTCATATATGGTCTCTATCCATGGATGCCTTTCAAATATACAAAGACCCTAATGGTGAGTTAGATTATTATTTTTTATTTATTCTTCCTAAATATACTATATATACACACAACTTATCAATAACTCAATTATATTATTGACTTTCATTTTATTTTTGAACAGCACCAATGTATTATAATGGAGTGTATCATTTATTCTATCAATACAATCCAAAAGGATCAGTATGGGGCAATATTGTTTGGGCTCATTCAGTCTCAAAAGACTTGATAAATTGGATCCATTTAGAACCCGCAATTTATCCATCTAAAAAATTTGACAAATATGGTGCTTGGTCCGGGTCAGCAACTATTCTACCTAATAACAAACCTGTTATCTTATACACCGGAGTAGTAGATTCCCATGATTCTCAGGTTCAGAATTATGCAATCCCAGCTAACTTGTCTGATCCATTTCTTCGTAAATGGATCAAACCTAATAACAACCCGTTGGTTGTTCCTGACAATAGCATCAACAAAACCGAATTTCGTGATCCAACAACCGCATGGATGGGCCAAGATGGGCGTTGGAGAATTGTAATAGGAAGTATGAGAAAACATAGAGGGATGGCTTTATTGTATAGAAGTAGAGATTTCATTAAATGGGCCAAAGCCCAACATCCACTTCATTCATCTCCTCATACTGGAAATTGGGAATGTCCTGATTTTTTTCCTGTATCATTAAAAAATACTAATGGCTTAGATGCATCGTATCGCGGAAAAAATGTCAAACATGTCCTTAAGAATAGCCTTGATGTTAATAGGTTTGATTATTACACTATTGGTATGTATGACACCAAAAAAGATAGGTACATTCCTGATAACAATTCTATCGATGGTTCGAAGGGATTGAGGCTTGACTATGGGAATTTCTATGCATCTAAATCATTTTATGACCCTATGAAGAATCGAAGAATTGTATGGGGTTGGATAAATGAATCAGATGTTTTACCTGACGATGAAATTAAGAAAGGATGGGCTGGAATTCAAGCTATTCCGCGTAAAGTATGGATCGAACCTAGTGGTAAACAATTGATTCAATGGCCTATTGAAGAGTTAGAAACATTAAGAAAACAAAAGATTCAATTGAACAACAAGAAGTTGAGCAAGGGAGAAATGTTTGAAGTTGAAGGAATCTCAGCATCACAGGTTTTAATTTTTCCTTATTAAACTATAGTCTTTTAAATATCCCAACTAAAAGTAATTTTAATTAGTATACAATGTATAATCAATGTATAACTATTATATCAATTGCATATGATAGGTCTATATATAGTAGATTAATTATACACTTGTTATATGTATATCAGTGATAATTATAACTTGTTGCAATTGAACGAGTGAAATAATATTGGTTAGTCGGAAAAAATATTTGTCCTTTTACAGACTAGGGCTAAATAAACTTGTGTGTTAGCTTCTTCTCATCTTACATTTCTTCGGTTGCAGGCTGATATTGAAGTGTCATTCTCTTTTTCAAGTTTGAACAAGGCCGAACAATTTGATCCTAAATGGGCCGACCTTTATGCCCAAGATGTTTGTGCCATTAAGGGTTCGACTATCCAAGGTGGGCTTGGACCATTTGGGCTTGCGACATTAGCTTCTAAGAACTTGGAAGAATACACACCTGTTTTCTTTCGAGTGTTTAAGGCTCAAAAGAATTATAAGGTTCTCATGTGCTCAGATGCTAGAAGGTTTGTTTCTTCAATTGAATTTATTGTAATGATCATAGTTTACATAGTTAACTCAATATAGGAGCACAAAATTTGAGTAAATCAAGAATTATAATGACCCGACTTTGATATCATGATAAGAAATACATCTACTTATCGATTGTTTATTAGTGTCATTAAAAAACTCTAACCTTGTTTAGTTTCTTTATTAATGAGCAGATCTACCATGAGACAAAATGAAGCAATGTACAAGCCCTCATTTGCTGGATATGTAGATGTAGATTTAGTAGACATGAAGAAGTTATCTCTTAGGAGTTTGGTAAGTTTGCTTTCATCATTTTTTTATTTTTTTATAATTTATTTGATCAAGCTTTTAAGATTCGATTATTTTGAAGAGTAACGATTTGTGTTTGATTAATCAGTTTGTATCATATGTATATTTTTCAGATTGATAACTCAGTAGTGGAGAGTTTTGGTGCTGGTGGAAAAACATGCATAACATCGAGGGTGTATCCAACGTTAGCGATTCATAATAATGCACATTTATTTGTCTTCAATAATGGATCTGAGACAATCACAATTGAGACTCTTAATGCTTGGAGCATGGATGTAGCTAAGATGCACTAAATATTTTTTTTTAAAAAAAGGAATTATGTCTACAACCATATATGTCTAAAGAGACAAAAATTGTGTCAAATTTAACAGTAGATGATGTCCTCAAGAATCCTCTATAATTGTCTCTTAATTTATTTTGGTGAATTTAGAAGGCAAAGAGTGTGTATATGGACTTGTCTAGTACCATATGTATACTAAGAAAGAAATTTGTTAGCTTTCCTTTTTGTTTTGTTACACAATCAAATGTGTGGTCTTATGTAGAACTAATATTTGGTAATATTAGGCAAGTTGTTATGTGACTTATTTTATTCAAATATAATAAGAAGTTCAAAGAGAAGAGTATAAGTAAGCAGAGGTGAATCCAGGATTTGAAGAGTCTGGTTGCATCAATATTATCTTAATTTAAGCATTAGCAAAAATGTTAATGATGGCTAACGAATAATTTATTTAATGGTCATGAGTTAGGATCCCCCTATTTAGCAATTTTTGTATTATAAATAAACTCTTTAACTTTGTAATAAAAAGAGTAAAAAATGGGTTGTTGGCCGAAATCAACTCTAGGTCGTAGGGGTGGACTCCCTTACTTCCAACAACGGGCCAGATCAATGCCTTCTAAAGGTGCACTCTTTTTTATATTCTCTATTTTTACTAGTTTCTCAAGATATATGTAGATCCGCCTCTGCAAGTAAGTGAAAGGACAAATTTTTACCTTACTAATTCTATTGAGGCACCAAATTCCTATTAACAAGCATGTAAAATATGAGAAGACGAAAGAACTAAATAAGTTATAATTATTGTATAATTTATAACACGTTATATGATAATATTACAAATAAAAATATCGAATATTTAATTAATGACGAACTATAAAAGCAAAGAAGGAAGAGGAGTGATGAGCCTAAAAAAATCACAAATGAAAAAATTAAATACAATAGATGGCCAAAATAGAGTAACTTGACGAAGTTGATATTTCCATTCATTGTCAAATCTGTTCAAAAACACTTGATAGTTAACTTTTAATTTTATGAGATGCACAATATCGTTTCTTATTATTCTTTTAGGGCTTTTCGCCCTAGGGATATTGTATATATGATCAAATTTCATGTCATATATAAACAATGTGGAAAAAAACTTATATAATTTTCAAGGTAACAAGAAATCATGTTTTTGTGATGCCTTCGTGGAAACTACTTCCTCAATCGTAATAAAGAACAACATTTCAAGTGGCGACTCAAAAAATTCGTCATAACCGGTGATAACCTTTTGTGGCGATTATAGTTAGTCGCCACTAGACATTATTTGTGATCATGACTTCTTTTCTTTTTCATCTTTTTTAAAGACAAATTTACCCATTTATCTTATTTTTGTGAATTGAAAAATCTCAAATTTTGCATTATTTTTCGAATTCCTTTTTTTTAACACACTCAAAAGTCAAAACATTAAAGAACAGAATAGCAAATTAAATGGCAAAAGACTTGTTCTAACAAAAAAAAAATAGTAAAACAGACTCATGAAATGTAACAATAACCAACAAATTATCCAAAATTTTAGATAAATATTATCCAAACAAATAAAAAATAATCATCCAATCCATTTAATTTATTTTTAAAAAAAATCCTAAATTAACTCTCCGTCTTTCACTCAAAAACAAATTCTACCCATTTTTTTCACTATAAATACTCTTCATAATTTTCATTTATTCTTCATTCCCAAGTTTCTTTCTCCCTATCCAAAAAAAAAAAATATAAAAAAAAATTATTTAGATTAATTACCACTATCTGTCAAAGCCCAATTATTGAAAAAAAAAACTATGGATTATTCATCTAATTCTCGTTGGGCTTTGCCAGTTATCTTAGTTTGCTTTTTTATAGTTTTATTATCCAATAATGTTGTTTTTGCTTCTCACAAAGTTTTTATTCACTTGCAATCTCAAAATGCTGTAAATGTTCAAACTGTTCATAGAACTGGTTACCATTTTCAGCCAGAAAAACATTGGATCAATGGTATGTTTACGCGTTTTTTCTTCTTTATATGTGTCAAAAAAATAAAAAAATTTTTGTCGAACATGTGTTTAATTTGGATTTGTCACTAATAAATAATCGTTATGTTAATATCTCAATAGATGCATGGCATGACATGACATGTATTAGTACGATTTTTTTCTGTTTTTTCATATTATTTAATCTTTACTAATCATTTTTTTTTTTTATGATCTCTCTTGATTCCTTCAAAACATACAATAGATCCCAATGGTAAGTCAAATAAATTATATTTTTTAACTTTATTTTATTTTTATTATATAATTTTGCTTATTATGTTTATTGTTTTTCATATTTTGAACAGCACCAATGTATTTCAATGGAGTTTACCATCTATTCTACCAATACAACCCAAACGGGTCAGTATGGGGCAACATTGTTTGGGCTCATTCAGTTTCAAAGGACTTAATCAATTGGATCAATTTAGAACCCGCAATTTACCCATCTAAACCATTTGATCAATTCGGTACGTGGTCTGGGTCTGCAACTATTCTACCTGGTAACAAGCCTGTTATCTTGTACACTGGAATAACAGATGCCAACCAAACTCAAGTTCAAAATTACGCGATTCCAGCTAACTTATCTGATCCATATCTCCGTGAATGGATCAAGCCTGATAACAATCCATTGATTGTAGCTGATGATAGTATCAACAAGACCAAATTTCGTGATCCAACAACTGCATGGATGGGTAAAGATGGACATTGGAGAATTGTGATGGGAAGTTTGAGAAAACATAGTAGGGGTTTAGCAATAATGTATAGAAGCAAAGATTTCATGAAATGGGTTAAGGCTAAACACCCACTTCACTCAACTAATGGTACTGGAAATTGGGAATGTCCTGATTTTTTCCCTGTTGCATTGAAAGGAACTAATGGGATAGATCAATATGGTGAAGAATATAAATATGTGCTTAAGAATAGTATGGATCTTACTCGATTTGAATACTATACTCTTGGTAAGTACGATACAAAAAAAGATAGGTATGTTCCAGATGTTGGTTCTATTGATAGTTGGAAAGGATTGAGATTCGATTATGGTAATTTCTATGCATCAAAGACTTTCTATGATACTAGCAAAAACCGAAGGGTTATTTGGGGTTGGTCTAATGAATCAGATATATTCCCTGAAGATGATAATGCGAAAGGATGGGCTGGAATTCAATTGATCCCACGTAAAGTATGGCTTGACCCAAGTGGTAAACAATTGATTCAATGGCCTGTTGAAGAATTAGAAACCCTAAGAACCCAAAAGGTTCAATTGAGTAACAAAAAGTTGAACAATGGTGAAAAGGTTGAAATTACAGGGATCACACCTGCACAGGTATATATAAACTTTTTTAAAAAAATTTATTTATTATTATTATTATTATTTAATAATGTTCAAAATTTATGAAAAATATGACAGGCAGATGTTGAAGTGACATTCTCTTTTGCAAGTTTGGATAAAGCAGAGTCATTTGATTCTAGTTGGACTGATATGTATGCACAAGATGTTTGTGGACTCAAGGGTGCAGATGTTCAAGGTGGGCTTGGGCCATTTGGTCTTGCTACATTGGCTACTGAAAACTTAGAAGAAAACACACCTGTTTTCTTCCGAGTTTTCAAAGCACAACAAAATTACAAGGTTCTTTTGTGTTCTGACGCTAAAAGGTATATATTGAATTTGACTTGTTGGCAATGTTTTCGATAGTATTATATTTGAGAAATTGACAAATCTTTTGTTTATGTTTGATAGGTCAACTCTTAAGTTCAATGAAACAATGTACAAAGTTTCATTTGCTGGATTTGTGGATGTTGATTTGGCAGACAAGAAATTGTCACTCAGAAGCTTGGTAATTTTTCTTTCATCGTTAATCAAAAATCTATCTCACATTCCAAAACGAAAACAATTCTGACTATTGAAACTCTTTTTTGTAGATTGATAATTCAGTTATAGAAAGTTTTGGTGCTGGTGGAAAGACATGTATAACATCGAGGGTTTATCCAACATTGGCGATTAATGAGAAGGCACATTTATTTGCGTTCAACAACGGAACTGAGCCAATCACAATTGAGACTTTGGATGCGTGGAGTATGGGCAAAGCTAAGATACAATATTAAAAAAGGAATTAGGAGAAAGGAACTATGGAAAAGGGGGGAAATATGAGATTTTGATGGACATAAGAGTTTGTTATTTTGATATTTCAACTCTATTTTTGTTTATCAAACTAGATAGATATCCCTTGAGTCAAAAAAATAATGTATATAGATTTATCCTCTATTTTCAATTTATAAGAATAATGCTATGTTTTTGCTTTCAAAATAATTGTTCTTTTATTGTTTTGTTCAATCGCATATTTATCTTATTTAGATATGAAGAATGAAGTAAATGTTTATGGTGGAAACTCTATTATTAAAGAGAATCGCAAAATAAGTTCATAAAAAAGCCAATACAGAAACTTAACTCTTAAAGCAATTTAAGATGCTAAAACAAAAATACGAACAAAAACAATTGTATTATACCTTTCAATGTTTGAAAATAATTAAATTTAAATCTATTATTTTATTCTTAATATTTTTATAGCAACAAAAATGTCAACTAATAACAAAAAGTTTTTCAATGAAAGGGAATAATTGGTTAAAACTTATCTGAAACTCTCTCAATAGTTTCATATAATAATATGATGCATTGGGTATTTTCTGGGATAATCAACGTATTTTTCATCTTTCGTTTTTCGAGAGCCAAATTAAAATGTAACCAATCGTTCAATTGTTGGCATCTCATATTATGGACGGATCACAATCCCCTTGTCCTTGAATTAAGGTTGTAAAGATTCAAACTCTCACGTATCAATTCAAACTCTGTCACATGATCAAACTAATCGAGTTAAGATATGGTAAATTTCTCTCTTATATCTTAACCAAGACTCAATTGATTAAAGAATTGCAAAGTAACTTGTTGATAAAAGTAAATTTTCAACACTTCGCATCTTACTTTTTCTATAATAGAATGTATATACAGTTCAATATTTGGTAACATCAACTTCCATCATATATTTCAACTACATTTCAAAGGATGAAAACGCGATGTGAATAGTAACATATATGATCATTACGCTTCAATTGATTTGTTATAAAATCATAAAGAATTATCGATGCCAAGAGTCCCCATGCAAGAAGGCATTTTTCACGTCTAATTGATACAATGACCATGATCTCTGTATGGCCAAGGAAAGTAAGATTCCAAACCACACCCTTCCTCAAAATAGTGCCTTATCATAGGGCATCATAGTTATAATCCAAAATATTGTCAAAGCACTTTCTCAATAACATAGACCATGAGAATGGGTTAAATTTATGAATAAAAATTGACTCATCATTGCATTTGAGTTTACTAAAAGATGAAACACAATTTGTAACAGATTCAAGTGGGGATCAAACTAAAATAAATTGTATTAACAATAACAAGCTCAAATGAACCAAATTTTTATTTGATAAATTGTATTCAACAAAGGTAAGTACAAATAGTGTTATACATGTCATTCAACCAGTCAAACCTCTTAACATCATTGAGTCACCAAGGTCATGTAAGAACGTCAAGAAGATAGATTGTTATGAGTTATACTTGATAGCCATGTCGACTAGCTTAGCTGACCAAGACTTGAACTGTGGAGTACTCCAAATGTTTCATGATACAGTAGAAGAAGAACGATGGGCAAACAGCGATTCTGGAAAGTGGTAAAAGCTACAAAACATGGTCAAAACTGAATGAATGAGTTTAGTAAATATACAAAACATGATTAACTAAGTAACAGGAATTGAGCATCTACAATTTGAGATCAAGAAAGCAAACAAATTGAAAAAAAAAATGAAAGAAAAGAAAGGAAATAAAATTGGAACAAGTTTGGTAAGTCAGAATACATTAGCATAAATATTGGAGCTCATAGAGTCATTTGCTGACTCTTGCATATAGTAATTTCCTCCTCCTTACCATTGACAAGCTGGAAATGAAACTTTGAAACATAAAGAAGCAGAACAAAAGAAAAAAAGAAATCAACTTTGTGATGAATGGACACAAAAAACTGATTTGTTGCTCAGACAAACTAAACATGTTGCATCGGATGTGTGTCGGAACAAAGAAGTAAGATGATGTGGAAACAAAGGCTCTTGAATTGAGTTGGCAAGTCAGAATATCAATAAGCCTCAGAAGTTTTAGCTCACTGGGAATACACCCCTGGCACATCTAATAGACTCATCATTCTTGCCATAAATTGAATTGCCAAAGTGTACAAGTACATCACCTACACACACACAATACCCCAGGGAGAAGGAAAGAGTGGAAACAAATACATTATGAATACACAATGTCAAAAGAACAACCAAATTATATATTTGATAATAATTTACATTGAAATTCTCAAATTTCTGTTAGTACTGCTAATAATAAGCTTTTATAGTCATAGCTAGGTTCAAACACATTAAAGGGATAAATCTATACCATGTAAATCAAAAACATAAAAGAGTAAATCACAAAGGCAAGTCAGAATATCAATAAGCCTCGATGATTGAGCTCATAGAGGAATTCACCCCTCGCACATCTAATTGTTTTTCATCATGCTTGCCATAACAAAGGGTAAATATAGACACCTCAACTAGAGTCACTTAAAGTGGCTTTGGTTCTGTAATTCCATAAGAAAAAGGTAGAACCTACAAGGGATGTGACCCCACAAAAAGTATATACTATATCCTGATATGTAACTTGAAACAAGGACTAAATAAGAAACCAATCTAACATAAACAATTTGACAAATCTTTACAAATTCTATAATGAAGCAAATTTGGAGATCACAAATTTCAAAAGTTCAATATATTCCTATTGATTAAAATGATAAGTACTTTAAGAAGGCAAGTCAGAATATCAATAAGCCTCGATGATTGAGCTCATAGAGGTATACACCACTCGCACATCTAATAGTTTATCATCATTCTTGCCATAGCAAAGTAATGTTATGAATAAATGTAGAAATATAATGTAAACCACATCTCAATTAGGGGGATTCAAAGCATCTATTTGTTTGAACAAAAAGATGGCACCTTACATTTTTAACTTTGTGACAAATTTTTCAAACACACAAATGCATAATTAAGACCACAAGTTTCTACAACTGAAAATTTGTCTTAGAACAACAAATGGAAAGTACTACATTAAGGCAAGTCAGAATATCAATAAGCCTCGATGGTAGAGCTCACAGAGGAATTCACCACTCGCACATCTAATTGTTTTTCATCATTCTTGACATAACAAACAACAAATTTAATAATAGAGCTAAAAAGATAATGTACACACCACAACAACAAAAGCTCTACAGAAACCAATAGGATTATATAATCTCATATGATTAAGATAGAAACAAGGAGCATAAGCCCAAAATTGGCACAATAATCATATAAGATGGCACCTTTCTCATTTCAAAACAATTTAAATTCATATCTGACTTTTATGAACAAAAGTTCAAAGGACTTCTTTTTTTCCTAAATTGAAATGAAAATAGTTCTTAAAGACAAGTCAGAATATCAATATGCCTCGATGTTTGAGCTCAAAGAGGAATTCACCCCTCGCACATCTAATTGTTTCCAATCATTCTTGCCATAACAAACAAAGCAATTACTAAAAAAAAACTTGCTTGAAATATAATGTAACACCACACCTCAACAAGAGCTATTCAAACCGTCTTCAGTTCTGCAATGCCAAAATATCGATCATTCCTAAATCATAAATCAACTCAACTAGAGCATTCAATTATTATAACCTTAGACAAACATTTAGAACAACACAAATGATTTAAGCTAATTTGAGGCCATGAGCTTCAAAAATCTGCATTACATTATTAAAATAGGAAGTCCGAAATTAAAATAGAAAGTACTTCATAAAGGCAAGTCAGAATATCAATAAGCCTCGATGTTTCAGCTCATAGAGGAATTCACCCCTCGCACATCTAATTGTTTCCAATCATTCTTGCCATAATAAATAAATTTACTTAAAAAACCTGCTTGCAATATAATCTACACACTGCCTTAACAAGAGCTATTCAAGGTGTATTTGTTTCCATAATACCATGACACTTCAAAATTCCAAAACAAATCAACTAGAACATTCCATTTTAACCATAGTGACAAACATTTGCAACCAAACAAATTGTATAAACTAATTTGAGACAACAAACTTCAAAACGTCACACTAGAATTCCTATATTGAAATGGAAAGTACTTCATATAGGCAAGTCAGAATATCAATAAGCCTCGATGATTGAGCTCATAGAGGAATTCACCTCTCACACATCTAATTTTGTTTTCATCACTCTTGCCAAAAGAACAAGCAAATTTAATAAAACAAAAATTACAACATAATGTAGCCCCACCTCAACTAGAGCCATTCAAAAGTATATTTGGTTCTATAATCCCAATTGGGAAAAACAGAACCAAAAAAAGGGATATGACTCATAAAATTAGGCAAGGCAAGAGGAGACTCACTAAAGGAAAACCCTAAAGAGAATCTCCAGCATATTACACACCCTTCATATATACAATTGTACATACAAAAGAGTATGTAAATATACAATTACTATAGCGCAGCTATGACTCAAAACGCTTCCATGGAGCATAATGGAAGGCGATCTTAAGGGCGGCGCAGAACAAATCAAATTAATCTATACACAATCAAATCTATTCCAAAAGAGATAGACTTCGCTATATAGCTCCAATCTTCCAAAAACGTTGTAACATAATCCAAAAATCACATCTTTTAGAGAAATCAATACATACCCAACAGCATTTTGGTCAATCATATCAAAATTTCGTTTTTTTTTTGTTTTTTAAGCAAAGTTTGAAATTTACCAGTCACGATAATCAACTGCAACAGAAAAAACACAGCTGACTAAGTTGAGAATGGCAAATAATTATAGGGTATTATAACTTCCACTGTAGCAAACTAAATTGCATAAGAGGTTTCAGTTATAAACCCGTTAAAACATGAAATCAGAAGAGGAAAACACCATAACAAGAAGAAATTCAATCCAAAAAGCAATAGAGAAGAAACTCACAATGATTCAGCTACATTGGGGATTGATCCCCAAATTGTTGAAGTGAAAAATAGAGATTTATAGACTCGGCAATTAGGGTTTTAGCAGAGGATTAATGGGCCAAAGAGTAAATGGACCTGAATATTGCTATGTCCTGGAGGATGAAGTTGGTTGGGCCGAATAGGTATGTATAGGCCCAAATTGAAGATTCATTTGTTGCAAAAAAAAGTACTAATGTAGTTGAGAGTTGTTTTTATTAGTCTTAATAGGACTTTCTAATTTTCGAATTTGATATTAAAAGGTACATTTTTATTTAAAACGTATCATGTTTTAAAAATTATTTTAGGATCACTTGGTATATGGGATAAGGATAACCATGCAAGTACAAAATATGGGATTAGCTTTATTTCATGTGTAATTTGAAATATCAGTTTATCTCTAGATTATTTTATTTCATTATTTGTAGTAAAATTGTCTGATTACTATCTCATATTATGATGGAAAGGATCGTTTAATTGGGTACACTAAAATATAAGTAGTGAAATAAAATAATCACATAATTGCCTAATACAGAATAAAATGATCCCACTGAAGTATATAGATTAGCCACATATGAAGTATATAAAGTTAGACTCTTTACAACGCTAATATCACAAGTTTGAAGTCAGCTTTTTAAATGCCGAACTTTAAACCTCAAATTAGATTAAAAATTTCAACTATTCTAATCAAGTCTTAAAATAGTTATTTAATCACTTCCTCCTAACAAGTATAACCATAATGAAATTTCATTTCTTGCATAAACGAAAGTAATCATTCAATTTGTGATTTAAGTTACATAACATTATATCAGTAACCACGCTTTCAGTTTCTTTTTGAAGAATCATGCACCTTTTAAAAGCACTTGATGAAATAAAGCTTTTTAACAGAACAGACTTGTAAGATAAACCAAAACAGTATAAAATTTATCCAACAAACAGCCTACATAAACCAAATTTAAGAGAATTTCACTATCTCGAAAAGCTGACCAACTCAAAATGAAGGTGGTTTCGAAACCAAAAGTGCTCAACTACAGAGTGTTCAGAAATCAAATGTAAATAGATATCGAAAGCTGCATTTTCGACAGCAATATTTCCTCCAACTTGCAACATGCTGCAGAAAAGAAACAGTTTTCACAGCCTCCTTCCCCTTCTACCACCCTTTCTGCGAGTACTATCGGTAGGAATTGGAGTAACATCCTCTGCAAAATATATAGGAAGAATTACTTAGAAGAAATGACATAACATAACAATGATACAACAGCATTTACAGAGCATAATACAATACTAATGCAACAGACAATTATCTTTTTTTTATTAGTAGTATTGCAACAAATATTTGTACCTATACGTCCAATTTTCATGCCAGAACGAGCCAAAGCTCTAAGAGCAGACTGGGCACCAGGACCAGGAGTCTTGGTCTTGTTGCCTCCTGTAGCTCGGAGCTTAATGTGAAGAGCATTAATTCCAAGTTCCTGTAAATCAAAAGTTAATAAATAATATTTTAAAAGATTAACAAGAGATGACGAGACCTAGTGAAATCAGACCAAAGGGATAAAGATGGAAGGATCCGAGAGCTTCAGTCTTGAATAAACATAGTGTAGCTATATTAAGACTCCAAATAAATGGCATAGCATGGAATCCATTTACAATACTTCTGACCGCCATTCAAAAACCTTGACGCTTAAATAGAATCTGAAGTAAACATATTTTCCATAGTTCATGCACTACCAGCAATTATGTAATTGTTAGTGGTAGAAGTGTGTGAAAATTGAAGGTGCACACATCACTTCAGAATGGAATCTTCTAGAACAAAGCCTAATAGATCCAAACCGGTGACATAAAATCTACGGGTTTCTACAAATATGTTCAATGGAATAACATATATTCCAATCAATTATACACACAAATTTGTTATCGTTAAGCAAAAGTGAGATGCATCAGGCATATGAAACCCAAAAACAATCTTACGAATCATCTACATCCTAGCAAGAAACAGAGATGAGTAAAGGCCATCATGTACATTATAAGATCTTCGAATGTCTAGTCAACAGAAATTAGTAGCTTTAGCACACATTCAGAAAAATCTTCGACTAGAAGGGAGGCATCAGAAGATCCAAAAGGTCTTAAATTTCGTAACTGCTAAATTTTGTCTTCAAAGCAACACTCTACACTTAAAGAAGAGCTATCTAATTTGGCACCAATATTACTGGTCAATGCAGGAAAGGAAACATCAATACCTGCACCAACATGGAATGCAACATCCAAGATAACTAAAATTACATCAATATGCAGTGGAATTAGTATAATGAGACTTTTTTCACAAATAAAATCTAAATATTAATCTCTGTAAATCAGCAAGTACCATCTAGGCAAAAAGTCCTCATTTTCTTCGTTCGTATATAAATGGTTTATATTGATATAGACCTGAACTAGACCAACTTTATATCTGATGAGTTTAACTAACAGTTAAGTAGAATTAAAGAAATAGACTTTATCAGAAACCAAACAAGACACTACCTTGCATCGCTGTGACACATCCTGAGCTGCAAGCATAGCAGCATATGGAGAAGACTCATCTCTGTCAGCCTTCACCTTCATTCCACCTGCAACCATGATGTATAACAAATTGAGATGAAAGCCTTCGCCATACCAATACTACATCAACAACTATGACTAACCTCCACACTAAATAGAGTTCTACAAGAAACCTCTATATCCATTTTCCTCCACCTAGAACCATTTCATTCCAATGCTAATAATCTGTTGTCTAGGACATATTAAAGGTTCTCTAAACACTAGAGATACTTCACATTTTCTAGCACTAACATTCACCTATGCTGAAAAAAGATGAATGCCTAGCAAATAGGGAAAATAACAACAGGATGCTAGATCCTGGAAGAAACTCATCTACATTCATACATACATAACCAATGTTCGCATCGAAAGCAACAATTATACCACTACCAGCTAATCAGCAACTACAACGACACTAATGATACACTCAAAACTCAAAAGTATAAAACTATTGTTACTATAACGCATACCAGTAATGCGAACCATAGTTTCTCTTCCAGACAAATCAGTAACGTGCTGCATTCATACATAAACTAAGATTCAGTAAAACATCCAAATCACAAAGCCAATTCTACATTTCTACATCCAATTTTCAAAAACCATAACTCACTCACAATGAATGTATCATTGAACGATGCAAAAATGTGTGCAACACCGAACACCAATTCACCTTCCCTCGTTGCTGGTCCAAGTGTAACAGTCTCTTCCTTAGGCTCCCTGGTCTTTCTCCTCGACTACAAACAAAAAATTTCATCCAACATACAACTATTCAATTGAAATTTTCGAACCAAACTAAATATAATCGACATAAACAGCAAATAACTTCGAATCTTCAGTAATGAAATGGAAATTTCAGCAAGAGAAATAGTACCATGGTTCCGGCTGAGCTTGGTAGTGAGAAAGTTCAGAGATACTTAGCAGCTTGAAGAAACCCTAATTTGCAGTGGAAGCTTACAAAAATGGCTGCCGCTGATTATATATTAGGGTTTGGGGATGAGTTTTCTTCTGATAATATCGATAATTACCCCTATTGTTCTGCTTTGACTATAAGTGGCCCCTCTAGTTTGAGTGAAAGTTTATTCCTACCCCTCTTATTGTTTTATTGGTAAGTTTTATCCTCCGTTATACTAATCGATTATTTTTACTCTCATCGGTATTACTCTAATCGGTAATAAGCTCAATAAATAAACCCCTTGATGGTTTCCTCCGATCGGGTACAAGTATCGAATTTCAAATAGATCACCAATACCTAAGCTTTGGTCATCTTCCTTCTGTAACTTAAAATATAATTTTTTCACACTCAGAGCTTGTTTCAAATTAATGAGTACACGACACATATTTTTGTGTATATACGTACTGATTATTAAATTATAATTGATTGATAAACATTCTCATTTTTCAATCATGAAAAATTTGTATGAATTGAGTCATTGTAAATAAACATTAAGGTATGGGAATAAATTTAGTGTGAATAATTTGTCTTGTTTTTTGTTATTACGTAAAAAGAAACTAAACTTGCTATTTAATTTGTTAAATATACTTTTTCTATTATAATTTATGTAACATAGTTTGAATAACATAAAATCTAAGAAATAAACTAGGCTTTTGATTTATAATATATTAGAGTACCATTTTTGTATTATAATCTTGTTAAAATATATGATCTTAAACATATCACTATATGTGTATGACTATAAAAGTTGAGAGAAATTAAAAATGTTATGTTAAATTATTCTCAAATATATATATAGAAATATGTCTGTTAAATCTTTACTTTAACATATATAGTAAAGATTGTGGTGCTTTGAGACAATTTTTGCTTCCTCTCACTTTCTTTTTTCGCCTAAAATTATTATAGCGTTCAGACAAGTTTGTGTGCATCTCAACTATTTTTGTGATATATTTACTATCTCTTATAAATATAAATATTGAGTTATACTGTCTATCAAAACTTAGACAAATAAAAAAAAATCACCTAATATATTTGTTTAAAAAGTTATAGTAAATAGTATAGAAGAAAAACAAGATTAGAAATTAAGTTTTAAAACGGGGAAAAAATTATTGACAGCTGTGGGATTTGAACCCACGCCCTTTCGGACCAGAGCCTAAATCTGGCGCCTTAGACCACTCGGCCAAACTGTCTTATGTGCATTAATATGAATAATATATTGATAATTTAATTACTCTTAACATATTGTTTTCGACTTCTGCACTAATCATAATTCTTAAAAAATCCAACAATAATAATGACATGAGTCGAGATTAAACGAAGAAATAAGAATACATATAGCCGACTATAACATGTTTGAAAGGTGTAATACATGGTGTTATTAGTTACTCATAAAAAGATGAACAATGGCGTAGCCACATATACCTAAGGTGGCCAAACGAACACCCTTCGTCAAAAAATTATACTATGTATATAGAAAATTGTACGAAGTATATAGGTCGAAAATTCTTTTTCATACATATATATAAATCTTCGACACATACACTTAACGAAATTTCTAACTCCGTCATTGTTAGATAGATAAGGAGTTATTATCTTCATAACCAAAGGGTCTGGCCTTAACAAGGATATACTATATATAACTATGCTTATAACAAAGCAAAATGACCAATTATTTTTTGTATGAATATAAGTTACAAAATGAAAATTTGTTCTAATCAAATGGATCTATTCGAAGGTCATGTTCACTTGCCATCACCATTCCAGTGCACAAACATGTAGGACACATTACCTAGACAAAAAATATCATAATATGAAACAAAAACCATTAGCATATATACATATACGTTAAGCGAAAGTTGTCGTAACATGTAATGAGAGATGCATGCGCGGATTTGTGACTGAATATTTACTACGGAAAGATATGTAACGAAATTGTGACATGTATCTATCAATTGCTCTTTTGTGAATGAAGGAGGAACTCGTTTCATAGGTAGCAACTAGCGAGGATAGGAAGAAAGGGTTTAATGAAGGTGGTTGTTGAGGCACCCGAGGTTGTGGCCTAGTGGTCAATGAAGTAGTTGGGAACTTAGGTCGAATCCCAGCAGAGACGAAAACACTAGGTGATTCTTTCCAGCTTTGATAGATAGAGTTACCTGGTATCTGTTGTTGGTGAGAGGTGGTTGGTATCCCGTGGAATTAGTCACAAGGTGCACCAAAGTTGGCCCGGACACCACGGTCATAAGATAAATGAATAAAAAGAAGGTAGTTGTTGAGGATTTTATTCTAACTACAGGGAACGGCCTCATTTTGGTGATGCTCGAATATTGGACGAATTGCGACAACACAAATATTGTTTTTTCTTGTAGAGTAAGCTTGGATGATATGAAGAATAAGTTTATGATGTAACAGAATAATTACTACTTTTGGACTGATATAAAATGACTGTTAAGTGCATGAAGTTAGGAGATGATCATGTTTCATACCTTTCCCGTCCCGGAGCAATTTGCACATCTTTTAAGAGTTGGTGCACGCAACGATTGATAAGAACCATTCACTGAAATCGGTTCAGTATAAAGGCATTTACCGCTTGCTGAACAGCGTGCACATGCCAAGTACCCTACATCAAATCAAATGACCATGAAATGAGATAATCGTCACGTTTGACGATTAATCTAGTACCATGAACTCAAATAATCAAAAAAGTTATCAACTATTACTCAAGAGTTCAATAGTGTAGACATTGTGCAATATGTAATAAGTTTCACATGGACATACCACTTCCATAGCAATATTTGCACTTTTTCTTCTCTTGTTGGACTACATTGTTAGCTTCTATTAGCATGAGGGCTGAGATGACTCCCACTGCCCCACCTGAAAAGGACGCCACTATGGGGTCGACCTGGCTGAGAAGAAGAGAAAAAGAAGTCGATTCTCAAAGTCTGACGATGTAAGTGGTCTTTTATCTTTTGTTATCCTCCTTTTGATCAATGCAGTGAACAACTTTGTACAATTCAACGAAGTACGTAAGGAAAAATTGAGCAACCTTTTCTATATCTGAAATGTAGTTCAGGTTGCAGTCTACGTACCTCAATTGCATAGGCAAATGCACGTTCCGTATGAAATCTTCGTATGAGGTGCCTCCTAAACCTAATTTCAGCTCAAGCTGCAATGTCAAAGAGTTACAGTAGTCCAAAGGCTTCGTAACTCAATAGTCAATAATACACAAATAAATCACGTCATAGTTCCGTTATGCATAATTCAGAACCAGAATAAGGATAAGGAAAGGTGCGAGGAAAGAATTGAGTTTATGAGCTTACTATCGGTGCAAGTAATCCACCGAAGACCATGATCCCAGCTATAAATGAAAAGCTTGTTAGATAAAGCTGCTTCAGTGTCTTTGGAGTCTGATACAAACAAAAAATGCACCAAGTTACTTCTAAAGGAGTAAACTTGAAGAAACTAAGTTAAAGGATAAGTTTCACAAAATGCCAATTGACAAACAAAACAGAATATGTCCGTTTCATATATTTAAGTCAATTAGGCAAGCTTCCAGATATCTCAACTCAAAAGTGTTGCAGCAGTGACGATGCTTGCCAAGATTTACATCTATTTGTTCTCAATGCTAAGCTAGCTAAAAACATGTCTCCTTCCAAAGTAAGAAAGGCTGCTAATTATAGCAAACCTTTGACTGTGAACGCAGTTATTATTGTATATTAACTTGAGGTCGTTGTAGGAACTCATAAACTTTGAATCCCCGATCCGCTATGTTTGTCAAATAGCATACTTTGACAAACCAAAACATGAACAGATGACTTTCCCGAAACAGAGATTTTTGTTTTTAACTGGATGTATAAAACCTCCTAAACCAATTGAATCCCTAGTATACTTCAGTTGTTTACTAGAGGACTCGGCAAATTACCATGTTAGGAAGAAACGGTATCGTTGATGGGATATCTGGCATCTCATTTTCATCTTCACCAGTCACACCTCTAGCGTTAGAGTTCTTTAACCTTTGTTGTATTCTTAGCCTACGTACCTGAAAAATTAATCCGAAATTTAAGAAGCTATTTGAGAGTACAATCCTTAGGAAATAATAAGTCGTTCCTTCAGTTCCCTTGAGAATGTTAGAACTTGAGAAAACTCACCTCTTCCATAAGGAGGAAGATTTTGTTGCGCCTACTCCTAATGTTATCTTGGATTTCTTGAAACTGCATCTGACCAAAATCTTGAACGGTCTCCGGTCCTTCAATGATGCAGAAATTACTATAACAAACATGGACCAACATTAGTTAACTTCAAAAGAACACAAGCTTTTAGATTATGAGTCCAAAAACAGCAAGCAATATACAATCAATCAAAGCTTATATGAGTCCAACACGAGCTTATGTTGTCTTGGACTTCTTGAAACTGCATCTGACCAAAATCTCATATGGTCACTGGTCCGTAAGTGATATAGAAATCATCATACAAACATGGACCAACATTAGTTAACTTAAAAAATGCAAGCTTATAGATTAGGAGTCCAAAAATAGCAATCAATATAAACTCAATAAACCACTCCTCAATATTAAAGAAGTTGGTCTTAGCTATATGAATCTTGTGTATCCGTTCTGCTCTACGTGTGTCCCAACATCCAAACGAGTTCAGTATGCAGACAGTTCATACTAGTTAGAAACTATTTTTACGCTGGCCTTCAACCTACACCACCCCTACTCAATGACCCTGACTTGAGACATTCTATACTCTAAAAAGTTTCCACTAGCCATAAAACAGAGTTATCAGTCCAAAAACATCATTTTAAAGAACTTCATTGTAGAAAAATACTTCATAATAATCTCCTTCACCTCACCAAGCTTAACTATCCAACTTGAGTAAAACAATACCATTCAGTAAAGGTAAAAATTTCTGGACCAAATCTCCAGTAAGAACCAAAAAGGATGTTAACCAGATGCTAAACTTACAAACTTCTTAACATATATACAGTTCTCCCATATCAATATTTCAGCCATATACATGATCATACTATACTGTCGAATGAGGATTAATCTGCCTCAAATCCAAATGAGTCGAGTATTTCGAGAACTCATCATAGTTAGTAACTATTTTTTTGCTGGCCTTCAACCTATAAACACTCTTCATTTACCCAAACTAAAGACGGCTATGCTACCAAATTCACATACAGCCGAGTAACGAGTCCCCCAAAAAACATCCTTCTAGAAAAGCTATATGTAGCAAACTACTTCGTAATGATCTTTTTTCAATCACTTACCTTAACAATCAGAACTTCAAGCAAAGCCATGAAAAAAGAAAAAAAAAATCTTTGAAACCAGATAGTAAAGTTACAAACTTTTTAAATATGGATACAGTTTTTCAGTTATATACATGGACATATTAAACTGTCAAAAGGAGTATTTTTCCATGACTTCTTCACTCCTGCTATTTCTATTTTTGAGCCAAGGATCTATCGGAAACAACCTCTCTACCTCCCAAGTTTGTAAGAAGTGCATACACTCTACACTCCTCGGACTCCACTTGTGGGATTACACTGATATGTTTTTGTTGTCGAGCCTCCAAGAAGGAGACCAAAGAATTCACCTTTACCAAACTCAACAAACCAAAACTTACCCAATATCTCAAACCAAACATAATCATCAAGGGCAAATCAGCACTAAAAATACCAAATTCAAATAAAGGAAACTTCTATCCAAATTCACAAGTTACAGTTTCCATATCAATATTTCAGGCATATACAGTCATATATTATACAGTAAAATGAAGGTTAATCTACCTGAAATCCAAAGAATTCCCCTTTACCAAACTCAACAAACTAAAAATTATCCAATAACTCACACCAAGAATAATCATTAAGGGCAAATAATCACCACACCATCAAAATATAACACTAAAATAAATGGAAAATTATCAAGAATTCTGAAAACCCAACCTTGTATTGTTATCTCCAGATGATTGAACAGAATCAGAGCCATTTTTAGATGAAGAAGAACAAACAAGCTGTGTTCTTGATGTGTATTTCAATAAAGATTGGTTCTTTGGAGTTGAACTCAAAGAGGAGCTACAGAAAACATGGGTCTTTGAGGAATCAAGCTTAGAAGTATGTATTAATGGATGAAAGCAAAAAAAGATAGAACCCATCTTCACCCTTTTGAGAAAAATATGTTTTTTTGGAGGATTATACTGAGAATCAAAGTTTTTATAAGAGGAATGGATGATGCCATAGTTCAAAATGCTCACCTAAGCCAACTTGCTTTAGGATGTTACTTTCTTAAAGATTAGGTAGTTAAGAGTATTTATTTGGTAAATGACACGATATAATACATAAATATGACTCTTAACTTTATGTCAGCAGATAACTATTATCTTTAACTTTGATTGTGCATAAGTAGATACTTAAACTTGTATAAAATTGAACAAATAAACACATTCATCCTACATGATAATTTTGTGTCCTACGTGTATTATGTCATGTAGAACATGAACGTCTACTTATTTAATCTTATACAAGTTTAAGTGTCTACTTGTGCATACTCAAAGTTGAAGGACATAGTTGTCGGTTAAGCCAAGTTAAGCGTCTTATTTATGTATTATGTCAATTTTAATCAATATGAATTGTAATTAAATGATCTGAGTTTTTTTCATTTTGATTGTTTTGAGTCTACCTTCGAAATGAGTTTCGTGACTTCATGATCCGAATCTTGAGCTTAACCAAAGAAGTGTAGTTCAAATAGTTTATGCCAATATATTTGAGATTAAGGTTGTTATTATATCTTATTTAACTATTAGCTTCACATTAATTTATCTAATTCGACACAAAATTTAAGAAAGAAAAAATAAATTAAGACATCTATCATCTAAAATAAACCTAAGATATTTGTTCATTTCATTGAAAATAAAGAAAAGAAAAAAGAAGTCATATTATTTCTAAAAGTTATAGAAAAATAATATTTTTTTATAAAAAATATGAAGAAAAGTGTTTTACGTAAATCAAATACTACCCGCTTGTAGAGTTGTCTAGAAGGGGTTGAATTTATTTTATACATATTATCATGACTCGTATAAAGAAATAATATTAAAAAATCGTCTAAATTTTTTTTTACATTTATGACATTGTTTATGCATTTTTGGCTATTCTAAAAGTTTGTAACATTCTATTTTTATACTACAAACTTTTAGGAACATTGTAGTGAGATGAATATGATTCTTCTATACAAAGATTTCATTATCTGAGCTTTCGACATGAATTATTTTTAGAAATAGTGGTAAATATATGTATCAAAAATTGGTCACATGAATCCGTGTTCATCTGACTATGTTCAGTATATTATATGGATAATTGTCAAAATATATCTAATATTTTTTTAAGACACTCATGGTAAACAAAAATCGAGTGGTGCATAAAATTTTTAGATCGTATCTTCAAAGCAATGGTGCACAAATCCTGGATTTGGAGAGTGTTTCCCTCTTTAATGGATCTTTCACAACGTATATCCACATTAGTCAATGTCCAATGTATGTGCCGGACACCAGGCGGGAAACCAAATCTTTTTCAAGTTAACTACATGCATGGTCTATGTATGACACTCAAGATTCTTCAGTTGTAATGAAGTTTCATTGAGTTTAAAGAAGTGAAATGTTCTTTATACATAAAAAGAGTGTTGAAAGAAAGAACTTTTTGTGAATATACAAAAATTGTTCCAACTTTCAAACACTAGCTATCTCAACAGACTTCTGAAGGGCACCTAAGAGGCTTCTCATGATTCTTGGCTCCCCAGGAGGCGCCTTATCTCTCGAGGGTCCATTTCGTATGGCTCGAAATATTGGAGGTGAGGTCTCATTTGCAGGGAAAACCATACAGTCTATATATGCAAGAACTTCAGTTTGAGCATCATCAACTGAAATGAAACAAACTCTGGCTCCGCGAGGAATTTTATCAACCTGTATACGAAAAGTTCAACTTTTAAGTCTCATCTTGATGAACATTGTGTATACAACACGAACAATGTATGCATTTTCCGTAAGAATGACTATGCTGAGACGGATAGTAGTTTCGTTTGCATAAGTCAAAAGACAGGAAAAAGAAGGCAGAATCTGCCTATTTTTTTGTTACAAGGACAATTGATGTTTACTTCTTTATGTTTTGACTCTCGATTGATTGGTTATAATGTTCACGAGGTTGTATATAATACGATGTTCAATGATATGACTCTCCTACTGACTGAATTGCTTGAATGGAAACAGTATATCGAGCTTAGAAATGAGGACGAATTTACCTTTAGAGGCATGGGTAGTGGCAGCATAGCTCCTTGACAAAGGCTGTTAGCCCACTGCAAGTCATAAAACAAAACATTTGTTAACATTAACATACTAAGGTTTGTAAGCATTAAACGACAACAACTATGCCTCAATCCCAAATAAGTTGGAGTCGGCTATATGAATACTCACTATTCCAGTTTATAGACAAAGATACTAGTAGAAACGACGTCTTTCTTTTCTATGTAAAGATTAGGACAGAGAATTTGCATGTTAAAATGATGCACCAGAATAAACACACAGTCCAAACATGAACAAATGTCATCTGCAAATGCACAAAGTCCACGAACACGAATATGGCACTTTGTCTCGAGGTGATGTATGAAGAAATGAGATTCTCTAAGAGAACAAATGTGTTAGCTGTAAACTAGTCCTTTCATTATAAAGCTTGCTGCTAAATGAATCAAAATGTGACCAAAGCATCTCTCATTAGTATATATATTCCAGCTTTATACGTCATAGCCTCGAGTCCTTAAGTGGTTGTTGAAGACCCTTTACGGAGCCTCATCCAGTTTGTCTCCGAAAAACAAGAGGATACTCCCTAGCTCCTACCTCATATAGCAGAAGTTCCAATTTTGGGAGCCTTAGCCAATGTTTCTCATTGTTTCTGCATTAGTCATTCTCTTGAACCCCTTTGAAAGTCTACGGGTTAAACATCCGATAATTCAGATTTGGGGCTTCCTATCAAGGTTTGAACATGAGACCTCTAGTCAAAGACAGAAGAACCAGAGGTTTTCTATACTAACAAATAAATACAACAGTTCACTTCTCTTAATCTTTGGTTTCAAAGAGAAGAGCCACTAGAGATTCAAGAACTAGCATACTCTTAATTCTTACCACTTCTAATTAAATGGATTAAAAATAATTATTACAATTAAATTATTTTTATAACTTCTTGTTCCTTTGATTTTTGTAACTATCTATTGTCCCTTGTAATTCGTTTATCATATTATTTTGTTGTAGTTAACTGTTCCTTTTCTAGTATTTTGTCTTGGTTTCTTCACTCGTGTTATTTTCTTGAACCAAGGATATGTCGGAAACAACTTCTCTAACTCCCCATATCCCACTTGTGAGACTAAACTTGGTATGTCGTCATTGCAATCAAATGACTAGTAGACATTTCAACATGAAAATTCACAAATTCACAATGAAAAGCAATACCTGAAAAAGTAGAGTTTCAAATCTTGCAAGATCAATATCTTTTGGCAATTTCATTGTTCCCAAAGAAACCCCATCTTCATAATCTTGATCATTAGGTGAAATGCCTCCACCTGCTTTCACCACAACAGTCAAAGTCTGGTAACTTGAAAACTCATTGAGGTTAAAGAACCTATTGTTAATGTTGTTGTTCTTGTTGGTGATGAACAAAGTTGAAGGAGGAATAGACCTAGAAGGACAAATTTGCACTTGAGAATTATGTGTTATGTGAAAAAATTGTTTGGTTGTTAAGGAAGAAGACATGGCTAATTGTCTTCCCTTTTTTTTGTTGTTTAAGTTTTGTTATTTGTTTGCTTGTTAGAAATGGTTATTTTGTGAACATGTTGTTGACGATAGGATAAGGCCTTTTTGCAAATCAGTGGTGGACAATCTAAGCTCCATCTCAAGCAAGTGATATCAACTATTTAGTCCAAAAATAATATACAAAAAAAAAAAAACATCTTAGGTCTCTAGTACTAGATGTTCTATATACTTTTTCTTGACATGGAACTCTTTGACTGTGATCCGACCCTTTCTTGGACCCTGGCATAGCAATAACTTAGTACACCAAACTAACTATTTTTTCTAGGGGTCCTCAGACCTTATGCATAGCGAGAGCTTAGTACACAAATCTCTTATCTAACGTTGGTCCGATCCTTTCTCAAACCCGCGAACTTAAATCTAACTCATTCTAAGGTAGAACTGTGGATCATAGATGATTTACCAGAACTGCATTAATATTGTTGCAAACAAAAGTTTAGCTAATGGTATAGAAATACAGTTCACTCGAGAATCCAAATATAAAAACATGGAAATTGGGATCATTTAGAAGGATGAGGAAGATTAAAAAAATAAAATGGATTAAACAAGTTTATTCAGCATTTGGAACTTTGCCTGTCAGATAAAAAGAAATTAATTTAAAGCTATTTTCAGTTTTTTCTCTTTGGTGCTGTACAAGATCCACAAGTATCTAACTAAAAATTCATACAACCACCAAGCTGCAGCAACAAAACCAATTCTCGAAGACCCTTTTTGCAAACTGATTGCAACAATTTCCATGTATGCTCTCACGTCGAGAGCAGATTGTGCTGAAGTCCGTCTTCATATTGTTGTAAAATTATTATGAAGAGTGAGCTTCAAGCTTGGGAAGAAGACTTCGCCATGCATCTGCTATGCCATTAGATAGCCGTGCCTGTCCCTTGGCAAATTCATGGAAAGCAAGTCCCATATCCGACGTCTTCTGTTCTTGAAATCGGGCAATCTCTTCGTTCATAAGCCTCACTATCGTATCAAATCTTCTCGATGTTTCTTCCCCTTCAGCCTTAAGCTGTATTCCAGAGAAACACAATGTAAGTACCTGCCTGGGCAGTTCCATGACTAGCCAACTGAAAAAAAGAACCACTGACCATTTCATACTCGCGCTCAGCCTCAGCCAACTTCTCTGATCGTGTCAGCCTGTATTTATTTCTGCAATAAAAAGGCAAGAGCCAAATTTTACTTCAGAACAGAGACTCTGAGATGCACCATATAATGAATAAACAAGATTATTAATAGGATTGCATATTTCCCTGTCTTAGATAAAGCAACAAACACATGTTTGGACTCTTTACTTTGCAGATTTACAGGATAGGAAAGATGAAAGAGAAGTCTGTTTATAATGGCAACTTTTCACCTAGAGATGCATATTACATATGCAAGAAAGACGTCAGATATTTTTTCAAGACAAGGAGGACGCTACATTAAATAAAATTGCAAAAAGTGACTTCAGTTCACTCTTCAGTGGATCAAATTCTTAAAGTAATTTCTTCACTTTTCACTAAATCAAATACACACTTGGCACCATCTAATCTTGAACCTAATAGTTACAGTTCGACACATGATGCTAAAAGGCCTTCCATTTATGTCCCATCTATGTAAGTTTGTATAAAAGCATATACTGTTTGTCATCATAATATTATGCAACAGTATATACCACTGACAGAGTAAAAGTACCTATATGGCTATTCTCACAAAAGAAAAGAGGAGAGAGGCTGAGGTCGGGAGGAGGGGTGGAAATAACAGGGACCCATGTAAACATACGCAAATCAAGAAGCCAACATGATGGCTAATAAACACAATTATAACACTGAGCTCAATGTAGGCGAAATCAGCAATTAAGCTGTATTTATATACAACTTGCAGGACAATGATAAACTAATTAAATACACCAAATTCTCATACTGCAAAGTTTGAAGATCTTGTAGCCGATTTTAAAAAAACTGTAACTTCTCCAGTAGAACAAGACCTAGACAGTATATACATCAACATCAAACTACGTCTCACACTAAACATGCCTGGATGATAAGAGTAGCAGATTAGGCCATGCTAACAGTAAAACAGAATGAAGCCTTGTTTATCAGATTTAAGATATCATAGTGCATATTTAACCCTCCCCATACCCCTAGAATGCAGAAGGGTCATAGACCAGGTCAGTGTATAAATATGACATAGTTGAAGGAAAAGTTTGCACCAATTCAACAGAACAACCACCAAATGCAAATCAAGATCAGATTTAAGAAACCACCAAAAGAAACAAAACAGAAGGAAGAGCAGTATAGGTGTTGAGACATACAAATCAATTTCCTTAAACTTAATTGTCTCGGCCAGTTCACACTGTTTCTTGAATGCGGTTGCTCTCTCTGCTATCGTAGCCTGTTCAAAGTTAGCACGGATATTAGTGTAGGAGAGCAACAGAACACTAGGTTACTCTTAGCAAAGAAAAAGCGCACAAATACAGATGCAACAGTTGTTTTATCTTTGAGGATGCAGTATTTGTCAAATGTACTCAAGTCCTGAAGCAAGGCTCCAGGCATGCTCGGTGCTTCACCTTGTTTAAGTTGAACCTTATTGACTTAAAAGGCATGCCCGAGTCCTGAAGCTCAGCTCAAACCAGGGTTGGAAAATGATCTATTACTGTTACCCAAATGTTACATATGGATATACTAAAATACTAAATGATCAAGAACAGAAAATTATAAATTTTGTATGAAAACTATTTGATCTTAGATCTTAAGAAAAAACTTTAAATTGCACCATTGCATATTAATTAAAAATTGTGATGGCATCTGAACGTAGTTGATATATTGCAATTTCTCTACCCATATAATTACCAGTTGTCTTTATAGTTATTTTTTCTTGCGTGTGTATGCAACTTCATCATGTGCTTTCTTCACTAATGCACCCACGTTTTTGTCTTTTAGCCTTTGATGACACTGAACTGAAAAATTCCATCCACTTGTTGGGTAAATAACACTGTTTCTTTTACTTTTTTTGATTGGTAAAAAACACCTTTTTCTTACAAGCAAAGTTGACCACTCACCTTAATAGATTGCACAGCTCGAACATAATCCTTCAAAGGTTCTTCGAAGTTCATTAAAAGGTGGTGGGCCTGAGTGACAGAGCATTGCCTGTTATCATTACCTAATTTTGAATAAGAGAAAAGACCATGGGTTATTCTTTGTTGAAAATACCTCTTTCTGCAGCTTAATTGATATTATCTCAGCCTTCGCCCCAAGTTCTGAAAATGCTTTGCCAAGGGCATCATCATCACAAGTACCAAGAAGCTTGACCGCCTTTCCAAATTCTGAGAGAGACTCGCCCAATTCTGAAATATCAAGAAAAACCATAAGTCAGCAGCTTGGAATGACGAGTTTGTCATATACATAAGGAGAGCAAAGGGAAACTAAAGCACACAATATGTTAGAAACACAAACACATGATGAGATAACAAAAGTCATATGCCATCTTCGGATTGAAAACTGTGAGGCAAAGAGAAGGAGATCAAGATATGTCAAATACGACGGTGTTTGACCAAATAGGTCACATTTGATGACAGGAAATAGAAGAGGCCTTTTCATTAGTTCACTTCGAGTTTCTCCAGTACACATTCTACAAATGGCTTAATCGTTATTATCTAATTTAGGTCCCCCCCCCCCCTCTTCCCTGACAGAATTGCAGATGGATCTTAGCTTCACACAATAACAGTTCTACTTTAATCTTCTCCAATCCAGTATTTGGATTTACAAAAGTGAACTTTCCCATTGAAGAGAAAGAAGTTGATGATGAACCAAAGATCGTGAGTTGTCCAATGTATTGGTTAACCTTGTTTTCTCTCAGAAAAATTGTTGATGAACTCCTTTCACTATAACTCGGGCACAAAAATGAGGATCAAACTACTGATACGAATTTTAACATTAGTTAATAAATTAGCCCACTTGGTTAAGGGATGAAGGATTAGGATGACTCCTCCCATAAGCTTATCTATAGGCCAAGAAGGGGGTGCGAGCAAGGTCGAAAGAAGGCAATGGCACCTGAATCACCATGTCTCTCACTGCTTGAGAATGGGATAGATATCTCCTTAAGAGAGTGAAATAGAAAGTGCTGTAATACAGTATTAAATATCTAAAGTGCAAATACACTTACACGGAGTACTCAATGCCTTTAAATTAGATTTTTCCTACCTCTGTGTCTCCTGACAAGACGATATGCATGTTTTTGAGCCTCAGCTAAATGGTCCTCAAGCTCAAAGATGTAGTTCTTCATCTTCTCATATTCTGGGGTTGATTCTTCAACTGGTTTTTCCTTCCCAAGAACGACATCGCTCACTTTAGATTGGACATCCTGCCATTTACGACTTACTGTTAGTTTTAGAATAATCCTGTGGACAAGCCATTGTAATATTCCTCACTCAGTGGCGTCAGCAATATACCTTAGAGTTCAAGAAAAGAAACGCACTATATGCATCACAGGCCCACATTAAATTACACATCAATAGATATGTTGTCAAAGAAGAAGCATAGAAGGAGGAATTTACTTCAATAAGTGTGATCAAATTTTCAAAAGTGTGGAATTGGAAGTATAATTATACGGAAATTGTATTATTCTTCTATGTAACTGTCAGATACCTTAAAGATTTGGATCAAATCTGCAGGCTTTTTCTTGAAAATACCGGTCTCCTGGAACCTTGCTCTGTCCATTGTCTGAAGAAAAGGCAACAAGCGTGAACCACTTTTATGAAAAAAGATGAAACTGAGAGATATTAGGAAATATATAAAGCTGATATGATAAATGCATTAGACATAGTTCAACATTTGTTTCATATCTCAAGTACAGTGTTATGTGACCTCTTCCTACAGATTTTGAAATCTAAAGCATTTAATAATTGAAGAGAAGAGAGCTTTGAGAGGCGATGCCCTCAAATACCAATCTGAAAGAAATCAATAAAAAATAAGGTCTCCAATGTACCAAAGATCTGCTAAGACTAGTTTATTACTCTAGAAGCTCATTACACCAATATGCTCCCCCAAATGTGCATCTGGTAACAGTGCATTAATTTCACCAAATCAAAATAATTTTAAGGGTCATTTGGTTGGTGTAGTAAGGAGAGTTGATTTTTTTTTTTTGATGAAGTAAGAAGAATGTCATTAACAAAGCATCAAGCAGATGCACAGATTACAAAAGAAAGAAATATCAGCTCCCAAAAAGGCAAAAAAAGCTATCAAAACAGCTAACAGCAGAGATCTATGGAGCTGATATATTCTAGGAAAGAATCGACACTAAGTACAGGAGAGAGATTAACCCAACCAAAAAGAGTAGTAAGGAGAGTTGATCTCCATATAAAATCCAACATATTTTTTTTCCGAAAATGGCAAGTAGTAATTATACTCCCTCCGTCCCTATTTAGTTGTCCATATTTCCTCTTTTAGTTGTCCCTATTTAGTTGTCCATTTTGACAAATCAAGAAAGGACAATAATTTTTTTCCTATTATACCCTTATTTAAAGTGAAAAATTGTCATAAATAAAGTAAATAAACTTATGAATTTTCCAGCATTGATTAGTTATCTTGAATGAATTTATTTTGGAAGTAAATTGTACTATAAGGCTAAAATTGTAACTTCACTATGTTAATTATTGTTGCCTTAATCGGTGTGTCATTTCTAAAGTGGACAACTAAATAGGGACGGAGGGAGTATTAAATAAGAAATCTAGCACTCAGTGAAAATCCAAAATTATTTTATACAATTTTTTATACAACCGAGAAATTCCTGAAAGCCAACTGGTGTGCGATTCTAAACTCAGTGGTTATTTGTGCAATGTTCAGTTGCTACTTTTGTCTACCTCATAAATAATACAAGCAGAAGCTCTACAGGAACTTATGTAATTTTTTTTGCACAGAATGGAATGTGGAATAAGAATGCGGTAGCGGATATTAATAACACCGCACATGAATTAAAAACACTGAAATCACAAAACTAACCTTATAAAAGTCAACAAAAACTTTTATTTTGTTTAAGAAGTAACTAAATTTTAAATTATACATTTACATTGTATACTAACTTGTAGTATATAATACCAATCCTCCAACAAGAGATAATCTCTCATTATAATCCCTGATTTGCTAATCTTTGCATTACTAATCCTTGCATAACTATTCTATAAACTGAATTGCCCCTAAATTCTTCAAAGATAGTGCTCAATTAGTTAATAGAAATAAAGAGTTGGGGTCAATTACACTAGTTGTTCCCTACAATTGTGTGTTCAAGGTTAAGTAACACAAATTAAAGAGACTACAAAACCAGTACAAGAAAAGATGAGAGACGTTCAATGATATGGCTTACTAACAATCAGAATCACAGACACCAGACAAATAAGAATACCTCCACAAAAGGTTAAGATAACATATGAACTCAAACTAAATATTCAACCAACTAACTAACATTCATTACCTGCTCATCAGCCTGCAAAAAGATTCTCAAATCGTCACTTTGCCGAAGTTCATGATGTGAAGCTATTCTGTTTACAAACACATCCAGAGCTTGGCGCCTCATTTCAATAAATTCTGCACTAAATCTGAACTTTTCTGCAAGAAGGTAGATAATAATAATCTCAAAATGCCCTGAAAAGAAGATCCTTTTATTGGTGCAAAAGCTAGTGGCTCCCCTTGATAGATTCCAATACTTAACCTATACTTCTCCAAAGAAAATGGGATTGATGCCCCAAAACACAGACATCCTTACACATGTTTGACACAGTTAATTATGTCAATCTATAACAACTTCCGCCTACATGACTCCCAATTCTTGCCCATTTCATTTAGTCATTTCCAATAAGCAACGATAAATCAATATATTTAAAGCTTGAACATATTGAACACCTATTGGTTTTAGCATCGCTTAGAGTTAGAGAAAAGTCAAAGAGATAACCAGTACATGCGGAAGAAGTGTAGCCAGTACCTACTGTGCTCTTCTCTGGAAGTGGAGGAATAAAAATGCCCTTGTATTTCTCAAAAAGACGATCGTGTAACCATACAAAATCACTATAACGTCGAATCACAATCTTTTCATTCCCTTGGTACTCTGGCAAATTTGTCTGTCTTGGAAAAAAAATGGTGAATGAGAACTCGAGGAGAATCAAGAGAAGTATATACTATATTCTGCTGATAGAAAGCATATGAATGTCTGTTCCAGGAACGGGCAGAAGAGAAAACAACAAGCAGAAGAAGCAGAATATTATAGAATCTTAAGTCCAGTAAAATAACATCCATTTGATGCAGGGATTGGGATGTGTAAGCTCTGGACCCAAAAAGAGTCTCTGGAGATTAAGTTGGGTCTCAAACGTTCTTAAGTAATTGTTTCATAGCTGGTTCAGCCTATTAGAAAAATGGACTTTCGCCTTAACTCAACCTCAAAAGCTAACTCATAGAGTAAGGATTGTTCAAGGCTATAGCCTATACCCTCAATCAATCTTGGACACTAACACAAACTATGAGGTTCACATTTCAGGCCTCAAGTTCCAAACTAAAGCCACCCCAACTAAATGTCAAAGAACTTTTCCTTACAACATGGCCAAAAGACCAACATATTAAATATGTTATGACTTATGTGTATGAAAGCATACTTTTAAAGAAAAGATCTTTAGAACTGAATGAGAGAAACGAAAGTACAAATACCCTAGATGGTAAAAGTATCTATACAGGACTTACTCCTAAGAACATTAAAGAAGGTTGCAGCGCGAAAAGAGCAAGTGACTTAAAAAAAAATTGTTTATGAAAACACTGATGTGATTGTTGCGGGCATAAAGTGAAAAAAATAGAAGTATAACTCTTTAAATAAGCAGCTCACGCTTCACACTATTCAGTATAGTCTTACAGTACAGGTCCTAACTCTGCATGAGTGAGTTAGCTTACATTGCCGATCCCAACCATAGATAAAGAGGGAGGATTGTGGTAGGTTTATAACTAGCGCACAACTAGCAATCTATGATGAGTTCTCACAACAAAAACAAGTTGATCATTGAACTAAGATGAGCTTAAATTGTGCAACCCGCACTGTAAGGATTCCTATTCACGGAACTCCTGGCAGGGTTAAACAATGAAATCCAAGTAGAATCAAGATATGAACAAGAAATAACTGAGCATAGATTTATCCATGTGTAACGTTTGACTCTCCAATTTCCTAACGTCTCTTCAAAATCCCATCTTACTATATAATTTCTCTTTCTATGGATGATATTTTGAACTACAAACTTCATATTTCCATGAGAACAAACTCTCTAATGTCAATCATATCAAATCAAGACGTTTTTCTCTTCAAATCAAGACGTTTTCTCTTCGAAATCATGTAATTATGTCAAGCTTAAAGGATGCATCTTTCCAAATATACATTCAACAGGAAGTCCTTCCATTTGTTAACTCTGATTCTATATGTTATTCTTAGTCTTATCAGGTGTTATTGAATTTGAACATAGATTCAATCAAACTTAATGCAATTAGCTTCTCTGAAGTACAGGAAACCCCAGTTCGAGATCCAAAAAGGGGTTTCTGAGAAAATATGAATTTGATAGTTGCCTTAATCCAGCAACTACGAGCATAATACTACTACTAGCTATACAATTAAACGTGTATAAGCATAACTAGTAAATGGAAAGAGAGGGCAATGAATCAACGACCTTAGTGATGACTTTGTAGGAGATATAAGCTTGAACTCCATTACCCATTTTAGCTGGATCCGTAACTGATACTGATAAAAACGGTGCTTGTGAAGATGGGGATCTAGGGCTCTGTAACGAACCTGATCCACTTCGTTGCTGCACCATTATACAAAATTCAAAATCAAACAATACAAAAATTCATCCTTAGAAATTCAAAAAATTGACTGCGAAATCAAAATAATGGCGGAAACACACAATTACCATGGTGTTCATGGCTGTTCGGCGATTAGATTCTGCCGAAGAACGGTGGCGATGGGTTGCGGTTTGTGCAAAGGTCTACTCGTGACTTTGGGTCTTAATGGAAGAGTCGTGTAGTACACATGTGAAACATATTGAGATATACTACATTATTAAGGAATAGTATTATTAATTTTTTCCGATATTTTCTTGTTCTTTGATTTCTATATTACTATATGTATCGTCTTTGTATTTTGATTATTATACTATTTTCTTATAGTTATTGTTCGTTTTTTCTCCAAAATACTTAATTTATTTTCTAAAGTAGTTTGTTGAAATTTTATTTCTTCACTTACATTATTACTTTTTTTATCGGAAGGATTTATCGAAAAGAATATATTTGCTTCTCAATATATGAGAAAGTTCATAGTACTTTAATCTCGTTAGACTTCACTTGTGAAATTACACTATTATTGTCATTTGGATGTTGGTTGGGAATTTAGTTATGTCGGGTTGTTTTATTTCATATTTAGTTATGAGTATTAATTAATTACTAGAGTTATTATGCAATGAATGGATGTTGCATATTATTTCATAATGTATTGTGTTGTATTTAATTGCATTGTATCATACTGTAATATTTTGATGAATGCAACATTTGGATGTATTCAAATATATTGTATTGTTTCCAGTTGTTACATAATGTTATGCATTAAATAATTTGAAGGATACACCTTCAAGAAAAAATGTATTACGGTGTAAAGTTAATATAAAAAGTAGGATAAAGTATAAAATATGATTATCGGATAATAAGTAATAAGTAAAAGTACGAAACGAGAAACACGTGTAAAGTAATGACTTGATCACATCAAATCGATCGTTACATAAATGAGATTTTTCGTTACATGTAGCGATTAATGATACAATACAATGAAATTTAAATAACAATCGAAACAAATATTATATTCAAACTACCAACATGCATTTTCCTTTTTATGAAATTATAATCTTTATCTTTTATATATATATATATATATATATATAAATTACTGGCTCACTTATTTATTAATTTTTAATGTTTCATTCACTATATAAGTTTATCAAAAGTAAAAATACAAGATGATTTTATCTAATATAATCAATTTTTTTATATATAGAGTTGTCTCTTCCATGTATTGATAGATAAATTCAAAGATTTAGAAATTTATTGATTAAAAATTCAATCCATTTAATTACATTAAACTTTATACAAATTCAATAAATTTTTAAAAATAAAATAAAATTTTAAATTAAAATTATTGAATTTGATCCATCGTCACCAATACTCTAGCTCCGCGCTTATTAATAAAACCCATGATAAAGATTAGGAGCTAAAATAGATTTGTTTTAGGAGGATGATCAAGGAATAAACACTATTCTTTTTATTTTTATTTTTTTAATTGTAACACTATTCTTGTTCTGGATAAGAATGTTATCATTTCCTCCAATTTAGTGGACCCCACATTTGAAAACCAGCAAAAAGAAATAAATGAAATGAAATCAGATTATGACTCCTTAATGGGGTCCAATGTTGAATTTCTTTCCCAATATAAATATTTGGAAAAAGGAGGCACCACTAAATATTATCAACACAAATAATAATTTTAAAATAATTTTAACTTTTTGTGATAATTTTTATAATATTATAATTTTCTTCATGTTTGATTTATATAGAGTTAATTTAACTGATTTTTATAGTTAAATAAATAAATTATACGAAAATAACTATAAGTTGCAAATTTTCACATATCGATACAATAAAATGCACTTTTAAATATCGATCCATGTTTATATCGATATGATGAAATACACTTTTAAATATTGATCAAAGTTTAAATAATTTAAGTTAATGTGACAAGTATTTTGATTATTATTTTTTAAGTTTAGAGTGTAAGACGATACATGTCATTTTATTTGTATTCATCTTTTACACTTGTATATAATCTAAACTTAAAAGTTGAATTTGTCGAATTTCTAGTTTTTTATTTTTTATAATTGTAGTGTTAGAATTAACTTGCCACAATTCTATTAATTTTATGGTTGTTTTTATAGCTCAATTAATGCATAAATATATGGGAGTTATCTTTTCCTTTTAAGTCAATTAATCAAAGCCGCAACCTTACTATTAGGATGAGATTCGACCTTTGAATGTATGTGGAATGAATTTCTTATAATATGCAATTGAAACAAGTCCTTGTTAATAAAAAAAAAGTGAGATTGAGCATGTGGGTTATTCTTATTTATTTAATGAGTTTTATAATTGATTTTATTCGAATGCCATATTAATAATGGAGAAATCTATTTGAAAAGAAATACAATTAAATACACATTATGCATTTATTACTAGTTCATAATTCATAATCTATGTTTTTTCATGTTATTATTATTATTACCTCATCTTCATTAAGTATTATCCATTGATTATCCCAGTAGGTCCCACAGGAGTAAATCTCAGCCGTTAAAATAAAGCTGGAGCAGGTGATTTTAAAGCCCCTGTGCCTATTTATAAAATTGAGAGTTTCATACCTCCACAAAACGGAAGTGGAGAGACGCTCGATGGACCGAAACGGCGTCGTTAGCTTTCACCACCGGCGATCGCCGTCCTCCGATCGATTTCTCGGCGTATTCTCTCCACCGCAGAGTGATAGTGCTATCGGCGATGCAGATGTATCCATCGCTGACGATGAGCTGAACGAAGATGAAGTTTTCTGGACAGGAGACTTCACTGAACCTAGGCGCCACTCTACTTCTCCTTCTTCAATCAGTAGTCGGAAAACTTTCCTTCAGCCGGAGAAATTCGGTATTCTCGCTGCATTGCCTGATGATCACCGGAAACTTAACCGCCCCGTTGTTTATCGGAAACCTTCGATAACTTCCTCACCTACAAGTACAAAACTGTTTCATTCACCGCCGATTTCATCAGCGATGGTTTTTTCTCGAGCGTTTCCTACGATTCCCAAGCCTCCATTGGATAGAGAACATAGCTATAACCGTAACCATTCACAAACTATGCCGGTGAGGAAGTTCCAACACTCAGTGCCAGTGAACGTGCCGATGATACCGAAGAAGGCACCGAGAAGTGACCTTGCTGACGTAGAAATCGATGATGATGACGGCGATGATGAGATGCTTCCTCCGCATGAGATCGTAGCCAGAGGATCAGCTAGATCACTTAAAACCACGTTTTCGGTGCTTGAAGGCGTGGGAAGAACACTCAAAGGGAGAGATCTTTGTCGAGTTCGCAATGCTGTTTTCCGCCAAACAGGTTTTCTAGATTGAAATGATAAGGAACAGTTCAGTTAATTTTGATACATCTCTGTGAATTATACATATTGTTAATCAATCTGGACTGAGGTTTTCGTCCAAAAACATTATAGCTGGACTGAAGTGAAATTTTCTAGCCAACTTTCAGTCATGGAATCCATCATTAGATAACATTATACAATGGAGATAGTTCTATATGTTTTTTCATCCGTTTCTTCAGTTTATGGGTGTTTACCGTATTAATGGGAGTTGAAAATATTATTCTAGGAAATTTTGGTGTACATTTGGCCATGGAGATCAAGAGAATTTAAATGGAAAATAGTTTTGTTAGATTTTATATGATTGTGATTGAAGAACTTCATTACATGTCAATTGTGATCAAATCTATCGAAGTAGGCTTCTGTTTACTGTCTCATGTTTTGCTATAATTCGGTATACAAATTGCTATATACTAGGTAGATTCTCCTGTACTTGTTAACTGTATTGGGATTCTAATATGCAGCTTGGTATAAAGATATAATTACCATTATATAAAAGATGATTTATGATTTGGTTCATGTTTCATGATTTCGGTGGTTGATAAAACATCAATTGGTCCAAGTGATATATAATTATGTCATAATACCATGGGGTATTCACTTCAACTGGGATTCATCCTTCGAAATTCTATAATTGAAAGCTTGAGAATCAAGCGTTAATTGAATGACGGGAATGAATGGAAAAGTTCATGTTTGGATGAAATAATGGTATAGGTAGCTTGGAATGTATTTGATGATGAATGAGTTGGGTTACCCTGGTGTAGGTAGCTTAAATGGTCAAATTAGGGGTAAGATGATCTTACTGCAAGGAAAGAAAATTGATTTTGGCTATATGTTGACCAAATTAAAGTAGCTATGATATCGGTCTAGTGGTTAATACCTAGATTGGTAATGTTTGATCATAAATTTTAGAAGAATGCAAAGGGTTGGCTTGCGGCTTTGCATTTGGGATAATTTCTCTCGGCACTCTTTGTCAACCAGTTTGCTATGCCCAGAGCACACGGAGTTTGTATATTCATGGATACATAGCCTCCAGCCATCCATGTAGAGATTTGCATTGACGTCATTATCATGTTCCTTAAACTGCAGTAAGTTTTGGTTGTTCATCTTAAGATCCAGCTTGGTTAAGCGCGTCTAGTAGCAAGCCTTCTTCAAGTAGTTACCTTCCTTGTTGGGAGTGTGTTTATCTCCATCAGTCACATGGTGCCATGTATAGTTTACATCTTATGCATTTCACTGGGTAGTTGCAAGTTATTTGATGTAATCATATATTTACATTCTCATGGTACACATAATTAGAGACTTTTGATACTGGTCGAGTGATTACTACTGTGAAGATTCTGTGGCTCCTCCCTTGAAACGACTATAATTGGAATGATTTTAATCACAATTTTCTTTTCTTGCAGTTTCCCTGTCTAGTTGAAATGTCTATAAATCATATTGCTCTGTACTTTGTCAACATTTGATGCATTTCAACTGCTACACTAGTTAATTGATAGACAAAACCACTAGATGACTTTTGTGCCTGCTGTCTTAAGTTGTACCAACTTGCAGGCCATCTTTGACTCTAAAGAGTGATTCCTGGTTTTTTAATTCTTAAAAGAGTTGTCTTCAATGAATGAATCTAGTGCTTATCTCTCGATGTTATATAACCTTCTCTGTTTTCAGTCCCAATATTGGAAAGAAATGTTAAGGTGTGCGGGATACCATAAGAACCTAGCACCTATGTTCTAATATTGTCTGTTGATTGCTGTTTTTCTCGATATTGGAGAATTTAATTTGGACGACTACTTCAAGTTTGTATAATTTGTTCACATGTGAGGGTAATCCTGCTATATCTGTGAAATCTTTTGTGGTGACGAGACCGCATACCTTATACAAGTGGAGCCTTTGTTGCGTAGGTTCTTTATTTTACTGGTGCCTTTATTTCTTCTTTTCATTTCATGAGGCAATCGAATCCTAGTGTAACCTAAATTTGAAGTGATAATGATGATATCTTGTTGGTTTTTATGTAAGTCTGCCTCCTGATTGTTGTCACCATTCAGTAATATATGGGAATGGGATGTATCCAATGTGGTATTTGTGGAGACTATTATTATCTGCTCCTATAGTTTATTCGCAATGTTAAAACAAGAAAAGCTAAGATCTCTGATCAGGCCGAATTCAGTACCTTTTATCAGGTCAAGGGAGAAGGAGATATCAAAGAGTCGTCGGTGTTTGATCCTTTGCAACTTGGATAGGTATTTGTTTTGCTTCATTGCCTTAAATATCATAGTCGAAAGTGAACTTACCAAACTATTAAAAGACAACTTTTTGTCCATTAAAACTACATCTACATATCCAGCAAATGACGATTTGCACTCTGCAATATTTTCCCCTTTGTGTGATGATGAAGTGGAAAAAAATTTGGGCATTCGAAACTTCTTGTATCAGTAGTAGATGAATAAAGTGGGTGTTTAGCCTTTGATCCAATTGATGAAATTCTTGCTTCTATACAATGATAAATATTGTCAATCCCTTTTGTTTTCTCACACTATCACTATTCTCCCATGCCCATCCAAGCTGTTGATGGGTCACATATTATTATCGCAACATTATTTATTTATATATATCTGAATCGAATCATATAACCATTTTGAAAAATTATAATCACATTTATATCTAAATTCATATGTTCCAAAAGATAATGCACTATTCCAATTTGGTAATAATAAAAAAAATACATGAAAATTACAAATATAGAAAATCAACCTTTACTTCATTAAAATCTACCCAAAGAGTGGAACCCTTTTTTCTCGTTACTCGCTTCAATTGGTTTATTTAATTTCAGTCATATTTTTCACATATACGTCTTCACCACACATGCCTATATAAGTGTCTAAAGTATGATCTTGGTAAAGACATGACTCCGATAAAAAGATTTTGAAAGTTGATTTTGACGAGCCATATTAAACTTTGAACAAATGCATATTTATTTTTTACAAGGTTATACTTCAGACAAATTATCTGAATTAATATGCGAATTTTTAGCATCAGTCGCTTATGTATGAAGTTACATGTGAAATGGAAGAACTTGCAAATTTTTTTTTACCATCAAATAAAATTAAATTGCAACTATAAAAATAGGTATTCATCACATGAAAAAATAACTTGTCCAACCCGTTCAAACTTGGATAAATCCGCTAATTTATTAGCTCAATTCATTTTGGTCAATCCAATTTAATATATTTAAAATTAAACTAACGTTATCCCAAATTGACTAATGTGAAAAATTGTCAAAACATATTTTTCAATTTTTTTTTCCTGATATTTTTGTTATATTTTTCAATTAAGAAAAAATAATTTATTAAATACTTTTAAAAAATATTAAAATATTAAAAAAATTAAATGTTTTAATATCGTTTAAAGTAACTAAATAAAATCATAACATTTACTATCAAAAAAATTAGGAGCCTCTATAGAGGTTTTACTAGCCTCCCCTTGAGCCACCTTTTATCCTTAAACATTCAAATTAAAATGTATAGAGTACTACTTAAGATAAAGACAATAATGGCAAAAATATTAAATATAGTTAATAATTGAATATATATATTACCAAATGTGAATGAAGTTGGTTGTACAACACATTTGTAGGGTAGTGTTCTCAACAAAATAGAAATATATCATTCTGTATTCTACACAAACATGACACATGAAGTAAATATAATAAAATGAATATCGAGTTTTAAATCTTAATACTTGCTTTTCTAATTGGGAAAATTACGCGGTTAAACAAATTTATACTACTTAATTACTCATCATAGCTATAGTTTGCTATAATTATCACCCACGACTAATATTAACCATTAATTACGTGGGCTGACTTCGAGTTTATATAATTAGCCATATTTGTATATATATAATTTGCAACTAACAATTCTTTGTTTGATTTGTATTTGTATACGATGATTTCCTTTGGTTTTCCAGTTTTGTCATCATATACATTCAATCTTTTTGTGTATAACTTTTTAAAGTTTGTATAAACGTGTAGTTTTCTGTTTTTGTATAATATAATTTATATAATGTAATTTGTATAATTGTTAAAAGTTCATATGTTTATGTTTGTATCAATCCGTTATTTCGAGTTTTATTATATTTGTATAACTCCAGACTTTGTACTACTCAATTATACAAAAACACGTGAATTGTACAAACATACTTGCGAATTATACAAATTATTGTCCTCTCTCGCTCGCCTCTCTCCTATCTCTCCCAATCTCGCTTGCCTCTCTCCTCCCTCTCCCTATCTCGCTCGCTAGAATATACAAATACATATGTATAATTTACAATTCACCTCTATGCCCTCTCTCGCTCGCCTCTCTCCTCCCTCTCCGTGTCTCGCTCGCCACCCTTCTCCCTATAACATGTAGCTACAAATCTTAATTAACAAACTATATCTATGAAGCATAATTAGACTATTTTTGAGTGACTATATGCGAAAGTTTAAAAACACAAAAGGCTTTCTACATGGATCAATCAATTGTGATAAAATAGATAGATACCTAATTATAAAGAATCAAAGTTAGAAATTAGAAAGTAAAATCATGAGGAAAAAATAAATAAATTATAGGATAGAGAAAAATAAAATAAATAAATTTAATTAGACGGAAAAATTATCAATATTGACCCACTCAATTCTAGAGTCGCCACCCCTGTTTTCAATTTCGGGTGTGGACACATATTAGAAACTCTCAAGCGCTATGGCTATGGCTATGGCTCTCTAATTGTTAGTGCCCACAAAAATGCCAATTTCTACTTATCATTTCTTCCTTTTCGCTGAGAGATTTCAGTTGCAAAATGGGTTTAATGGAGGCTTTAATTTTTCTATGCAAAGGACAGTTCTGGAGAATGGCTGTTTTTTGGACTGTATCTCTCATCTTATCTTACTTGCAGTTGTTTTCCCAAACACATTTATCGCGTAAATCCAAATTATTTGATCGTTGTTCATCTACATCATCATCTGCTATCAGAAAACCAATCTGCATAATTACAGGTGTAAGTGTGTTGTAAGCCTTTTTCGTTTTGGTAGTTTTATGTGATTATGTTTCAACCTATTCATATGGAATGGTAAATGATTTAGGTTACATTGGTACATAGTGTTATTTTTAAGTAACTTGTCATCAATCTCAATTTTGTCGATGCAATTATATTTTTGTGTGGCGTAGTGGTGAATGAAGTGGTTGAGAGTTATGAGGTTTCAGGTTCAAATCCGAGTGGAGATTAAAAAAAAAATACTAGGTGATTCTTTCTATGTGTCTTAGTCTTTGTAGACAGAGTTACTTGATACTTGTTGCTGGTAAAAGTGATGGCTTGAGCTCAAATGGAGATATAAAGTTGCCTTGTCAATCACCTGTGATAGATGAGATAGTTGGCTCATCTCAAGCTGATGTGTTTGACACTTTAAAGAGGTCTGACGAGAATTCATCTAATGAGCAGCGAGGGAGAAACTAAGTCTAATCTTTCAATCACATGTGACAAATGAGCTAGTTAGGGCATCTGAAGCAGATGCCTTTGACCCATTAAAAAGGTCTGATTCGAAATTCATTAACACGTACAGAGGGAGAAACCAAGTCCGCTGATGTTTCCTTTACCCAAGGGGAAGCTTGTTTCAATATTGCTGCACCTTGTATGAGTCAAACCACTGAATTTCTCAGCAGTTAATAGGAGTACTGGATAGGAAGTTATGAGCACTGGCCGTGGGACAGCTGGCAGGTATCTCGTGGAATTAGAAAGCTGGCTCGGATATCACAGTCATAAAAAAAAAAGTTGATCGTTTTGAATCACCTGACATGGGAGGGGCTAGTTTTTAAGGGTCTTTGTGTGTGTGCATGAGTGACTATTATGGAGGTAGTAATTCCCCGTTCCTTTAGTCTTTTCAAGGGTATTTTTCTTAAGTCGTGGTCATGTCTTTCCCCCTAAACATATTTCTGAATTCTGCTGCATATATGTTACTTATACCGTGTAGTCTAAGAGTGAACACACTCCCTCTGATTTAGTTATAGGAAAACTTGAATCTGTTACTTTATCTACTCTAGTTGTGAGCTATAACAAGCTTAAGACTAAGCAAAATTTTCTTGTTAATTAGTGCCACACTTAGGCTTTGGATCAAGTTCAATAGCAAAACTAGTACAACCACGGTCCTAGCCTTGTTGGACAGAGTTACCTGGTACTTGTTACCGGTGGAAAGTTACAGGTATCCTGTGGAATTAGTCGAGGTGTGCGAAAGCTAGCCCGAACACCATGGTCATCAAAACAAATAATTATTATCTTTTATGGGTATTTGGTTTTTAGTGAAAAAACTTTGAATTCTTGTTGGCTATCACCATGTTCCATAGATATCTTAATTTTTGCCTTCAAGAAAGTCTTTTCGGCTTAACCAATTTTTTCTACCTGAGTGCTATGTGATATATGTGCCAATTGCTACAAGCTATTTATGCTTCACATTACCATCTGTGTCTTGTTCTTATTGGTGTTAATTTGCAATCATTTACAGGCCACATCTGGTTTGGGTGCTGCTGTTTCCTATGCCCTTGCTAAAGAAGGCTATTGCGTTATTCTTGGTGGGCTTCTTTCCTTGATATGATTAAAAAAATGAAATGTCGTTCTAATTTTATTTATACTTGTTAAAAGATCGAATGTGTGTATGGAGAAGCACTCTTCATGAGAACTACACTGCAAACTTACAAATCTATTGATCTATGAATTCAAAAAGATGGTCTAATTAAAAGATAAAATTTGTTAAATCCAACCTTTTTGTTATCCCTAGTAGCATATGTGGCATCCGTCCCACACAAATGGAGAGTGTCAAAGATTATTTCCTAGGCTGACCGTTGACGATTTTGTGTCGTTGGTGTGCCTTCAATCAAAATTTGATTAATTATGTCCAGCGACATGCGCTATAAGGAGGCACTTAGATGTAATTGGGTTCATATTTAACTGTTTCCTTGTAGCTGATAGACTTTTTTTTTTCCAACAGAATCCATAATTTGTTATACAAGGAATTGTCTCAACTATTTATGGCTTTTTGTTGATAAGCTGCTTGGCAAAGAAATTTGGGAAGAAAATTCTTGTTTCCAATGTGGGATATGATGATGCCACTTTACAGTGGTGAAGTATTCACTAGTTAGTTCCCTTTTTTCCAATATCTTCTGGCTTTCTTGTTGTCTTAGATCAGGAATCTTCATGTTTTTTTCTATTTAGTATCTTAAATGGCCATTCCATATGGCAAATATCTTTTCTGGTGATTTTAGCAGATTGTTAACTATGATATTAGAAATCGATTCAGTAGAAGGCTACTTCTATTCCAATTACATTTGCAACCTTTTTTTTTTCTTTTTATTATTCATGCAACTAAAGATTTTAATTGTCAACAGTTTTTAGTGAAACCTCTACACCTCTAAGTCAATGCTAGTATGGTTTAACTGACCCTCTAATACTTGCAGCTGGAAGGTCATTGCACTCATTGTCAAAGGTACTGTAATTGAGTCACCGGCTTTTGTTGATTCTGCTTTAAGATATTCTCATTATTCTTGTTTCACAGGTTGTGTCTGAAATCAAAGAACAGATAAATGATGCTTGTGTAAAAGCTTTTCAGGTTGATTTGTCGTCATACAAGTCAATCTTGAGCTTCAAACACTCCCTTCAACAGTGGCTGTTGGACTCAGATTTGCATTGCTCTGTCCAGCTCTTAATAAATAATGCTGGAATCCTTGCGACATCATACAGAATCACTACAGAACAATGTGATCAGTAAACCACCTAAATCTTTATATACTGCTTTTCTTCATTCTGGCTATCCTTGCAATAGGTTGTCTTGAGCATTCTTCTCAAGCAAAACTGCAAATATATGTGTTTCATCCTTTATTCTTGTGGAAGAACTCTTTCTACTACTCCTTGCACTAATAGAACAGAGAAAATCTTACAGAGATATGAAACACAATATTGAAGAGCATTTTAGTTGACACTATCTATCCCAACTTCACTTATCAGATAAGCAGCGAAACATTTAGTAGAATGTTCTTGTGATTTAGATAATGCTGCATTGGGATCAACACCCCCCACTTGTCGTTAATGCGCAACAAACTTCACATTTTGCCTTATTTTTGTTAGGATCCTGCACTATCAATCAACACTATCTATCCCAACTTCACTTATCAGATAAGAGGCGAGACCTTTAGTAGAATGTTCTTGTGATTTAGATAATGCTGCATTGGGATCAACACCCTCCACTTGCCTTTAATGTGCAACAATTTCACATTTTACCTTATTTTTGGGAGGATCCCGTATTGGTTAGTTGCATAGTAAACTTGGCACCTGTAGCACTGATAGGAGCTAATCTCTCTCTTTGTCCCCTTTTTCTCCTGCTGCTATGAGGATTTTGATAATCCCGAGAAACACATAAATTATGTGCTAATTGGACATTCTTATTTTTTTTTCTGCAGGATGGTGTCAACTAATTATATTGGTCCATTTTGTCTTACAAAACTTCTTTTGCCGCTTCTAGAACAGAGTCCTATCCATTCTCGTGTTGTTAATGTTACATCATTCACGCATCGAAATGGTAGGTACAATTCATATACTATCAGTATTATGTACACTCAATGTTTATCAGCATCACGGACACTCGATATGTAAATAAAAAAGGTGTTGGCTTGTGTCGAAACTCAGAAGCACATATGTAAACTACTCTAGTGCATGTTCTGTTGCTTTATATGTTCATCTGCGGTAATATCTTTGACAGTCTTCATTTTGAACCTCTACATTATATTCTTCAGTGTTAGGACTAGTCAATTCTGTCAATTTGAAGCCTAACAACTCAGCCTTAGAGATCAGGGGATGAAGGTTGCCTGAGATAATGAGCTAGAAAATTATAGATTCTTTATTGCTAAATGGACAGATGCCATTGGAACATTTTGTTTCATTAAAGGCTCTGCTAAGAATGCTTCTTGTATCGTGTTCATTTATGTTTTTTTCCTGAAAATATAGTTGAATATAAATTGATGAGGGTAGTTTTGTTGGTAAGAATTTAACCAGAACTGCAATTTTTTTGGAATGTTCTTTTGGCAGTTATTGGTGAACATACGAATAAGATTGTAATTTGGCATTTTCTACTTTTGATTGATAGTGTCTAGCATGGAGGTCACCAGAGAAACAATATCTGGGCAGTGGTTTTCAAAATTAAGTTCCTATCCATTTGCTCATGTATATGAGTACTCCAAATGTAAGTTCAACTTTCCAGATTAAAGTGACCGTTACTATCCTTGAACTCATTGACACCTAAAATCTCTCGCCATTTCTCTTGCAGTATGCCTTCTGCTCTTCACATATGAGCTTCATCGGCAAGTTGGTCTGGCGGAGAAATCACATAGTGTCTCCGTCATGTATGTTTATGTTCTCCTTTACAAACAAATTTTAGGTTCTCTATGTCACCTCGTAAGCCATTATGCTTATCAATTTAATTCTATATCTTTCAAGAATGTGTTTGTATATTGAGGTAAAACTCATCTTTTGTGTTGGTTTGTACAGGTTAATTCATACTTTTCCTGTCGTGTCATCTGTTTGTCCATATCTAGTTACCTAGAAACCAAATTGTAGGCTAATTTTTTTTTCATGATTCTGCATATGTAAGTGTAAACTGAGCTTTTCTGGGTGTAACATGATAGTTACATCACAAAGAGGGTAGAACTATGATACTTTCTGAAGGGGATATTGATTTCAAGTGTAGTTTTCCACACTATGTTTGCTTATTGTACTTCAAAGGAGCATATTTTTTGTAAACCATGGGCACTGTAGAGTGCTTCAGTTGTAGGGTTGTGATGCATCTAGTTACTCTCTATGACTTTCTGCAATAGAATTAGAATAAGAAGTCATGCTGTGCTCATTTAGTTTTTGTTAATGAAATATGCATTTTCATGCCCATTGAGAAGATATCCGAGACGTGGGCTTAATTTAGATCCTTCCATTGCGATCTATGACATATTTGGATAGTAGTAGAGTCTGTGACGCCTGAATTGGTCATCAAAAGTAAAGTAGTTTTGGAGCAAAGAGTGTGTAAAAGAAAATTGCTCCACCATGTTAATCTACTTTCAGCCTCACCATTGCCTGCCACTCAGTCAGAAACAACCATTTAATTTACGGTGAAAGCTGTGAATTGTTAATGTGTGTTACTTTCAGCCTTTTAGCTTCTAATATTTCTTTCTAACTTTTTACCTGTCTTACTTTTGTAAATTAGATCCTGTAATCTTAACTGATTAAAGATCTCTTTATATGTGTCTTAAGTGGTGATTTTATTTGCCTGAATCTTTTGTTTTTGTTCTGGAATGATGAAGTGCTGCAGATCCTGGAGTTGTGAAAACCAACATTATGCGAGAAATTCCGTCATGCCTCTCATGGTTGGCTTTCTTCGTTTTGAAACTTTTGGGCCTTTTGCAGTCTCCCGAAGTAGGAATTACCTCTGTTCTAGATGCAGTACATGCGCCACCAGTGAGTCTGCCCTGCAGCCCTCCTATCTTCTGTTTTGTGAAATGTATCAATTGGCTCTCAATTTATTGGTTCATTTCTTTGATTTAATTTCCTGTTTGGTCAATGCTTACAATATTCTCGTAGAAGCTGAAGCACAAAACTCTTTGGAACTTGTTTCTCTATGAAATTAGGCTAAGTACTCGTATAGTCAATGGATTCCCCTCATTTTGTATTTTTAATGAAGAATAATGCTCCTGCAGAAGAAGTTCTGCTATTTCAACACAGAAAATGAGATTGACAAATCATGTGGATTGTGAAATATCTGATCAATAAAAAGTTAAGACTCATAAAAAAAAAATAAAAAAAATAAAGAGTTCAGGTAGCGTTGCAAGAGGGTGGCATATTGTCATTTTGGAAGCACGTATCTATTGAGGGGAGTTCTGCACCCATACTGAATAGTACTATGTTCTAGATTAATTGGTTTCCAAAAACTAACAGGGTTGTGTTTTCGTTTCATTCATAAAACCACAGTTGATGCTGTCAAATATAGTAGGGACAGCCTGACACAGGTCAGCAACTGTAGAGCAGTTGCTCAAAGAGTATTGTCAAAATCCAAAATATGGGACCTGACGAGCTTACTAGTTGACATATAGTTAGGTAATTACTCTTTAAGCTCATTAGCTTCACGTTTCTTAGTTTAACCATCCATGTCTGCGCCCAACTTAGCAGCTTGGTGAACCCATCCATGTCCACTTTCAGTCACCGAGTATCTAGGGATACCATCCACATTAACTTTCAATCATCAATTAGATGGGGAATCTCATCATACCTATGGATTAGCATCTCACTACCATAAGAATGAGTAAACTATTCAAGTTTGCTCCCAATCGCCGTGCAGCTAAGGGACTTCCTTTATTATTCTCTTTTCATGATTTTTCGGTAAGTTGAATAATTCTACTAATGTTGGGAAAGGCTCCCGTATATGAGCAGTATACCAAAAGTAGGTAACCTTCGTTCAAATATGGTTTGTCTACTAAAGACACGGGATCTCAATGGGTGCACCAAATAGAAATTAGATACAAGAGACTTCTCCTCAAATATACAAAGTCATATTCAATCCCTCAAACTCTTTCCTTCCATACTATCCCACATTAGGACTTAAATGGAAACCTCCCACGCCCTTGATCTTCTCTTCCTGCTTTTAGATGTCCAACTTTGCAATGTCTCTGTTACTCTACCATGCATCACTGACCGTCTTTTGAAATAGTTCAGAACCATCCTTCACAGATCCAACACCACCTTACAATGTACCCTGAACATCTCCACAAAGTACTAACTGATATAAGTAACCTTTATTTCCTCAGGTTGTCCATTGTCTATGTCAATCTTTTAACAACCAAGCAAAAACCAATTACCTCTTCTAGTCAATGACTCAATAAATTCGTTTTTGAGTTGTGAATTTCTCCCAATGATGAATATATTTAGTTTCACGAATTCATGGTAAGGCTCAAGTTTTGATATAATAAGAAGTTAAAATAGCCAACTCCTAACTCACCTTATTGGTTTGGATTGAATGGTGCTCAGTTCTCCCCTTCATAATATGTGTCCTTGCTATTTGGAAAGTGTTTTTGGGTAAAATTTGGGAAACACCCGTATTAGTGCTTTCTTGATAATGGGTTGCATTAGCGATGCTATAGAGATCATGTTATATTCTTGACACAGTAGGGCAATCACTACAGTGATCACTGTAGCACTATAACAATCTTGTTGAATTTTGTTAGCACGTTTACACAGTACACTACTGCCTCATCTAAGTCCTTACCCCCTCTGTGCACAGTGTAGTGATTGACTCATGCTATAGCAGGCCAGTACAATTCCTTGATCACTCTAGCAATCACGTAGCCCTATGCTACTGTCCAGGGTTATAGCCCAATTTATGGTGCACGTGAACCATGATTTCACCGTCAAACTAGGTATTTTATGCACATATTTTCTAGAATTGATCTAATACTATCTGCTGACACCCATGCTCCTAAAAAGGCTTAATAGTGCACCTGGTTGAATGCTGAGTTATTTACCTAGAGGAACAGGGGTCAATTCCCACAGTAGTTTCTTTTTTCTCTATTTTTGGTGGTGCACCCAAAATACAAAAAGTCTAATTGTTGCATGCTATAAGGTGCTTATATTATTTTGCCTAATTCCGTACGTCTGTACTGACCAATTGCAACCAGTATCATCTTTCACAAGTCCATAGCCCATAGTTTCCCCTTATAATCAATGTTGAACACACTCTAAGTCCTATCAAACCTGAAATGGATATATGTTCTCATGCCATGTAATAAATAAGCCACGGATGTAAGTACATTCACAAGATAGGTTATTACAAGTATATATTCTACAAATGTACAGTTTACTCTTATGAGTTGCATATTGTTTACGAGATAAATGCAACTGAAACACATCGATATCGTCCTTTTTACATGTTGCCCCTATGAGACTTCATTAACCATTGTGTAGTGACATATTTATGCCGTCTCTCTTCAGCCAATGTTCATACTAATTTGCCTCTCTCTCTCTTCATTTTTTCTCTGAATCTATCCACAGATTTTAGGATCTTGATTTCACCATACATCTCAGAGGAGGGTGCTTAACGGAACATCTTATAATATAATTGCTATTCTCGTTAGCTGCTTGCTTTATGTATTCAGTTATTGGAATATTTGTGCTATTGCTATATACTACTACTTCTATTTCATCTTGAACTGTGATAAAATGTTCTTGAACGTTGATGACTGTACCAGGAAACCTCGGGAGTATACTTCTTTGGAGGAAATGGTAGAACTCTAAGATCTTCTCAGCTTTCTTATAACTCCAAACTCGCAAAGGATCTCTGGGATGCTTCGTCTCAAATTTTCCTTGAGCGTCAGCTTGCTTCCCGGGATACAACTTGAACAGAGAGATTAAACCTGGTAATACTCCTCCAAGTATATATGAAGCATGAACTTGAGTTTTGATATAAGAACTTATAAATTTCTTTCTGTATTTAGTTATTATGGTTATTAATTAATTATTCATTTGTTTTCTAAACCAAAATAGCTAATTTTGTTATTAGAAGCTGACATGAATTTGTTTTATTTAACAGATCAAGAATTTGAAGAATAATGGTGTTCTTGAAGAGAGTGTAGGGATGTTGTCATTTGTACAGATACTACTATTCAATTTTCTCTCATTTTAGAAGATGTAGAGATAGTCACATAATTTAGATTTTTAGTTCTTTATAATTAACTATTTAATTTTATATGAGTATCGTATTTGATTATTTGTTTTATAATTTTGAATGGTATTTATGACAGGATAGAGTTACCGGTGATGACCAATTTTTCTCTTGTCGTTATTGACTTATAGTGACATTTCACGACTGAATTTTTCCTCGTTAAAAGTCATTTTTCTTGTAGTGTATATAGCTTTTTTGTCCTTGGTTGCTTTGTTGACGCTTGGACACTTTAGGGGGTATTTGAGCTAAGTCTTTTTATAATATTGATGTACAATAAGCTATAACCACCAAAGATCATAGTGGAGTGGTAGGTATTTTTCATTCGTAATTACAATTTTCGAGTTTGAACCTGTAAATATAGATATCGAATATCGAAAAAATGAAAGAAGAAGATGTATTCCTGTGCGCACGCGTGATTGGAAACAGGTTAAAAATGATGTTTTTGTTTGGTAGCAGTCAAATATCTGAACTAGACAAAGATTTATTAGAAGGTTTTTTCAGTGATGACTTCAAGGTGAAGATGTTAAATTAGGACAAAAAGTTGAAAAAATGTTGTTTTTTATGATAATGGAGGGGACAAGGTTATGATTTTTTTTCTACAATTTTTTTTTTTATGATAATTGATGAAGAGTGGAAATCACGCTCAGATTTGTGGCCACAAAATGGAGGACAAAAATAATAATATTGCAACGATAACTATGATTTAGTCCAAAACAAGTTAAGTTCGGTTGCATGAATCTGGACTAGATTCTTATATTTTCTATTGGTGAAAAAGTCTCTTAGAGAGTACTTTATCTATCCATTTTTAGTTGTCATATTGCACTTTTTGAAAGTCAATTTGAATATTTTTCAAAATTAAATTAGATTATATTAATTCGATATTTTAAACAAAAAATTTAGATTTACTATATGAAAAGTAATATAAATTGCAATTTTTTCCATATCAATATGATGAAAAAATACATCATAAAACGTTAGTCAAAATTCTTAGCATTTGACTCTAAAAAAGGAAACCATAACAACTAAAAATGGACGGCGAGAGTATATGATTGTTAGAGAGTGAACTTTTCTTTATTTAATTATAACTTCAATCTGCTTCCTTTATATGTGTGTTTGATTCTTTCTTTTGAGCGAAGCACAATAGTATTCTTTTCAAAGTGGGTGGGGTTGAGATTCAGATGCAGAATTTCTGTCTGTTCTGATATCAAATTGAAATTCTTTCAGCATCATATTTAAAAAAATAAGTTGATTGAAAGATCACACAGTTATTCTCCTTATAGTTTGGGGCATCTTGACAATTATGTACGTGTTAATTTGATATCCATCCCTCCTCGTTTTGTGACAGAATGGTGTTTTCTACCGATCCTTCGTAATATACTTGACTCTCTTTCTAGATTTTGAAAGTAAATTAATTAAACTTTTTATTTTATCATTAATGACAAGTATTACAATTATACAAATAATTTAATGCAACATATTGACTATAGCTAGCTTCGCCTATGAAAAACTCTCCTCTTATTTCGGATAAATTTTATTTTAATTCGCTCTGCATTTGTCCCGCCCCATTGCCATCTCTAACGAGATGTGACAACGAGTGGTAGTCCACAGGAAGTTGCTTCACACTTTTCTTAAGCCAGCTGTTTATGAAAATTTACCACAAAAAAAAAAAAACACATGTAGAATTAATATGTGGAAAATTAGGAAGAATATACCATTAAGATTATTCTCAAATATTTGTTGTTCCCTAAGGTGATGCTCATAGAAAATTTTAGGTAACTTCTCATGAATTTCCTTATCCAATGAGATGAAAAAGTAGATGCAAGAGCAAGTCACCCATAAAAGAAACACAATAACATTTCGATACATAAATTATTTTACGTTCACATAGAATTTGAAAAAGAACTACACTCTAAGGGGCTATTTGTGTTAGTATTTATCTTGAATTTCGTATTTGAGTTCTACATCATAATTTTATTTTACTTCAACAATATTTTTTTGGTAGAAAAGATTTCTTTGTCAGAAACGAGGAATATTTTTGAACTCCTATAAGTTGAAGGTTCTTTCTTTTCTATAGAATACAATGTAGTTATTAAAAAAGTCTTGTTTAAGAGGAGATTTATCCTCTTAAATATAGTTTTTAGAATATTTTTTTATATTAATATTATCATATGTAAGCTAATTGGTCAAATCATAATTTTATGTGTCATCTGATTTATCGTTGTCATAGTTTGCAATCATTAGCTTCCGCATGCCACTTTGATTATTTCGATCCTAAGTCCTAACAGTTAGATGTATATGAGGGATGAGATAGATAAAATTATCTAAATTAATTATTTTATTATATATATGAAATACCTATCCCATCATTATAATATAAATATAATAAACAAACAATTTCAAGACTAACTAATAATTCAAATATCAATAATTAATTTCATAATTTGAACCAATAATTTATAAATAATCCAAAAATATAATTTTAACAATAATTCATCAAAAGCAAAGGCACATACATACAAAAAGTAAGAACATTGACATGACACAAAAAGTAATTAAGGCCCCCCTTGTGATAGGCTGACATGTATACACATAAATTTTGGGATGATTTGCACCAATAGAATTATTTTGTTATTTAATTTTTTACTTCGTTAAAATAAGTTGTGCAAAAATAATTTTCGAATAAAAAGTTTGAGCTTAATTACCAAAAAAAGTGTCTGACTAACTAATTACGAATCTTATCAGGAGTTTAGTACAAAATATTATAACGAATCATCAATATTTTTGGATGGATGAACTTACCAGAAGTTCAAGTGAATTTACTAGGGTCGGTAAAGATTATGTAGTAACATTAAACAAATTATATAGTGAACCATGTAATATAGGTTTTTTTTTTTTTGATTTCTCATTCTTGTTCGATATTTGTATTTGAGCCCAATTATTCTGCATTGGAACAAATTGTTCACCAACTCTGTCTTATCACCATAAACTTCAAAGAGAATTCACCAATACATTTTTATTTCAAATTTGATTTAAGTAAGTCTAAATTTCACAGTCAAGTCTTTTAATATCAATTTAATTTAAGAATTTTCAAATTGTTCAATTCAACTCTAAATTTCAAATATCAATTGACTTACTTTGTCTTCTTGAAAAATAAAGCTCAACAAAAATTTAATAATAATATTTTCAAATTTATTCAATCAAACTAATCAGAAATAAGTAATGAGTCTTCAATATTTTATAACTTCAAAATTCATCTCGAGCCTTTTCTTTCACTTTTTCTCTTTTATCCTCGATCAAGCCTGCATTTTTCGAACGCTATATATAAAATGAGGATTTTTTTTCTTCGCTTTTTATATGTATCGGCATGACTATATGTTAAAAAAAAAAGGGAAAATGCATAAGTACCCCTCCAGCCTATGTCCGAAATTCCAGAGGCACACTTAACCTTTACTAAGGTCCTATTACCCCCAAACTTATTTTTTATGTAATATTCTACCCCTTTTTGGCCTACGTGGCACTATCTTGTGGGCCCAACGCAGGTTGACAAAATTTTCAAGGATAGTGTCACGTAGGCCGAAAAGGGGTAGAATATTATAGATAAATNTCCTCGATCAAGCCTGCATTTTTCGAACGCTATATATAAAATGAGGATTTTTTTCTTCGCTTTTTATATGTATCGGCATGACTATATGTTAAAAAAAAAATGAGAAAGAAGTAAGACCATAAGAAGAAGAAAAAGAAAATCTAGTCAAAGAAAAAGTTATCCAACTTTTCAACTAATAATAATATAATGTAAAATGCAAGAATGCAAGAGTAAGAGAAAACAAATGGTAATTTGGTAGACACATTAGAAAAAAATAATATATGTATTGACTATTTGATATTAGGTTATGTATATATATAATTAATATGCGATTGCATTAGAAAAAAATAATATATGTATTAACTATTTGACATTAGGTTATGTATCCCATAATGTAATTAATATAGGGAAAAGGGTTTGAAAGATACTTTAACTTTGGCATAAATTGATATTACGATACCAAATTTTATGGAGGACCTTTTACCCCTGCACTATTTAATAGTGTATTTTAAAGGTATATATGTGTTCACGTGGACACGTTACTATTTATAATTATGCAATATTTATGATATCCACGTAAGCACATATATACCTTTTAAAATACACTATTAAATAGTGTAGGGGGGTAAAAGGTCCTTTCCAAAGTTCAATATCGTAACAACAATTTCGATCAAAATTCAAATATATTTCAGATTTTTTTCCCATTAATATACAACAAACTATGGTATTAGTTATATAAGAATTTTAAATGCATTTATTAATATGGTTAAAAACATAACTACTCCTTAAAGTCTTTTTCATATCTTTTCCATCATATTTGTGGAGGATACCTTTTTAATAAATATATATAGATATTATGCAATTGAATGTTTTTTTTAATATATCAAATCAAATGATGTATAAGAAATAATTTTAGCATATCAACGTTATTAATACATTCTTTTTAACATTATTTGTGTATACCTTACCAAATTGACTCTTAAATGATTTATGTACTAGAGATTCACAAGTTAACCCAGGATAAGTTATCATGGAGTTAGCTATCCTGGGATAACTTATCCCACAACCATGTATATGAGATAACTTATCTCATCACTATGATATAAATGATGGGATAAGTTATTCCAAACATAACAACCAATCAAGATAAATTTTTTTTTATCCCATCACTATTATTTTTAATCCCTCGTATCAAACGACCCGTAAGTTTTAAAGAAATAAACTTAAAAGACATGATTCAAACCAATCACACAACCACCTAACTAATAAATTAGATGGGGTATAATATAGGGGCAAATTACAGCAATCACATACTTTTAAGGAAAAATTACAATCTATCCCTTAAAAATTTATAATTATAGAAATTCCTCAAACGGATACAATAATATAAACGCTGATACATTAATCTGATGCGCGAGATACATTAATATAAGCGCTGATACATTAATCTGATACGCAAAAATAAGGAATTTTGGAGATTTGTAAAACTTATAGGGGATAATGATAATAAGTAAATTAAAATGTTGGATTTCTGTAATTTTTCCTATAATGAAACTTCGGATATGAATTCATAAAATTTAATTTTTTTTTTTTTTTTTTTTGTCAAGTGATATACGTGATAGGATTGAGATGACACCTATCAAGAGTGGGACACATTTAGGGTTGGAATAATTAGCCCGTGAAGACATAACTCGTCTTACGTAATTTAGTAACTCGTTTATTTATTAATTGAGAGAATTACACTAAAATTAAATGAAACCATAATTAATCCTTCTAAATGTAAAAAAAAGAAAAACTATTTTTACTCGCATAAAAAATAATAGGACAAATTACTTATCTACACTCCTTTACTTATCTTAATATCCATTTATCCCTACTTATTTCAAAAATTTCAAAAATCCCTTATTTACCTATGTATCCCGCATGTATCCCGTGCACAACGCTATGTATCCCGCTATGTGAAATGTATCAAACGCTATGTATCCCGTGCACAACGATATGTATCCCGCATGTATTCCGTGCACAACGCTATGTATTCCGCTATGTGGAATGTATCAAACCTAATGTATTCCCTGCACAACAATATGTATCGCGCTATGTGGAATGTATCAAACCTAATGTATCCCGTGCACAACGCTATGTATCCCGCAAACANCAAACCTAATTTATCCCGTGCACAACGCTATGTATCCCGCAAACATCATTTTAAGGATTTTTTGGTGAATAGAAAACTAAAAGGAATAGGATGTTTAGTACTTATAATATGTGGTTCCTATAATTTATACAAAATAATAATTAACAAAAATAAAATACCAAATAGCCCAAGACAGGAGAACTCTCTAATGGAAGGAACCCCAAATAAGGCCTGTGGACCAGCATCACAACAAATTATAATTAGCCAGTTTAGTACTTAAAAAGGTAAAATATAAGTGACAATATTATTCAATATATAAAAGAACTTTATAGATTATCCGATATATGTTATTTGGTAATTTTCAAATGAAGTTGTTTATCAGCAATAACAGGTAAACATAATCTAATAATATAAAAAGAATTATATTATTACTGTATATTATGTTAGTTAAACACAATTGTTAATGATAAGTTTAAATCAGTAGTGCAAGTAAAATTTTGCACTAAGGGAGTAAAAAATTAAACACAAGACGAGGTCAAGTAAATACAACATATTTTATATATAACTAAAATTAATTTTAATCTTACATGTGTATTCAACATAATTAATTAAAACATATAAATATGTAAAATTCCTTGCACCAATGCATATAAATTTGAGAAAAGTATTGAAAACATCTCTAAATTTAATATAAATTATTAATTTTGATCTCTGATTATTGACAACCTTAAACACATCCTCCTACTTGATTAACTAAACTTAGATACACCCTCGATCACATGACATAGCAAATGGTCTCAAACTCTTATAGAAGCACGAGACTCATAATAAAAAAATTGAAAAAGTGTTGAAAATATCCTTAAACTTGACGAGAGTTTAGGAGTGTATTTCATTCATATTAAAAAATCAGGGATGTATTTAAATTTAGTTAGTCAAGTAAAAAAGTGTTTTAAAACTGTCTCAAGCTAATAATTCACTTCGAATTTAGAGGTATTTTCAAGTATATTCAATAAATAATATATAATAAATTTACGAGTCGAGTCAAATTAAGGGAGAAATGTTGGTATCAAAGTTACACAAACCTTTTTCCTCTTTAAATGGTCAAAGGAGTTTGAGCATTTATATATTAATAAATATTAATGATAAGTCTTTATACAAACTAAATAATTTCCACCTCGATATTTTTGTCTCTATTGTTATTGCCAACAAACCTTAACTAACTTAGTAGAGAAGTCCATAAAAAAAGTCCATGAAAAAATATTAATAGTTTTAAGGTATTTTTTTCATTTGGTGTTTTGTATCTAATGAATTTGCTTTGTATAGAGCTCCATTTAGAGAAAAATTCTTTCTATCAATGATTTTTTCCATACCTAGAGCTCGAATTCGAGATCTCTGATTAAGAAAAGAACAGCTCCATCTGTTGCAGCTTATCTTTTGGTAGTATTTTTATATATATCAATAGCGGTATAAAAATTTCTTATACTATATCAAATCATTAAAAAGAATATATTTATAATAGCATAGTAGAATTTTTTCAAAATGATGTCAATATTTATTATAACATAACCATTATATTAACATAATATTATATATATAAAAAAAATACAATTCAAATGTAATATTACAATTCCCCTTTACAAGTTCTTTTTTTTTAAAAAAATCAATTATTACTTATTAATTATTAGAGTTGAAATAATATATTCTTATCTATTGTAGTCACAATTAAACTAGTGTTGACCAACAGATTTAGTTGAACTTTATTTTATTTGAATTCCATTTTCCACAACTTTTATTTAATTGACAAATGACTAATTAATTCCAGTTGTAGAAAATGGAATCGAATAAAGTTCTATTATATTAATTGGTCAACACTATGTTTAATTTGCGACCACAAATAGGTCATCCAACTATAATTAAATTAAGCCTCCAAAAAATATAAAATAATGTTTTTATGTATATTTCTGAAAAATTAACGGATAGAATATATCGATTGTATCTCGATTTTAATCGATCTCACAAAATCAGTGAAGGCAAAATCGTAGCGGTTCAAATCACTAGTGATATTGTTCGCGAGGCTTAGACTTGCATGACAAACGCGTCACTAGTGTCAGATAGACCTACTTACTTATATATCCAATGTCTTTGTTGTGTTTTGCTGAGACCTAACTTCCTCACAAAAGTTTGCTCCACTGCATAAAATTTGCCTAGACTTAGCACTGAGGTTTGCTTTGTCATATTGGAATTACCTAAACTCAGTTTAACTCTAATCCAGATCGACAAGGCTAACAAAAGGAGTTACTTCGATACCATCTGTAACAACCCATCTCACTAGTTATATTGTTTGTTCTAGGCCTAGACCATCACGACTTTAAAACGCGTCACTAGGATGTATAAACCATGCTTACTTATATACTGAATATCTCTCATGTGTTTTACCGTGTGACTACGTATCCTAAATTGAGTTGCCACAAAAAACTGACGATATCCAGTCCATCGATTTAGCGTTGATTTTTCTTTAAGAAATCGACCACATTTGCCGGTTTTGACTTAATTTTTAAATAGTTACATAAGAAATGAAAAATATTGATCTAATTAATAGTATTAAAATTAATTAATTAATTAAGTTGACTATTAAGAGTTTTTTTTTTATAGTATTAATAAAATAGAGAGACAAGAAGTAGACAAAGATTCCTATATTGATGTTAACTAGGATTCCATATATACATTTGACGCGGTATATATATATAGTGAAGTGTGAAAAGAAAAAATATTCAAACAATGAAATTTCTCAATACTTGACGTGCTTTTTCTTTGTAGTGAACATTCTTAAACCGTCATTAATCACTATCGATAATTATCAATAATGAGTATCCCAGTATATTTCACCAATTATTACCGCTATCAATCACTAGCTACTACCATTAACTTTTTATTACCACAATTTTCAGTTGTGATTGCCAACAACAACCATCATCGTTAGCTATTTAGACGATGAGATGGTTAAACAACATAACATTATTGCAAACATCATCGTTAGCTATTTAGACGATGAAATGGTTAAACAACGTAACATTATTACAAACATCATCGTTAGCTATTTAGACGATGAGATGGATAAACAACGTAAAATTTTTCGAGATCTTTTATACAATATTCTTAATATTTGGAATTAGACATATATTAGTCTAAGTAAAGACAAACGGGTCCTTAATTGACTTGAATATATAGTAAATTCCTTTTTCCTGGTAAGATTAAAATTTGACTGAAGAATATATTTTCAAGCTTTTAGGAATCAACATTTTCTTTCTTAATTATACTAAAATAATAGTATAGTATTGAATTTCAAGCCATTATGCATACATGAAACCCTAGGATTTGATCAGTATAACCAAAACAAATATTTACATTATATATTATGTAAAAAATATTCAATTTATATTAAAAGTCTATCTAAATTCTGTCTAGATTACTAAGTAGAACTATATTTTCATCTTCATGGTTGGATATATATATATAGGAGATTGCAACCAGGTTAGCGGGTGGAGTAGTGGTAAGTATTCCTTCGTCCTTAACCATATATATGTATCAGATTCGAGCCCTGTTGATTTTTGTTAGGAAACGTTTTACCTCATTGTTAAACTTTTCGATGCAAATCTGAATTTGGTCGAATCCATTTGAATAATTTTCTCTATGGGAGGTTTCACCATAGCTAGTTATTAGTTAATTTCATGCATTGAAAACTTAGGTTGAAACAAAATCAACTCATTCAAAATACACTTCTTTTTTTTTTTATATAAACGATAATTTGCAATATAAACTATCATATTTTGTAATAGGAAACTACGAATGATAAATAAATAGTTTTAGGGTGTCAAGAAAACAATTATCTTGTAGAAAGTTGGGGTTGAGGAAATAATATGCTCAAGAACGTGGCTTAATAATTAATGAAGTGATTATAAATCTTGGAGATCTATGTCCAAATCTCATATGCATATGATGGACAAAATTATTCATAATAGGAGACAAAATTACTCGATACATATGCTGATGAAAAATAGCAAGAAAGTGAGCTTATAATCAAACTTAGTTAAAGGGGTAAAACTAACAAAATCATATAGGGTATGTTTGGAAAGCCACAAGGCAATTGAAATTGGTGTAATTACTAGGGTAGTAATTACCAGCCTAGTAATTACACAGTCTAGTAATTACACTGACCTGTTTGGTTGCCACAGTGTAATTACACATGTCCTGTTTGGATGCCACAATGTAATTACACATGTTCTGTTTGGATGCACAATTGCAATATAAAATTATAATAAATTTTAAAAATAAAAATTAATCATTTTAAATTTATACTAGACAAATAAGAAATTTTATAAATGACATTAAATTAAATATTTAAGATATATATTCTTTTTTGAAAATATATTAATTAATAAACATATTTACTGTAACTAATATTATGAAAAAATAATTGATTTATATTTTTTCAAATTAATATATTTCAATTGTATTGATCGTAACAACTAAAAGTATGAAGTTTCTACGAACATTGTGAAATGCATGTTTGATAAAAAGAATAGTAATATATAAATAAAATATCATAAATTATTAAATGTTTGACAAAAATATAATCTATCAAGTCTAATTAAAAAATGACGTGCAATGTAAATTCAATATTACTAAAACAAATGAAACTGAAAATATAACATAAGTAATAAATTCAAAACAAAAAATTTAACATAATACTCTTATAACNAAAAATTAGAATACTAATAAAATTATGCTAATGAAAAAATAAACATGGCATAAAGAAATAGATAATACGAGAAAATTACATAGAATCACGTAAAGTAAGGTTGGGAACAAGAATAAAATGAAATATAATAATAAAAAATAAAAAATAGACTTTTACAATTTTTTAGAATAATAAAAATAAAAATAAAAAGAAATTAAAATAATAGAAGTAAACAAAAATTAAAACAAAAAAAATAAAAATAGAAATTTAAAAAAAATGAAAAAGTAATCAGGTGGTAAATACACCATGTAATTACCAGCAATTCACAGTCTCTGCCTGTGAATTGTAGAGTGTAATTACCCCCTGCCAATTACACCAATTATCTGCTGACCAAGTAATTACATGTCCTTCCAAACAGGATAAGACAATGTAATTACACCAATTACACCAAATCCAATTATCAGAGTGTCCTTCCATACAGGCCCATATTGTTTGGCTTTTCTTTTACTTAACATACAAATAGATTGTTGACTTTAATCTTACCGTTTCCACGTTCTTGGTTAAATAAGTCAAGGAAATAAGATCGTGACTTTGATTTATTTTTTTAATGCAAAGTTAATTATATGGAATTTTTTTTGGATAATTCTTGACTTTTTTGTTATGCAAAAGATAATACTATTGTTAATATTAATAACTAATTTGCGTCATAACATATACAAGGTGATTCTAGACATCATGTCTTCGATGCATGATAATATTATAAATATCTATTTGAATTTTGAACTAATACTATGTGTTTGTCCAACAAAAGTAATTCCTAATTTATTTGTTTTTATTGCATCATATATAATCAAATACATGAGTAACAAGATACATGGGCAAAATTATGTACTCCAATGGATGGTCGATTGCTTAATATCCTTCACCTGAAAATTATATTTACAAAAAGCATAAATATGTACAAATATTATTGCTTTTCCACACTCATACATATATATGTTATTATCTTTTACTGATCGTAACAATTGACTGGATTTTGTCCCTGAAAAAGAAGATTGAAAAAGATCATTGACCTAGGTTGAGAAGGCCATTGTATTCGCTCTTCTTTAGAATTTTAGTCCATAACAACGCCCAAAGACCTCCAGATGGATTTGAAATGGATCAGTTCAAACATTATTAATTTATACATCATGGATGGACTAGTAATTTTCTCTATTTTATTCAATAGTAGGAAATGGACCCCACTTATGAGACTATACACTGAATATTCAGATCACTAATTAAAACTTTGAACACTGTTAACGAAATTTCTGATTTCATCAACATTCCTTTTCTAGTAATTAAAAAAAAAACATGTGCATGTTTTTGAAGTAGAAATTACTTGACTAATTCCACATATTTCTTTAAAAAATGAATGTACAACTACTCAATACACAAAGTACGACTCTTGAAAGAAGGAAAATGTATTAAAGTTTCCTCTTGTACGTTCACGCGCCGTTGAAATTTCTGTCTTTTTTCCTTATCTTACTCGTTTTATTATTCACTCCTTTCCTATCCACCCCCCCCCACCCACCCCCTCCAAAAAAAATAATAATATTTTTTTCTCACATTTTTACTCTATAAATACTAAGCTAGAACAAACCTTGACATGCACAAAATTAATAAGTGAGTGAGAATTTCAATATTATTGAGTTAAGAAAAAAAAAATAGAGAGAAATTCTATATATACATAAAAATATATTTTTTTTATTGGAAAAATGGAGAATAATATGTATGATAATAATAATAATGTGTTACCACCAGGATATAGATTTTATCCAACAGAAGAAGAATTGGTGGAATTTTATTTAAGAAATAAGCTTGATGGAAAAAGAAATGATATTCAACGTGTTATACCAGTTGTTAATATTTATCATCATAATCCATCTGAACTTCCAGGTTTGCATATATACATCTTATTTTATTTTTGGTAATTTTTTTATTGTTTGTGCATGATTTTATGTTTTTGAAAACCTAGATAGATATATCATACAATATATATTAAATTTTGTTTTGTAATTAAGTTCCAATTCGCTATGTTTGTAATTAATTTCTTTGTCATATGTTGAGAGAAAGTTTTAGCCCTAATAAAATTTGGTGATTCAAATGTTTTTTCTTAATGATTTCATAATATTTTTGAAGATCGGACGATATTTTTGAGTGAAATTATTTTAAGTAATTCTTTTGAGAAATGACTTTAATTCTCTCTAATAAAATGAAAATTAAACCATTCAAGTTTAAGTTAGCCTTTTCTTCAATTTTTGTTATATTATGGTTTAATTATTAAATCAAGCATTTTATTGCTGTAAAAAAGATCAATTATTTGTTACTTAATCTTCATTTTATGTAACTTTTAAGTCCTTTCTTCATTGATTTGATTCTTTCAATAGATATCCAGAATCAAATTGAAACTAAAAGAATCTAATAATTCAAATCATAACTAGACATAAAGAACAATTTAGATTTTGTGTGTTTAGTATATGCACCAATATACTTGATAGGATGATTGATAAACCTTTTTTAAAAAAAAAATAAGATTTAACATTCTAACCTAAATATTTTTTACAATATTAGTGTTTCCTGATCTATTATAAAATGTTATAAATTGATTTTTTAGGTTAATGTTGAAGTATGCAATCATTTAATCTAAATTTAATCTAGGAGAGGAAGCACATTTTTATTCACTTAATTTTATCTTCAATAATTAGTAGTCTTAGTTATTAATTAATAACACTACATGTAATTATATAATATCTTTTAGGTATTGTAAAATTTTTGTGAGTTTGCTTTTTTTTTTTTTTTTTTTTTCTTTTGTATATTTTGAATCTTCTTGACGAAAATCTTGAATTCGTCGATGTCTGTAGTGTGAATCTTTTTATACTGTCAGTTTATAGAATTGTATTGTATTTGATATACATATTTGATTTTTGTCAAGCTTTACTTGAGTTGAGGGTCTATCGAAAACAATATCTCTACCTCCACGAAATAGGTGTATAAGATTTTGTACACATCATCGATCCTCCTCAGACCTCACTTGTAGGCTTAAACCGAATATGTTATTGTTGTTTTTGTTGTCGTCGTTCATATAATTGTTCTTTATTTGCTTTACATACTTGGTTTTGTTATGCTCTCCTTGACTCGAGGATCTTTCAGAAACAATTTCCCTACCTTCACAAGGTAGGAGTAAAACTACGTATACACACCATCTTTCCTAAACGCCACCTATAGGATTACACCGAATATGTTATTGTTAACGTTGTAGTTCATAGAATTGTTATTTAACACTTGTTTTTCTAAACATGTGATTCTTGAAAATGAACCAGAAATGGCAGGAGAAGTGATTAAACATGACACTGAGCAATGGTTTTTCTTCATTCCAATTCAAGATAGGGAAGCAAGAGGAGGAAGACCGACTAGACTTACAACACAAGGATATTGGAAAGCTACTGGTACTCCTGGTTTTGTATATTCATCAAACAATAATAGAATTATTGGAGGCAAAAGAACAATGGTTTTCTATAAAGGAAGAGCTCCAAATGGGAAGAAAACACAATGGAAGATGAATGAGTATAAAGCTAGTACTCATGGAGAACCTTCACTAACCAATAATCACATCACAAATTTAAAGGTTAGTTTTGCAACCCTAAAAATATTAGTTGTACTAGTACTTCTAGGTTTTTATATCATGACTTTTAACTTTAATATACCAATAGGATTCTGGTGGGATGGGTAAGATCTATTCATCCTTTTTGTATCTGAGCTCTAGGTAAAAAAATAAAATTGTCGGAATAAGTTCTTCCTCTTACACAACGTGAATTTAAATTAATCAAAGCATCAATATAGATACCAAAAATCAGGTGAAAAAAAAACTCAACACATTGAATTTTTATATCATCACGTCACCAAAAAGATATATAATAACTATAATAGTTGTTCATAATAAGCAAAACTAGTTATGTTGTTGAAACATAATTATTAATGAAAAGCTTTTAGATGAAATGATAGAGGCAGATCTAGAGGTCCCTATATGTTATTGTTCATAGTGAACTCAATTATTATTATTATTATTATAGTATTATCATTGAAAGAATTATAAATTTTAAATCGTGAATCTACCTCTAAATAGTTATATATTTCAATATGATATTACGTAAAAAAGTACTATAATATCAAATAATATATGTTACTCCTTTCAATCTGTCCTAATTTTATGCGACATCGGTAGAACTTTAAAAGTACTCATAATTTTTTTATGTGTTCTTTAAATTTTTTTAATTATTATAATTTATAATATTTATACGTAATTTTCAAATATATAACAAGCTAAACAAAAAAATAATACATATAAATTAAAACGTAGAAACTACTAATTTTCAAAAATACCTTCAAATAAAAACAAATACGTCGATGAACAATTGTCTGCTTGTAGCTCTTCTATATAACAGTAATATTTTTATTTTTTTTATTTTTGTAATTGAAACTTCTACATGTGTTAAACCAGTGAATTCTTCAGAAAATTTGGTTTGTTGGTTCTGACAATAAGGCATAATAAAAAATGTTGTACTTCATTAATCATTTCTTTATACAGATACAGAAGCATATGATGATATTTTTTAGGAAAGGCAACTTTCAAAAATTATATCTAAAATATACATATTTATATATAGCTATAAATCACATCGTTAACAATAAAATAGAGAGTCTAAACTAAATTATTTTTTTGTATGATATTTCATTACTAAAATAATAAGAATTAGTGATATTAGATAAATTTTATAGCTAAATAATAAATTTGTTATTACTTCCATACATCCATGGATTACTAAATTATTTTTTTTAACTAGAAGCAATTTAGTGATGAATTAGCAACGATGTTTACAATTTAAGTTTGTCATAATGATTTTTAATTCAGACCAAAAAAAGTATTTTATTTTCGATACACCTTTGCTTATGTACATGGGGCCTGATTGTTTTTTTTTTCCTTGGTCAAACACGTGAATTAATTATTATTTTTGATAAATAGTGGCGGTAAGGTTTAATATGAGGATTTTTATTTGTTTTGGTATGAAATTAAATGCGTGATAACAAATAAAAATCCGTGATAATCTTATTTAAATATTTAGGTTATTTAAAAATTATTTATTTAAGTTTATATTCAACAAGTACAATACATGGGCCCCTAGGAAAATTATTTATAGTTTGAATATATTGTCAACTTGTATTGAAAAAAAAGAAAGAATTAGCATTGGATTATTTGCTTGTTTTTAAGTAGATATCATCTAGTGTTTGGCATATGCTTCTTCATGATTATCTTCTTTTGCTTTTCCACTATTTATTGAGTATATGATAAAGACAATACATTATATTAACTAATAAAATTATTTTTGTTCACCACACATGAAATATATACACGCATGTTTTTTTAACTTAATATTTTAAAATTTATGATTATTGTTTGATTGTTAATTACCCCCAAATTTATATATTTTTGAAGTATGGATTTACTTGGAAAGTTATGTGGATCGTTTGGTTCATGGGATGCAATGAAAAAATATTTTATAATTAAGTTTAAAATTAAATTTATATTTATTTGGTTAAAAACATAAATTTATCTTATACCCTCAAACAAATAAAATATAAATTTTTGATTTATGCATGTCTCACCTTATTCTATCAAACTTGATATTATTTTATTCTATCTTTCAAGTGAAATAAATTAATATAAAAATTATAATTTCGAAATAACTTAATCCATGAGTCAAACGAATACCTCCTTTTGTTGTGTAAAGTTTTTTACAAAATTTATGAAAAAAATGTCATGATTAGATAACATTGTCTTTTTCTTGAGAGAGACACCATCGTGCTCCATTAATAATAAAAACTTTCAGATATATAACGTACGAAGTGACAAATTCTTTTCACCTTTTTATGTTTAAATAAACGTATATATATTGACAATGTAAATTTTTTATATATATGATCAGTGTAGTTTTATTATAGTAATTAATTTATTATTTTTATCGAGTTACCTATTAGTTCTTGTTCTAGAAATTTATGTATAATTATTTTATAAGTGACCTAACTTATCACGTACATATTTGTTGCACAGGCAAATCATATAATATTTTTTTTTTTAAGTTTTGAATTTAAGTTATACACATAATATACATTACATTACAATTTACAAATAAATAAATAAATCAATATTAGTGAATATTAACATGTGAATCACCTTTATCAAGAAATTTACTTGTAAATTACCTATTAAATGACCTAATGATGTAAAAACCTTTTGAAATCGATACATATAACCTTATGAGTTGATTTCTTTAGTATAGCTATGATTAAATCTGAAATAAAATTTATATTGTGTTTGATTTACATTATCGATACATATATATAACTTTTTTTTTTAATTTTATGCAGTTACAACATGAATTTAGCTTGTGCAGAGTTTACAAGAAATCAAAATGTGTTAGGGCATTTGATAGAAGGCCAGCTGGTTCTGGATTATTATTACCCCCTAATCAACCACTAATTAATAATAATAATAATAATAATAATAATGATGATGATAATAATAATAATAATAATAATAATAATAATAGTAATAATAATAATAATAATATTGGAACAAGTTCATCATCAAGAGAAATAATACAGCCAATGGGAAACTACAGTGATTTGTCTGAAACCCCATTATGGGATTTTGAGGACTGGAATTTTATTTAAAAAATTAATGTTATTTAGATAGGATTAATTATGATTTTATATGTATAATGACTTGATGGATTATCTAATAGGGTTAAATAACTCAAAATATATCCATCAATTCTTAGATCTCAAAAGTTTAGAAATTAAATTGTACTCTTTTGTAATAATTAAGAGAGCTAAGTTTCAATAAATCTACTAATGTTGTTGGAAATACTTTGAGTGAACTATGATGACATTCTTTTGGATTTTAATTTATTGGAAATAATAATTGGAGTATGTACTCTAATGTTATATATATTCTCTTTTGTACGCTTTGAATGTCTTAATTAAATTGGTCATTTTTTATGGATCGTAAGTCAAATCAATCGAATTATTTTTATAAGAGAGAATTGCCTAAAGAGAGGAATGGTCGTGAAAATAGAGTATATGTTTTTCATGTTTATATCTCCATCTTTCCATATATCGTCATTGTCATGTGTTGGTAAACATACAATTATATTTTAAAAAGGTGTGATCAATATCTCAGCAGTCTCTTTGAGGAAATTTAATCAGCTGCAGCTAAATCTTCACTGATCCAATAGTAATCCTCTCGACTTATCTCCTCAATAAGTAAATATACAACAACACGACAATATCGTATGTCTATTCAAACAAACATTAAATAAATTGTCATATCGAAAGCTCCATAAAAAAGAACATCTTCCTTCAACAAACTTTTTTATTTTTCAAAACACTAATCTCACTTTCTCATAATTCACTCTACAATATTTATATAAATATGACTACTATTTATAATTGTTGAAATTTTCAGTATCTTTACATAAAAAATTGGAAGAGCATGGGTCCAATAATATATCTAAGGTTTTTGATTTTTTTGTCTTTTCATAATTCATAGGACCCCAATATAAGTTTTCTTGACTGAATAATATTCCAAATATAATTTACACAATTATTTAGTCATGTATTTGTCATGTTTAGACTTTTTAAAACTTCTAAAACCACTATATATGATTAAATTTTTTGTATATAATTATAATATTCACATCAAGTGTGTGAGCTCCATAATTAATTTCAACCTGTTAACTATCTTTCACCACACATATATCAGAAAGTGATCGATATAATTAACTTTTTCACCAGAATATGTTAAAATATAAAAAAGTAATCACACCAAGATGGCAAGAAAAGTCAATATATAGGAAACAATTTTTTTGTCTAATTATATAGTATAGTAAAAGTAGATTTATCTATGTCTATGTATACACAAACATGTTTATATTTTTTCAATGCAAGATTTTTGTTTTTTATCTAAGGATTATTGTCTTTGTACATTATTTTTTGGGGATTTTATGAACAGACAAAACTGATATATTGACTAGAAAACTTTGTGCAATTTGACTAGAATTTTTTTTGCAAGTAAACCAAAGGACAAGAATAGAAATACTGAAAATCTTAGAAATTTCTTTTTCTGTAGTTAATAAAGCTCTTGCTTTGATTACATTTTTTCAGTCAAGAATTTACCCGAAATAATATTTTTAGCTCATGAAAGGTCCGTAAGCATTCTATTCTCTTCAGATCTTATTTATGATAATATACATTTATACTGGATTCGTTCTATTGTAGTTAATAGAGCCTTTATAATTTAATTTATTTTTTTGGATTGCGGTGTTTCCAGTTCTTTACTTATTATTTAGTGTTTAATAAGTTTGCAAACACTAGAAACTCGGAATGTTATTTATAAAACTTATTTTCACAAGTGAAATCATTTTCTTTATTTTTCAGAAATTTATTTATTTTTCAAAATATTTTAACCAACCAAATATAAAAATAAAGTTGAAAAAAATACACCATAGATTATTATTTCATTTCTTTTGCTAATTTTACTCCATAATTCTAAGGCTTAAAGTATACTTTTATATACAACAGATAAAGGAGTTTTTAGTAATCTTAGAACAGTCCATGATTCAAACTAAAATTCTAAGATCATATTAATATGCAACAACAACTAGTAATTTTTTTTAATTCAACTAAAAATAGGCTTTTGAAAATGCACCAATTATGATTCAAATAAGTAGAAGAGCAACATGAATTGTGGTGCAATGTGGGACTGCTTCACTCTTAACTAGAGGTCTCGTGTTCGAGCCTTGGATATGAAGAAAATCTTGTTGGGAGCATCACCCCACAATGAGCCTACGCGATCCAAATTTAATCGGGGCTGCTGCAATGTGCGAGCTGAATTTAGTCGATGCTCCAGACACCGGGTGAAAAATCGAAAAAAAAAAGGCACAAGTTCAAGAAGAAGCATCCTCAGAATTGAGTATTTATGATCTATTAGCAACTATCTATGCAAATAGTAACTAAAAATATGATCTTTGTTCCATAACAAAATGTTCAAACTTCGAGAAAACAACTCTCACATCAAGAAATTATAAACGTGACATTTGACAAAGTTATACACATTGGTAAATCAAATTTCTAGTTTCATTTCTAGCATTGGTTTCTTCTCAGCTACCTTTTGTTTGCATTTTTTTTTCTTGTTTGTTAGAACCAGGCAACGTAATTACAGTCGAGGAACTTAAAGCACAATGCCTCGATTTTTATATCACCACTCGTCATCAAGACTGGCACGATGATAACACATGACTGTGCAGACAAATATGAAGAATGACACGAATTCGATGAACATTGCACCTGTCTGGATAAGATCTGCATGTCTGAGAATAATGGGGATGGCTATGCTTCCCACAGCTGATGCCCCTGTTAAGAATTTAGCAGCATCCATCCAGCTGCAAAGATGAAAAAACGAAAAGGCCTAAAATGAGAACAATTTCGTGAGAAGTACACAACAAAAGACGAGAAAGCAACAAGAAAGGAGGAGGTTTTCATAAAGTAAAACATCAAATCATAGATACTCGCGACATATATCTTGTTTGACCAAACTTTCAAAATCGTCATTTTGTAAAGTGTTCTTTGTCAGAAGTGCATTTTCGAAAAAATACTTCAGAGAGAAGCAATTCAGTTTGGAAAACACTTTTGTTAATATTAGAGCAACAATTTGTGTTTGGCCAAAATTCCAAACACTACGTTTTTCAGCAACAACTCCTGGTACTACTCAAAAACACTTGCCTTTTTCCTAAAATCTTGTTCAAATGCCAAATCTCTTAAATAAGTACTTCCGGCTTCATCTAGTGGCAGGTGGCAGTTTTTTTTTTGTTGCTAAAATGGCTTCATCGAGTGGAATTGAAACCTTTTATACTTCACGACATCTTCCTAGAGAGGTTAAAGGCTTAATTCACTAGACATAAATGAAAATTCCCTTCTCTGAGGAGGAGAAATGATTAATGTAATTTTTTGGTTACTTAAAGTTGCCCTCATCTTTGAACAAAAGGGCATTGAGTAGGACTATAGGTTTTTGAGCTTGATGTAATTTCCATATTAGAGGCCTTGGTCCATGTGCCCCTCTAATTATGTAACTTTCTGCATATGAATAGACATGGTAGGGCTCAAGCCTAATCCCCACATCAAGGACCCATGATCCTTGGTGATGGCATAACTAAAAAAAATAGTACTTCCTCCGTCTCATTTTATGCGGAACCATTTGACTTGGTATGGTGTTTAAGAAAAAAAAGACTTTTGAAACTTAAGGTCTAAAACAATCCTTAGACATTTGTGTGGTTGAAAATCATTAAGAGTAAAAGGGATATTTTAAAGTTAAATTGTTTCTAATTATAGTAATGTGACATTCTTTTTGGGACAGACTAAAAAGGAAAGGGTGCCACATAAAATGGGACGGAGGGAGAAGTACTTTTGGCTTACTAGAAGCTTTGTCAAACAGGCTATTAGAGCATCGTGAATAAAAGAAACACAACCGATCCTTCCGTTCTTCTTAAAGCAACTTTTTAAAACATAGTTACATTCCTGAATTCTTACAAGTCTAACCTCAACTTCTGGTATATAAGTTATATATGACTTTTATTTCAAAGCACTCCAAAGTCCAAACTGAATCACAGTAGCACACTATATAAAGAGTTTGTATTATGTAGTTTTTAATCATTAAAAAAGCAAGGGATGAACCCCGATTTTCACATCCATGTTAGTGGGTGCAGCAAGATCATCTTTTATCAGACAACATACTTCACATGTGCCCCGTTTATTCGACATCACAAAAGACACAGTTTATCCTCAGTTTTCATAAGAAAAGAAAGCACGTTTTACAGCAGTATGCAAGAAAATTCATGAGAGAAAAGTATCTTACCCCCCGCCATCTCGACTTATTAGGAATTGTGTGGATCCACCGCCAAAGAATAAGCATGGCATGGGAACCACAACATACATAAGAGCTGTCAAAACCAAGTGATCTTCTTAGTTAGCCAACAGATAGAGTCTTACTCTGCTTAAGAAAGAAATGAGTAATAAGCCAATACGTAGATCTCATTTCTTTCACAAACCTGATAACATTGGCCACCAGTTATTGTATAAAGCACAAGCCTACAAGAAACAATATTGAAGCAAAAGCATTACAATTAACTCTTTGGATAAAGACAAAAGACACTGTTTCCTTTAAAAAAACAGATTAGATGCACAAAAAGCAAACAGAATGATCCTCTTGTTTACTTACAACACACATATATATTACACACATGTTATGGTAATGCATGGTGGGGGTAGATTGTTGGAATACAAGGGGTAATGAGAAAGTAGAGAACCTTAATTGAACTTATTTCTACACAAGCAAATACACTAAACTCATTTGTACTTGCACAACCCTTGGAAATACAGGGGTACACACACACTCATCACGAGGAAAACATTTATAAGACCTACCAGAATCTGTAACAAGATGCTGGAAGAGAACATGAAGGCAAGCCCCGCAAGCCTGAATAAGACATTATATCAGAACACAGTCTACCAGAAATACAGACCAAAGGCAACGATTAGTTGAATCCACTTACACTTTATCCAAGAAGTGAAAACCAGCAAATGAACCATAAAGATGATGCAGAGAACCAGAAAAAATCAAGTTAGTAATTGTATGAACATAATGATATTCGACAATTTAAAAGTTAACAAGATACATGGAATAAGAAATATGATCAAATTAATTGTTTTGGTGATACCATCATTTTTGTAAATAGAAAACTCAAAGAGAAACATCAAGTAAATAAAGCAATGCCCCACTCTATTCACCCCAGTCTAGCCAGATAGACCCAACCTTAGTAGCTTCATGAACAGTAAATTCAGTAAACTGATCAGTTCGAAAATTATCAGAGTTTTATTGATTAACAAGTAGGCTTGTGATTAATTACAAATGAGTATCACTGTTTCATTAGAAGTCAGAGTAAGAGGCAGTCATAGTCCACGATCCACAGCCGCAGCTGGTTGTACTTACAGATGGCAGAAGCAGTCACCACGCACCAGAGGATGAAATATTAAACTACAATCCCCTTATCAAAAATTCTTAGTATAATTTCAAAAGCGAATTGAATACAAAGTTTGGATGATATCTCCAAGATGTATTGCTCCCATAAAACCTGACACATTTTGCGAGTTCTCCATTGCTTCCATGTGTTTAGACACAGCCAATAACTTATCTACTAAAGCAACACTGGAAAGTTGAATTGCACCATAGGTCAGCTTACCATCCGCAATCGGATGGCCAAAATGAGAATGCCAGTCCATTCTACATCCGCTTAAATGGTGTTTGGATCTATGTGAACTTTCTGCAGTTCAATTCTTATTGATAATACAATGCAACTTGCTCAAATTCTAGTGCAAACTGATTTTTTATTTGAACTCAAGAATCAAGCCTCGATTGTCATTATTATTTTTAACTCAAGAATCAAGCTTGGGTGAAAAGGAAAATGATAAGACATATCATAAGCTCCACTGGAACCCAGAATTAAAGATTTTTTAAGAACTCTATTGCCAGCCAAAAGCTAAGATTAAATATGAAAAATGTAAAACTTGTTTGAACCATAACCCTAAATGTTAATCAGAAGTATTTCGGCTGTAGTAAAATTATTACAGAACTCAAAAAACTAAAACTGGGTCATGGATGAATCAAGAATTCTAGTTCCAGCAAAAAGCGAAATCAAAAGATGCGAACTTTTTTGAACTATAAGCATAAGCTAGCGTTTGGCCATAAAATTTGATCAGACTTTCAAAATCTGATCTTCAAATATTTTCAAGTTCACAAAAACAACTCAAACCAGTTTTTGGTACTTCCACTAACAAAAATTCAATCTTTTTCAACTAAAATGCACGTCCAAATACGACTTCAAATTCCAAAAATCACATCTTTAAACACACATATTTCAAGTTTCAACTTCAAAATCTATTGCCAAACAGGAGCTTAATGTTTAATCAAAATTATTTCAGCTGTAGTAAAATTAGGTCATTTCTATTCATCCAACAAAGAACCCCACCAACCATAATCTAAAAATCAACTACCTTAAACCTCAAACTTATGATACAAAACAACTACAAAAAAAACAAGCACTAAATAATATAACTAAAAAAAGAAAAATTTAACAAAAAAGTTAAAAACGGTTTATTGCTAATTCAAAACTGAAACTATAGTAGCAAAAAGATTGTACCTTCAATGGTCATCGCCATTTATGGTTAATTTTGAAGGGGCAAAATAGGAAGAAAAAATTGTTTTTGATCTGCTGATCCAAAGTCTGATTCTTGAAACTGAAACAATTGAAATAAAGCACTCAAAATTTGGGCTTTTGTAAATTTGGATATATTTTCTATAAGGACCCTGTAAATAGTATTAATGTAGGAGATTCCCCCATATTTTGTTATTTTGTTGTTTTGTGCTTTAATGTTTGGAAAAAAAAACTTTTAAGGCCCCAAATGTAGTTTTTCTTTAGTAGTGTGATGTATATTGCTCAAGAAAATGATAAAAATGGTATATATTCTTATATAAGGATAGATTTAAATTAATACCTTAAATATATTTTGATCAATTTATTTTTAAAAATTATAAACAACGAGCACTTTTAGCCTTTATCATTTTTTTAACAAGCTCTAGTGTGAAGAAGATAAAAAAAAAAAGAACAAAAGAAAACCACAAAAGTCTTATTAAATTTTAGAAACTGCAGTGTCAAAAATTGAATCAGACAATGAAATTAATTTGTTCGTGACAGATACATGTCCGTTTGGAATATCACGAGAATACTTTATCGATATTTAATTCAATAGTCATCATAAATACCTAATTGTGCTCAACAACAACATATCTAGTGAAATCTCATAAGTATAATTCGTAAAGAGTAGCCCTACCTCATGGAGATAGAAAAACTATTTTCGAAAGATCCTCGGCTTAAGGTGCAACAAATCAAAGTGTATGAAAAAAAAATGATAGTGAAGATAACACAACAAATAATAAGGAAAGTGAAATCTTATGAGTGGGGTCTGAGAAGGGTAGAGAGTTTACACAAACCTTATCCCTAGCTACCTCATGAAGGTATAAAGATTGTTTTCAATAAACCCTCAACTCAAGTACAACAAATTAAAAAGTATGCAAATTATTAACGAGCACTAAAAGGCACCAACTTAGAACTATGCTAGATTGGATCGACAAACAACCTAATAAAAGTCAGAATTAACCAAATTTAAATTACAATTCACGTCAACAAGAAAAGACCTCAGATATAAATGGATAAATAAAGTAAGAAGAGAAAATAAATAAACTCAACAAATATCAACCTTCATAAATGTCATTTGACTAATTTTTGTTGTTTAACAAAAATTAATTATTAATTCCTCACATACTTCTCATAAAATTCAACAAATAATTCAGCAAATTTTATTAAATTATACAAGACAAATATTTCTTCTAACTGCTCCAATTAATCTTTTCCTTTTTAATATCTCATCCACCAAATGCCTTTTATATACAACTTAGCCAAAGAACAAGTTTATATATAAAATAAAATTAGTTCAAAACTCTTAAATTAGAAAAAGACAATTAGCTCAAATATCACAAAGTGTAGTGTCAAAAACAAAGTTAAACCAAACTATATGGGCGTTAAACAAGTTTATACAAATTACAAGGGGAGTATATGAAAAGAATACTCACGCGGCGCAAAAACAGTGGCAATATCGTGATTATGTGAACAAATAAGGGTAATTAATGAAGAGTCCTTCTGTATATGTTTGCCATTGTAGTTAACGGACGAACACCAGGGGCTCCGGTGCTTTGGCAGACATCAAACCTCAGTGTCGGAAAGAGACCCTCCTACTTGTCCCCTACCCGACCCCCCACCCACCCACCCCACTTAACCTACCACCCAACAAACAGAAATCAAAGAAGCTGTGTATTGATGTGTGGGAGTTATGGTGAAAGCATAACAGCAGTGAAATTGATTGAATAGGTGAGGGTTTCAAAGTGTTTGCCCTAATTTTTCTTGAGTTTTATTTGGGTTAATCATGATCAGTTTATGTTTTTGTGTAATGGGTCATGTTTAGTTTCAGTATTAGAGTTGATTTTTGTGGAAAAAAAAAGCTGTCTTTTTAGTTTTTAGGGGTTTAACTGATATGGGGTTTTGGTGAAAGTTGAGTTTTTTTTTTTGGGTAAATTGTGTTTGTTGGATAGTAATGTACTGTTTCATTTATTGATAAAGTTAGGGTAAACTAGTTAGGATCGTCATACTAAAAGTAGCAACATTTGCTGTGGTGGAGTCTTTGTTATTCATTTGAATGTTGAATTAATTTCTTTTTACTTGCTTAGTTTCGATTTGTTTGTCTTGCTTTCATTTTTAGTATGTTTAAAAAAAGAATGTTGATTACCCATTTTGGCAATTCTTTATTCAACTTTCTAACTTTCCACATGACATGTTGAGACCATGAGATTGAAGGACATTTTTGTATTCTATGTATCTTTAGTTTAAGACAACAAGTTTAAAAAATCTTCTTTAGTTTCTTAAACTTCATGCCAAGTCAAATTCAGACAAACAAATTGAAAAGGAGAGAGTAGTTAAGAGTTCAAGCTTTGTTCATCTGTTTGTAATTGATACTCATGTTTGTTTAGAATATCACGAGTGTGTACTTAATTGATGCTTAATTCAGTAGTCAGCATGAACACCTAACTGTGCTCAAATTGTTGTAACTTTTATTTACGGCGAGGTGTCGTGAAGGAGTCAATGTGAACTAGATGTTAAACTTTACTTGGGGATTGTTACAGCTAACACGACCTTTTCTTGTTACTTTTTTCCTTGGTTGTTTATTAAAAGAAGCTACTTTTTATTTGACAGGTTCAAGTGGTTCTGCAGGTTTAGGTAGATGGCGTGGACGGAAAAAGATGTCGAGAATGGAAAAGAAAGTGACTCACTTGGTAACAATGGTTTTCTGAAGGGAGGGCAATCTTCTTCTGGTTCCAAAGGTTCTCCTGGTAGAATAAGTTATGTAAAGAAGATTTTTGAAGACAAGGATGCCATCACTTATGCAAATATTCTTCGCTCTAGGAACAAGTTTGTTGATGCACTTGCAATCTATGAGAGTGTGTTGCAGAAGGATAGCGAGAGTATTGAGTCTCTGATTGGCAAAGGTATTTGCCTGCAGATGCAAAATATGGGGAGGCTTGCTTTTGAAAGTTTTTCTGAAGCCATCAAAGTGGACCCACAAAATGCATGTGCCCTCACCCATTGTGGAATTTTGTACAAAGATGAGGGTCGCCTGGTCGAGGCTGCTGAGGTATGTGCATGGAGTTATTTTTACTGGTATTAACAATAGTCATCTGATCACATTTAGTGGTATCCAATAATAATGATCACATTGGAGATGTTATTGGGGAGAGGTGATTAGACAGGACATGGCACAGTTGCGTCTTACTTATAACATGACCTTAGATAGGAAGGTGTGGAGGACACGAATAAGGCTAGAAAATTAATAGGTAGGAGTGCGTCCATACTAGTAGGTTGGAATGGATTGTCTTGTTGCCTTACCAGTAGTCATAAAACTACGCTTGTAGTTTCTTGCTCTTCGATTTCTGTTGATATCTGTTGTTTTGTTTAGTTCGATCATAGTATTATTTGTTGTAATACTTTTCTACTACTATATGTTGTTTTTGTTACTAGCTCTCGTCTCTTGCACTTCCATTACGTCTTTTTCTAGACTGTTTTTTGTCTTGAGCCAAGGGTCTATCGAAACAACCTATCTACCTCACCTTAGTGGTAGAGGTAAGATCTGCATACACTCTACACTACCCAGACCCCACTTTGTAGAACTGCACTAGCATGATGTTGTTGTACATTCAATCTGTTATGGATATAGTGGAGCTTCTGATGTTAATAACTCATGATTCCTTGTTTTGATAGGTTTGACGGAAACAAACTGCAAGTGTGAGAATCTCATCTTCTCTTTTTTTTTTTTTTTGATAAACGGTGCATCATCCACAAAAGAGCATAAAGTAGATGCGTAGTTAGAAGGAAAGGAAAAAGTATTAACAAATGCACTAATGAATCCCTTTTCAGTGTCAATCTAAGACAAGGGACCTAACAAATCCAGCAACTGATTAATGCTAATTACAGTAGTCATATTAATCCAGCAAAAAGGATAAAGTAATCACTTTGTTTTGAGGGAGTGATTTGGAGTTGAGATTCCATCAAAACACCTCATATCCCTTTCATTCCATATGGACTAGAAGATAGCAGCAGGGATCATCCTCCAAATCCTTTTGATAGCCTTATAAACTCTCCACAAGCTCCAGTTCAAGTGTGCCTCTTTTATGGTCTCCGGCATGACCCATTTTAAAGCAAAAATACAGTAATGCATTATGGGTTCCAAGTGTGCCAAAAAAGATGTGCTTTTTTCACATGGCTAGCTACTAAAGGGGTGATTTTGACAGTAGAATATCTTAGAAAGCGGAAGGTTATTTGTGTTAGTTGGTGCTACATGTGTAAGGAGTCGGGTGAGACGTGGATCATCTTCTTATACATTGCGGGCTAACCATGAGATTATTGTGGGATATGTTTAGGTGGTTTGGCACCCTTGGGCAATGCAAAATACTGTGAAAGAGTTGGAAGAGCGGGAGAAGGAGGTGAAGACGAAGGAACGTAGTCTAATTCTTTGGTACAACAACAACATATCCAGTTTAGTCCCACAAAGTGGGGTCTAGGGAAGGTAGAGTGTACATAGACCTTACCCTACCTCAGAGGTAAAGAGACTGATTCCAATAGACCCTTGGCTTAAGAAAAACAGTCCAAAGCAGTCCCGAAGTCTAATTTTTTTGTAGTTACTTTAATTTTGTATTGCATTGTATCCTTCTCATTGACACAAGAGACCTGTAAGAAGCTTGGAAGTAACTAGTAATAACTTATAGTAATATGCTTGCCGAGTAGCCAATGCTCTGTCAAATTTTTTGAAGGCAGAAATGATTAGAGGCAGGTGGGAAGAGATTTAAATTTGGAGAAAAATATGGTATCAATGAGAGTAGATGAATGCTTACCTTTTTAGCAGCAAATGAGTTGAAATATTATTTTAATTAGTTCAAAGATTTCAGATCTCCGACAAACTAGGCTGATAAATATCAAGCTAAAAGCTAGGTAGAAATAGTTGAATACAGAAATGGACTTCTGTTTTTGGTGAAGTGGAGTCTTAAAGGCCTTGAAGATAGAAATATGCACCAAGGCAATTTCAAAAAGAAAAGAATAGAAATGCACCAAGGAGTTCATTCTTATGGTGCTAATGTGACTGGATTTCGAAGTCTGCCTTGATGGAAGAGCTGGACAAAATTTGCTCTAGAGATGGTAAATTGACCTCTTATATGATCGTTTTGACAAGTTAATTTTTTTTGATACCGAGAAATTTGTTTGGATCCTCTCAAATCCCTCTACATTTGCCAAGTGAGCTGAGCCCTGGGGGCATCATTTTGACAAGGTTAATTCAAACTAAAAGATTTAGGAAGTGATCAGGATTAGATGGAATTCTGATTAAGCAAATGATCTAGCTTCATTAGTTTACTGCAAAAGTTTACATGAGTTGCTTTAAATTATTCTGGTGTTTTTTTCGTGACGAAATAACCACTGTTCGAAGCTATTAATCTTTTCATTTATAGTTCACTTAATTTTTATGTTGAATTTGAATCAGAAGCTTATCACTAATCAGAGCTCTCTTTTGCTTCATTTATAATTTCAGTTAATCTTTATCTTTAAATTGAATCAATGCAGTCCTATGAGAAAGCACTTAAAGCTGACCCCTCATATAAACCAGCAGCAGAATGCCTTGCAATTGTATTGACTGATATTGGAACCAGCCTGAAGCTTGCTGGCAACACTCAGGAGGGAATTCAAAAATACTATGAAGCTATCAAAATTGATTCACACTATGCGGTGATTAATTCCACTTTCCAGTGACCTTTTTTACTTTGCTTACCATGGCTTTATCACGAAAGCCCAAACTTTAACATGTTGTGTTGTATTTGCAGCCTGCTTACTATAACCTTGGCGTTGTATATTCAGAAATGATGCAATACGATATGGCCCTTAATTGCTATGAGAAGGCTGCACTGGAGCGGCCCATGTATGCTGAAGCTTATTGCAATATGGGTGTTATATTCAAAAATCGTGGGGATTTGGAGTCTGCAATTGCTTGTTATGAGAGGTTGCTTCAATGTTAAATTCAGTTTATTTGATTGAAGTTTGTATTTTATGTGAGGTGGTTATATATGATTTGCAGTCTCCATCTGATTACTTTTATTTCTCGTTATGCTTATTCAGGTGTTTAGCTGTGTCCCCAAATTTTGAGATCGCAAAGAATAACATGGCAATTGCTCTGACTGATTTAGGCACAAAGGTAAATTAGTGTGTGAATAGTCCTAACTTTTTTAAATGGCATTCAAATCCTTCAATGTGAAGACTTTTTACTAATTTAGCAGTTATTACTATCGCTATATCGGCTTCCTGTACTGTTAATCTAACAGTCCATATTGCAATTTCATAGTGAAGAGCATGGTAACCATGCTTAGAAGCATTTCACATTCACTTTCTGCCTTATAGTTCACATATCTATCTTTTGCTTCTTGTTGAACATTAGAAGATATGTTTCAAGTTTATTATTTTAAGTATTTAATTTTATTTTTGTTCTAGATGAACATACTTCAAATTTTAAATGAGAAATCCATACAAATTTTGATAAGATTTTTTTCATACAATAAATTGGACACAATTGTTTTGAATCCTACAAGTGTTTGATTCAAATTGATACCACAACCAAATTCAGCCTTACGTTTCAAAGAAAAAATCCTTGCTTATTTCAAAGTCAAAAAAGCCATTGAAGGATAAATATTTTGAGTGGTGAGCATTTAGCAGATACTGCTTGCTATGAAGGCTGAAATATTATCTTAGCAGCATAAGAAGTTTCCAATTGACAACTCCCCGCCCCAATCCATTGGGAAAAAATGGAGGTTACCTTGAGGTGGAGGTTCCAATAAACATTATTGTTGAAGAATGAGAAAATCCCACATCGGTTAAAGAGATGGGTGGTCTCCTTATAAGATTTGGACAATCCTCCTACCTTTGAACTAGCTTTTGGGGTGTGACTTAGGCCCAAGACCTAATTTAACAATGATCACGTTTTCAAGGGAACAAATATGAAGACATATGCTTGTTCTTATCTTTTATTAGCAGTTTTAAGTTTTAACAAATTAGATTTTTTCCTTCTTCATTATAATAAATCAAGTTAGAGCTTTTCTGGTTTCTCAGGTCACTTCTTCTAGAACTTCCAAAATCTTGTCATGCTTATGAATTCTTGTTTTTTCTATTCAGGTTAAGTTGGAAGGAGACATCAACCAAGGTGTGGCATATTACAAGAAAGCTCTTTGCTATAACTGGCACTATGCTGATGCTATGTATAATCTGGGTGTTGCCTATGGTGAAATGCTGAAATTTGACATGGTAATTTTGTGCTCAAGTCCCTCCACTTTCACTCTAAAATGACAACATTTTAGAATAATATGTGCTCTTGCAGTTGACATAAGGGCTGTGTAGCATAATGCAGTAATAGGATTGTTGAGTTATCAGCTATGAAGTTGTTGGTTAGTTTTGTGGGGTATCTAGATCAACATTGAAGAGCCACATTTTTCAGAGATTGCACTTATTTCTGCAGCCCACAATGGCTGAGGTTCACTCTCTACTATTTCCTCTGTCCCAATTTATGTGGCACACTTCTCTTTAGTCTATCCCAAAGGCCAAAACGAATGACCACTTCTTGTGTTTAGAAATTGTGAGAAATATATACGAAAAATATTATTGAATTGTGTATCTAAATAGTTACATTGAGACCCTATTTATAGACACTACATTGGAATCCTTTTCCAACTAGGATTCCTATTCTTATTCCTATTCATATTCCTATTCCTCTTTCTATTCTAAGTAGGAAATACTTATTACTATTCTAACACTCCCCCTCAAGCTGGTGCATACAAATCATATGTACCTAGCTTGTTACAGATGTAATTAATACGAGGACATGTGAGGGACTTGGTGAAGATATCTGCAAGCTGATCATTTGACTTCACAAATTTCGTAACAATATCTCCCGAGAGTATCTTTTCTCTGACAAAGTGACAGTCAATCTCAATGTGCTTAGTCCTTTCATGAAACACTGGATTTGATGCGATATGAAGAGCCGCTTGATTATCACACACAAGTTCCATCTGATCAACTTTGCCAAATTTTAGTTCTCCCAGCAACTGTTTGATCCAAACTAGCTCACAAGTTGCTGTCGCCATTGCTCGATATTCTGATTCTGCACTAGATCGAGCAACCACATTCTGTTTCTTACTCTTCCACGACACCAAATTACCTCCTACTAAAACACAATATCCGGATGTCGAACGTCTGTCAGAGGGTGATCCTGCCCAATCAGCGTCTGTATATCCAATGATATGCTCATGGCCTTGATCCTCAAAGAGTAGTCCTTTACCGGGAGCTGACTTTATATATCGCAGAATACGAACAACTGCTTCCCAATGACTATCACAAGGGGAAGTCATAAACTGACTTACAACACTCACAGGAAAAGAGATGTCAGGTCTAGTCACTGTGAGATAATTCAACTTTCCAACAAGTCGTCTATACCTTTCAGGATTACTAAGTGGCTCCCCCTGTCCTGGAAGGAGTTTAACATTCGGATCCATAGGAGTGTCAACAGGTCTACATCCCATCATTCCTGTCTCCTCAAGAATGTCTAAGGCATACTTGCGTTGAGAAATAACAATACCTGATCTAGACTGAGCAACCTCAATACCTAGAAAATACTTCAATCTGCCAAGGTCTTTAGTTTGGAAGTGCTTAAAGAGATGTTGCTTCAAATCGGTGATACCATCTTGATCATTACCGGTGATAACAATATCATCAACGTAAACAACCAAATAGATACATCGACTTGGTGCAGAATGCCGATAAAACACAGAGTGATCAGCTCCACTACGAGTCATGCCAAACTCCTGAATTACTGTGCTGAACTTCCCAAACCAAGCTCGAGGAGACTGTTTTAGACCATAGAGTGACCTGCGCAATCGACATACAAGGCTACTAGACTCCCCCTGAGCAACAAAACCAGGTGGTTGCTCCATATAGACTTCTTCCTCAAGATCACCATGCAGAAAAGCATTCTTAATGTCCAACTGATGAAGAGGCCAATGACGAACGGCAGCCATAGATAGAAAAAGACGAACAGATGCAATTTTAGCCACAGGAGCGAAAGTGTCACTATATTCTAGCCCAAATATCTGAGTATACCCTTTGGCAACAAGGCGAGCCTTAAGTCGATCAACTTGACCGTCTGGACCAATTTTAACTGCATAAACCCAACGACAACCAACAGTAGATTTACCTGCAGGAAGGGAGACAAGCTCCCAAGTACCACTCTTATGTAAAGCAGACATCTCATCAACCATAGCCTGCCTCCATCCAGAATGAGAAAGTGCTTCACCTGTAGTCTTAGGAATGGAAATAGAGGACAAAGACGACACAAATGCATAATGGGGTGATGATAGACGATGATAACTTAAGAAGGTATAATGTGGGTTAGTATTTCGAGTGGATCGTATACCTTTTTGAAGTGCAAGCGGTTGGCTAGGAGGAGGCAAGTCCGCAGTAGGAGCAGGGTCTGGCGCATGACATGAATCATCTGGGACTAGGGTTGGACGTGGACGGCGATGATAAGTTAGTAGTGGTGGCACTACAACTGGAGATGTAGAAGTAACCGTAGATTCCTCAAAGGTTGGCACAGGTAAAACCTGAGGTATGGGTAAGACCATAGAGACATCGGGATGATCAGAAGATGTATAGTAAGGCTGAGACTCAAAAAATGTAACATCAGCGGACATAAGGTATCGATGAAGATCATGTGAATAACAACGATACCCTTTTTGGACTCGAGAGTAACCAAGAAAGACACATTTGAGGGCACGAGGAGCTAATTTATCTTTTCCTGGGGCTAAGTTATGAACAAAGCATGTGCTCCCAAAGACACGAGGAGGGATAGGATAGAGATGTGACTGAGGAAACAGTATGGAATGGGGAACCTGATTCTGAATAGAAGAAGAGGGCATTCTATTTATCAAATAACAAGACGTAAGAACTGCATCTCCCCAAAAACGCAGTGGAACATTGGATTCAAGGAGAAGAGTACGAGCGGTCTCAATAAGATGCCGATTTTTTCTTTCAGCTACACCATTTTGCTGAGGGGTGTATGGACAAGTAGTCTGGTGAATAATGCCTTGGTGAGTCATAAACTCCTGAAATTGGGAGGATAAGTATTCTAAGGCATTATCACTACGAAAAGTACGAATAGAAACACCAAACTGATTTTGTATTTCAGCAAAGAAACTTTTGAAAATAGAAAATAACTCAGAACGATCTTTCATTAAGAAAACCCAAGTACATTTTGAATAATCATCAATGAAACTAACAAAATAACGAAATCCTAAGGTGGAACTGACTCTACTAGGACCCCAAATATCTGAATGAACTAATGAAAAAATAGACTCTGAACGACCCTCAGTACTACGAGAAAACGTAGCACGAGTGTGTTTCCCAAGTTGACACGACTCACAATCTAATGTGGATAAACTAGACAAACTAGGCACCATCTTTTGCAGTTTGGATAGACTCGGATGTCCCAAACGTTTGTGAATTAGATCTGGGGAATCTGTAACGGAGCATGCTGCTAAGGAGTTTGAAGAGGTAAGATAGTAAAGGCCTTGTGATTCATGTCCTGTTCCAATCATCTGTCCCGTACTGCGGTCCTGCATGAGAAAAAAATCATCGAAAAAAGTTATGCTACAATGTAGGGCTTTCGTCAAACGACTAACAGATGCTAGATTAAAAGGAGAACCAGGGACATAAAGAACAGAGTCTAAGGTGACAGAAGATAGGGGTTTGGCTTTTCCAACCCCTTTTGGTTTTGTTTGGATCCCATTGGCTAAAGTAATAGCTGAAAGAGATTGTGAATAAACAATATCGGATAAAAGTGATTTATTACCAGAGATATGATCAGAAGCCCCAGAGTCCATGACCCATGTTCCAAGAGTACTAGATTGCGACACACAAGCAAAAGAATTACCCGTAACAGAGACATCAGGTTGTGCAACCGAAACTACTTGTGGAGACGTTTGCTTATTTGCACGATACTGAAGGAACTCATCATATTCTGTCTGAGCAATATGAGCATTATTGGATGGTTGATTAGGTTGAGCACCATATGCTATTGGTGGAGATGTCTGTTTACTTGCGCGATTTCGAAGGAACTCATTATACTCCTTTAGAACAATAGGATCATAACTGGGTGGTGGACCATGCAAAATATAACATATATCACGAGTGTGTCCAGACTTATGACAATGACTACACTTGGATCGAGGTTTCCCAAAACGCCCTCCCCCTCGCCGATTCTCCATAGATTGATATGTACGCTTTTCAAAGGTTTGAGATGCGAGAATAGATGAGTCAACAGTGGGTGATGAAACTACCTTGTGACTGGGAGGTGCCGCAAGACGAAGGAGACGAGAGAATAATTCATCGATTGTAGGAACTGTAGGGCTAGCTAAAATCTGATCACGTACAGAATCATGATCAGGAGGAAGTCCAGCAAGAGTAAGAACTAGAAACAATGTTTGTCTGTGTTCTTGTTGTTTTTCCACATTCGTAGTAACTGGCATTAATGTGTCAAATTCCTCCATGACTGCCTGTACCTGTCCCAAGTAAGTAGACATATCGGATTCTTGTTTCTTTAAGTTGGTCAATCGAGATATCACATCATAGAATCGAGATATGTCATTAGTGTATAAAGCACGAGCCTTTTCCCAAACTGTATAACACGTCTGGAATGGGCGAAACAAGGGCATCAACTTGGAATCAATAGAACGCCATAGGAGACTACATAATTGAGCATCTACTTTCTCCCATTGTGCTTTGGCTTTTCCATCTTCCTCACTAGTCTTTGCCTTTACATCTACCTCATAAGCCTTGTTCATTAAGTGATCTTGGACACCTTGACCCTTGCACCACAGCTCAACCGAGGAAGCCCAAGATAAATAGTTTGAACTTCCCAATAAAAGTTCTGAAGTGATTATAGGGCTAGAACTTCCAATCCCCATATTTTTGGAACCAAAAACATCACACCCAAAAGACATTATGCTAAATTTGTCTCGGAAAATTCAAATCTCAAAGAAAAGTCGCCGGAAACTGCCCGGAAATAGCCGGAACCCTAATTCCGGCGATCGGATCTGGTCAAAAACAGTATGGGCCTGGTCGGAATGGCTGGACGACCCCAACTGTCAAAAAAAATCTCAAAAAATATGATCAGAAAATTCCTCACGCACCGGCGCGTGAGACAGATCTCGCCGGAAACTGGCACCTCCGATCGGCGCGTGAGAGCGCGTGGGGTGGTGTTTTCCGGTGGTTTTGGCTGGGGTTTGGTCGCGGGGAATTTCCGAGCCTCGTGGTGGTGTTGGTTTTCACACAACACCCACAGAAAGAAAAAAGAATAACAAAATCAGACCCAACAGTCACCGGAAATTGACATAGACATACGGTGACTTGTTTGTTCTCACCAATGCTCTGATGCCATGTGAGAAATATATACGAAAAATATTATTGAATTGTGTATCTAAATAGTTACATTGAGACCCTATTTATAGACACTACATTGGAATCCTTTTCCAACTAGGATTCCTATTCTTATTCCTATTCATATTCCTATTCCTCTTTCTATTCTAAGTAGGAAATACTTATTACTATTCTAACAGAAATCATATAACTTTATAATCCCTATTTTTCCCTTTAATGAGATGATTTATAGTCGCAAATGTCTATGGCTTGTTTTAGACCACTAGTTTCAAAAGTCTCTTAAACTCTATGCGCAGTCAAACAAGGCCACTAAAATGGGACAGAGGGAGTACATAGATGTATAGTTTTCAGTACGTTTCCATTATCTTCTCTCTTTTTCCCCTCGTTCCACTCTTGTTAGTCATTTCTTCTCCTGGATGAGAAACTTATTCTTGTTGCTTCCATTGTGAAGGTGTTGATGATTTATTTTCATGTGCAGGCTATTGTGTTCTATGAACTTGCTTTCCACTTTAATCCTCATTGTGCTGAAGCATGCAACAATTTGGGAGTGATATACAAGGATAGGGACAACCTTGATAAAGCAGTTGAATGTTATCAGGCAATTATCTTGCACGTGTTTTTTTATATTTGGGTTGGCTGAGGATATAAATATTTTATTCAATTTGCGATTGCATGTTTCACAGATGGCTTTGTCAATCAAACCAAACTTCTCTCAGTCATTAAACAATCTCGGAGTAGTTTACACTGTTCAGGTGAACATTGATTGATATCTACTAGTGTCTGTGTAGCATTGTTATGTCCTGTCGTTAGTAACATCTTTCTTGATTGCTCGCAGGGTAAAATGGATGCTGCTGCTAGCATGATTGAGAAAGCTATCATTGCAAACCCAACATATGCAGAGGCATATAATAATTTAGGTCGTTATTCCACCTCTCTTTTATGTGTGTAAACTTACAGTCTGTTCTTGTTTCTCTATGTATCTCGTGTCTATTTCTTTCTCATCCCAGTTTCTCTATAATGTTGCTCTGCCTAGCCCCTCAGGAAAAAAAAGAGAAAGAAGAAAATTAACTATCTCAGTTACACTTTTGGTTGTTATGGTGCTACTTTCTCTAGAACATTATTTCCGAGATTTATAATGTAACTACTTGAAACATATAGGAAGCTTTCTCGTCGCATCGCTCGAGAAAATGATTGATTCGAGGTTACTGTCCCTGTATTTTATGGAATTACCTGTTTCCACTCTTCTGATGTTTTCATCCACAAATTTCTCATTAAGCCATCCAATTTTATTGATAAGTTCTTCCAAAGTGTTGGATCCATCTTTTAGGTTGTTTATGCTGTCACATTTGTCTCAGTAATCCATTTAGTTGTGGAAAGTGATTAACCTTGCAGATGTATATTTTAAATCCTTGAAGAAGTATTACTCCTTAGGTTATTGGGATAATCAACTATTTGTTGGGAATTGTACAGGAGTTCTTTACAGGGATGCAGGCAATATATCCCTGGCCATTGAAGCATATGAGCAATGCCTCAAGATAGATCCTGATTCCCGAAATGCAGGCCAGGTATTGCCTATTCTCTTATGATTTTGGAAGTATCCTGACATTTTCTGCAAGACCCTTCTTTTGATATAAATACTGATCTTCAAAATATTTGTAACAATAGATGAATTCGATCATTAGATGCTACTTTTGATGGATGTTTAGCCTTGGCTACTTATCCTTTTTTTTTTTTTTTCTCAAAATAAAAAATAAAAAATAATTGTCAGATAGGATAAACTGTTATATTTCAAGTCCTTATAGACAAAAAATGAGAAGTTGGAATGCAATATATTTGAAAGTGAGTCAATGTCTGATAATCTCTTGACTATGCATATGAGAGGTGAATTTCTTACTTGACCAAAATGAGATGGCAATTTTTGCGTCTTCGTTTAGAAGTTTTTGGATTTGCTATACCTCCTTTCATGTATCTTTATTTTGTGTTCTGCAGAACCGGTTACTTGCCATGAACTACATTAATGAAGGAACTGATGACAAGTTATATGAGGCTCACAGGTTTTATTTTCTTCTTTCTTGTGGGATCTATTGTATAATATATGATGCTGCAAGTGCTACCTTAGCATGGGAGAAAAAGGGAAATTAACAAGTAGGGAAAAAGGATAAAGAAAGAATGGTGTGCATGCTGAGAGAGTAAGGAAGAATTTGAGGAAGTCTTCTTTGCACAGAAGATAGCCAATAGGCATAATACTAATAACAATAGCCTTGTGAGATTTTTATCAAAGAAAATGCCAAAAGCATAATACGAATAACAACTTTTTAAGGACATGACTGACATATGAGTTTCCTTTGATTGTGCATTAAAAAGAATAGTATATATGTGGTCAATCTTACTCATCAACAAAATATATATATGTGGTCAATAATGTTTGCTGTATAATCTTGATGTTGATGTGTGATATGTACGATATGGTACCTAACATGGACATAGGAACCTTTATTGTAGTCTGCTTCACAGAATTCACAGAATCACAGGTATCAACTTCCCCCTTTGCGACACTAAGTAACTACAGGGCTTGTGCCCATATAAACCTCTTTTAATCCATTTCATGAGATCAATCAGAAGTTCCATTAGATAGGAGAGAGTTAAACCACATAAATCTCATCTTTTCAGTTTCTCGTAACTCCTTTTCCTATCTATACAGTGGGGAAGCCAGTGCTAACAATAGAACTCTAGTCCTATGTTATATGGACTTTTATATTTCACCCACTAGGTCAAATGCCAATATGATATGATTCTAATATAGGTAGGAATAGCTTGCAGTTTTTCTCTCCTTCCTGGTGCACTTTAGTGGTCTCTAGTGTGCACCCTTCGCTGGAATGGCAAAGGGATGATTGAGAAAGATGCAAACATATCGGACCTTAAGCTTATGAAGAATGGCAAGCAATCTGCACCTACCATTGGATTGGAAACACTGATAAGCAAGCTTCCACGGGTGACCCTAATGACCCATAGCTGGCACTCCCAAGTAAGAGTGGGAGTAAGGCTACCCCCCATCGGGAGGCCAGGGAGTTATGATGCAGCTATAGAATGTTCGTGCGACTGCATGTGCAGAGAGTGTTAAGCCAGTAACTACAGAACCAGATTCGCAAGTTGTAGATGGAACCGTGACTGGGTCGGAGAAGGTTATTGAGTTATTGGCGATTGATGAGGTCGGGACTGTGATCAATGGAGATACTCCACTAAACCCTAGTCCCCAAATGTTGGGGTTTGAGTCGACAAATGGAACAGTGACATCTGGGATTGTAACCCAGACCCCAATGGAGGAGGGCAAACTGAGGCTGGCTCTAATGGTGGATGGAATACTCTATTCACTGGGAACAAGCTCGCAGAGAAAGGTTCGAGTCTCAGAGAAACTCAAAACTGTCATAGAAAGACCGGGGGAGATGCACAACTTGCAGATGGCCTACACCAGGAGCTCGTGGAGACTGAAAAGGAGGTCAGGGCACAATTTGAAAAGTGGTCCTCAACTGAGGAGAGTGTTATTAGGAAAAAATACTGAGTTCAATGGCTGAAGTTGCGGGACCCAAATTCAGAGTACTCTTTTGCCAACATGAAAAGCAGGATTGCACAAAATAGAATTTTTCCAATTTGACTACTGAGTGTGGGACTCAAATACACGGTGAAAATAATATTGAAAAAGATGAATTCAACTTTTATAAGCAATGTCTTGGTTCTGATACTAGTTCCTTACCAACTTTACAAGCTGCATCTAATTGCCCCTGTTACATCGGAGGAGGTTCTTAAAGCTTTAAATGACATTGATGGAATGAAGTCCTCAGGCCACAATGGATTTAATGCTTGTTTCCTTGAAAAATCAAGGCCAGTTATAGACAGCAATGTTACTGATCCTGTATTGAAGTTCTTTGAGTCCATTATGTGGGTTTTTCTTGAATAAGGGCTGATCAGTCTCAGCTTTCCTGATGGTTTTGTCAAATGGGTTTATGACTTGTGCCACTATCGTCTCTATGCAATTGTTGTTAATGGTATGCTCACAACCTTTCCTGCTAAGAGGGGATTAAGATTGGGTCATCTCCTCTCACCTTTCCTGCTAAGACAACATTACCTTACCATGCTTCTGAGGAGAAATCCTGATTTTAATTCACCCTAAATGTGAAAAGCTTAATATTATCCCACTAGGATTTGGTGATAACTTATTGCTGGTCTGCAAAGGGGATTAGATCTCTGTGATGAAACTGTTTGTTTGCTTCCAGAACTTTTCTGCAGCCTCTGGCCTCAAAGCAAATGTCAACAAAAGTTCTGTGTATTTTGGAGGACTTGACACTGCCACTAAGCAGAATATTCTTAACATGTTACACAATATACAAGGGATGCTTGCCTTTTAGGTATTTTGGTGTACCATTAAGCACTAAAAGGCTACTAATCTGGCAGAATTATCAGAGGGCTGCACTGAGTTGGGAGGATGATTGCAATGGATGGTCACTCATGTGAATAGAAGGAAGGCTATGGCAGAAATGTTCAGGATTGTTGTTGCTGGTTGTGTGTATTTTGTATGACAGGAGAAGAATGCAAGATTTCTCCAATGCCAGAGAAAGGGACCCTGAGTCAGTTACCAGAATGATTGTCCGAGAAACAGTCAAGAGAGAAAGCCTAAAGCCCAAGCTAGCTAGTAGAATTCATGCTCTTAATTTCTACCCTGGAGTTATTGGCATAGCATAGTGTTCTTTAGTTATTTTGTCTGCTGGACTCATGAGACTGTCCATAAGCCAGTTTCCCTTCGAGCTTTGTACATAACATCATTTTGGTTAATAAACCTCTTTATCACCAAAAACAAAAAAAGATAAAAGTGAGCTGGGGGACCTTTTTCTTTTTTCATGACCAAGAAATTATTCTGAGCAAACCCTTAGCACCAATCACAACCTTTGAAACTCAGGTTATTGGGGCCTCTCTTCTACCCATCCTTATCTACTTAAATACCAAGCTTAGTTTGAATGGCACAAGGCCCAACCCTGTGACCTAAGTCACAAGTCCCTCAACCTTCGCCACTTGAACTAATCCCTGGGGGTTTGACAACTTTTGTTTCAATGGTGACGCAAAATAACCTTACTGATGACCTAGTAAATATCTTCCTGTCTACCTGGAAAAAAGGTGATTGAAATAGAGGAAAAAACAGTAACTGGAGAAGGCTCAATGATCTCAACATTTTGAGGTTGAATTTTCCAAGTCTTACAATAAAGCTCACCCGCCCTCAAGTTTTTCATTAGCTCTGTTGCTGTTAGCATTAACCCGTGGCCTGCTATAACTTTCAAGTGAAATGAGATAACAAGTTTCGTCCAGCAAGTGTTTAGCCTTGCATGTTTCTGGATTAGTCAGGAAGTGAGTTTCCTGGAAGAAGTGGGCCATCGTGTTCCAACTTTCATTAAATTTAGAAGACTATGGATAAGAATGTTTTCTTTGAGTTTTTCTACTACTTGATATGCCTGTACCTAAACATGACACTGTATTATTCCTATATTTTTCTTTTCGTCACTTGGTGCTTGGATTAATAGGACTTCCCCAAAATCCCATATATGACCTTATTAAAGATAATGGAAAAAAGCTTCAGGTGGCCTTTGTCATTATGATTAGTAATATACATGTACCTGTAGTTGGCTGTATTTTTGGTTTCGCTTCTGTTTCTGGATCTGTTAGTGCCTATCCTGACTGTAAGTTGCATAATGCAGAGACTGGGGTCGGCGTTTTATGAAATTATATCCACAGTACACTTCATGGGACAACTCAAAAGTTCCGGAAAGGCCACTTGTGATTGGATATGTCTCACCTGATTATTTTACTCACTCTGTTTCATACTTCATCGAAGCACCACTTGCCCATCATGATTACACAAACTACAAGGTGGTGGTTTATTCATCTGTTGTAAAGGTATTCTTTTCAATCTCCAATCGCTCATTTATCTTTTTTTTAAGACAGCTCTTAGTTTGCTGTTCGGATTATATCATTAAGACATTCTTTGGGCAAAATCACTAAGGCATGCTCTTATATGGTTCTTTGTTTGGAACTGCAGGCAGATGCAAAAACAAACAGGTTTAGGGACAAAGTCATGAAAAAGGGTGGTCTCTGGAGGGATATCTACGGGATTGATGAGAAAAAGGTATCCAGCATGATCAGAGAAGATAAAGTTGATATCATGGTTGAACTTACAGGCCATACAGCAAACAATAAACTGGGAACCATGGCTTGCCGACCTGCGCCTGTACAGGTAATCTTTATCTTATGTCCTAAACTTAATTGTTTCCGATTTCAATATTGCTGCTCTGACTGAAGCCCAACTGCATCACATGAAATATGTCTGGCTTTTAAGGGAATGTTCTGGTCTTTCATTTTTATTTATTTTTTGATATACTTTTAACGGGAAATGATTAAGCTGAGCTCGCATACAATGAGAAACTGGAATTTGGTGGTTCTTCTGTTTTCCTTTATTAGGCTTATTAATAATCCCAAGGGAATATCTCCTTTCATCATTGCTATTACCAAGTTCATATTTCTAAAGAAGGTTTGGAGATTGGTGTGCATCATGTAATAAAAAGTCATGAGTATGTATGCACTCGATATCATTCCGAATTATGTTAGAGTGACTTTCGTCCATGCTAGCCTTGTAATTTCGTATGATTCAAATTGTGGATCTTATCGAGTAGAAGGAAAAATACGTACTTCATCTTCTTTGGTCATATGGCAATATATTTGTAAGATACATGGATAGCGGTGTTACTAGGAGAATTGCATGGGTGGTTCGAATTGTTATAAAACGGCTGTCCAGCAATTGCCTGTCAACTGAAAATTTTCATTTGAAATTGGTAAGCTAATTAGTTTATGAAGACATCTGAAGCCAAAGGTAAATCTTTTCCGAAATGGGATAGTTAGTTTTCATTTTACTGTCATTTTGGTTTTATGCTAATTCATCCACTCTTATTGAACGTCTGAAAAACATGTTTATGCTTTTAGTTATCAAAGCTTCCCTGCTATAAACGAAGTCTTAAACTAATCTACTTGCTATGACAGAATTTTTGAGCTGTTATTGCGCTGTCTCATGATTCTATATGTTTCTCCTGCTAGGTGACTTGGATTGGATACCCTAACACAACTGGTTTGCCCACTATTGATTATAGAATCACTGATGCTATGGCTGACCCTCCTAATGCAAAACAGAAGTAAGTGGGAGAAAGGTTTTTTTCATGTTGACCTTACCAAGTTGGATCTCACGACAATCTTGTGGCTAATCCTATAAATTTTTTTGGCAGACACGTGGAAGAGTTGGTCCGATTGCCAAATAGCTTTCTTTGTTATACACCCTCTCCTGAAGCTGGGCCAGTGTGTCCAGCACCTGCTTTATCCAATGGCTTCGTTACATTTGGTAGCTTCAACAATCTTGCCAAGGTATTAATCCGGAAACAAGTGTCATTGAGAAGCGTGTGATGGGATTGTTTTTTGCTTTTTAAAGTTCAACTGTATTCATTTATTCATTGATAGCATTCTGTGGTTCTTTCTCCTTTTATTCATGCTGACTTGCTTTCAATACAGATAACACCGAAAGTTCTACAAGTTTGGGCAAGAATTCTATCTGCAGTTCCACATTCTCGGCTAATTGTTAAGTGCAAGCCTTTCTGTTGCGATAGTGTGAGGCAGAGATTTCTTTCTATTCTAGAGCAGTTGGGATTGGAGCCACAGAGAGTTGATCTTTTGCCCTTAATCCTTCTAAATCATGATCATATGCAAGCATATTCCCTCATGGACATTAGGTAATGCTTTTGCTCATGTGGCCTTATATTCAGCAATCTGTGTAAGCTTTTGATTTCATTTGTAAATTGTTCACAAGGCTGTCTTTTTCAGTTCCACTTCCAAATTTATATGGGGTATCAAGCTTCACTTTGAAGATACCCAACGAATACAATGCTATTACTATCTCCATCTCTCTTCTTTCTCCTAGAAGATACCCAACGAATACAATGCATATGCTCTTCTCATCTTACTCATATGTTATATCTAAATTAAAGTTCATGATCCCTTTGTTCACTAGTGTTTTCTTCACTGAAGTCAACTATTTCTTTGCATTATTATCAAATACAAACATACAAATTTGCTGCAAGACTGTCAACAGTAAGTCGCAACATAGCTTGTCATGGAAGCTGCAGAAACATTTCGTATTTGATAGATCCCTGTTCATCAAGAAACTAAATAGACCTCCTTTTGTAGCTTGGATACTTTTCCTTATGCTGGAACAACCACCACATGTGAATCACTGTACATGGGAGTTCCTTGTGTCACTATGGGAGGTTCCGTACACGCTCACAATGTTGGTGTGAGTCTTCTTAAGACAGTCGGTAAGTATGTTTTTTTGATCTTGCTCTTATTAACTTGCTGTATATTACGAGCTCTTGTTCTTGCATTTGCCAATTGACCCCGAGAAATAAGTTTCAGGGGGAAATCATATGTTTGTTCTAACACATTGTACAATTGGTGGGCAATTTTGCATTTTAGGGTTAGAAAACCTTGTGGCGAGGAATGAAGATGAGTACGTTGAGTCAGCTATACAGCTGGCTTCAGATGTTACATCTCTATCAAACTTGAGAATGAGTCTGCGAGAACTGATGTCAAAATCACCACTTTGTGACGGGGCCAAGTTCACCCGAAACATCGAGTCAATATATAGGAGTATGTGGCGCAGGTACTGTGATGGCGATGTGCCATCTCTGAGGCGTATGGAATTATTACAGCAGCAGCAGACAAAAACTGAGTCGGTGGTTCCAGAAGAGTCACCTGTTAATTCATTGGAAAGAACCATCACTTCTGCTCCTACAGGCGGGTCAATTAAAGAGAATGGATTCACTACGATACCAGCCTTGGTACTTAACTCTTCCACTAGTGAAGAAAATGGGGTGCAGTCAAATCAAAATGGTAATCATGGTAACCTGAGTTGAGAGTTAGTTGTTTGCTCTGTGAACCTGTCCGTTAAGAAGTGGGGAATGATTGGTAATAGAAGCCAAGATTCAAGGACACAAGTCTTCAATAGCATGTCTGAAATGAGACCAAGCCTCTTGTATCATATAATTTACGGGGCAGTTATGCGCTAAATTGAACGACTGACATGGTTAATGTCTGCAGTCGTCTCTGTTGCGGAGTGTGCAGGCATAATTCTTTTTGCGGGGAAGAATGTTGGAAGGGCTAGTGAAATTATTATTTGTTCCAAAAAAAAATTAGAATTATAGTGTATTAGGATGTGGGTTGTACTAGTTATCTCTCTATGCTTGAGTTACAAGTTGGAATTTGTAGATTTGGATCATATTTCTAATGGAATGAATGATTTTTGTCTAAAGTTTTTCTGTTCAGCTTTTAAGAATGTTATGTTCCAAAGGGAAACATGACATTGATCAAATTTAAGAAAATTGACATGTACTAATATGCATACACACAATTTGGATAGTCATTAGGAGGGAGGGTTTCAAAAAAATTGGAGTAAAAGAAAATTAGTCATTTATATTCTCAAAAATTCATGGATTATTACACATGAAAAATTAAAAATATTTTGAATTCTTTTTTTGTGACCTAATTGCTTAAAAAAAGTGGTGTGAATCCTATAGAAGCTATGAATATTGTTCACTAGGTCATTACGAAAGGTCTAACACATGTGAAACTTAAGAAAATTTGAATTCTTATTTCCTCACCCTTAAAAGCTTATAAAGAATGGCGTAGACCCAATAGAACCTATGATATCGTTCACTAGGTATTGCAGATTCAAGAAATATTGGGTAAAAAAATTCGATCAATCAAAATCCCAAAAATTCATGTACTAATACACACTAAAATAAAAGAAAACTTATGACTCACAAAATTCGAGCTCAAATAAAGATGGTCACACATATTTTGAAAAATTTAACGAAGGATTCTGCAAAGGTTTCGCAAAGAAATCGTTCAAAAGCCATATGACCAAAATATTGATGGGCTAACATACGACAAATTGAGAGTTTGCCTAATTCCAGTAAATTGGCCCCTAAATGCTCAAAAATGACTTAGAAAATGGTGATATTGTACGTACTGCTCCCCCAACTCCATACAAAGGGTTCCGTAGCAATGAGCTAATACAGACGGAAAAAAAATCGCATAATCTAAAAGTTGGCTTGTCAATGCGAAAATATTCCTGAAAAAATATGGTGGGACTGTACGCAACGCTTCCCCAACTCATTAAGGAGGTCCTCATAAAATTTATTTAGAAAATTATTTTGGGTGTTCTGAAGCGCCAGATCCATGAACTAATACACATGGAAAATCAAGAAAGCCACGTAATTCCTAAAAGTTGACTTGTAAATGCAAAAATATGCCTGAAAAACATAGTGGGATTGTACGTAACGTTTTCCCGACTCATTTCAGAAGTCCTCATAAAGTTTTTTCAGAAATTTTTTTGGGTGCTCTGAGGCGCCAGATCCACAGGCTATTACACATGAAAAAAAAAAGTGCATAATTTCTAAAAGAAGGCTTGTAAATGCAAATATATGCCTGAAGAAATTGTGGAACTGTACGTAACGCTTCTCCAACTTATTATAGAGGTCCTCATAAAGTTTTTTCAGAATTTTTTTTTGGGTGCTCCAAGGAGCTAGATTCATGAGCTAATGTACACGAAAAATCAAGAAAGTCGCATAATTTTAAAAAGTTGACTTGTAAATGCGAAAATGTATCTAAACAAAACGGTGGGACTGTACATAACGTTTTCCATACTCATTACGGAGGTTCTCGTAGAGTTTTTTGAGAAAAAAATTATAGGTGTTTCGGGCATCAGATCCATGGGTTAATACACACGAAATATCTGGAAATTTGGGCGATTCTTAAAATAAGGCTTGTAAATGTGGAACTGGGCATTAAAAAATGGTGTGAGTATATGTGAAGGTTCCCCAACTTATTACGGAAGTCTTCATAAAGTTTTTTGAGAATTTTTTTTTGGTTGCTACGGGCGCCAGATCCATGGGCATATATATACACACGAAAAATTAGGGAATTTGGGCAATTTATAAAAAAAGCTTGTAAATGCGAAAATGGGCATTAAAAAAATGGTGTAATAATACATGAATGTTTCCCAACTCATTACGAAGGTTCTCATAAAGTTTTTTTGAGAAAAAATCTTTGGGTGCTCCGGGCGCCAAATCCATGGGCTAATACACACGAAAAATTGATGAATTTGGGTGATTCTTAAAAAAGGGCTTGTAAATGCGAAAATGGAGTTAAAAAATGGTGTGATTATACGTGAAGGTTCTCCAACTCAGTACGGAGGTCCTCATGAAGTTTTTTGAGAAAAAAATTTCAGGTGCTCCGGGCGCTAGATCCATGGGCTAATACACACGAAAAATTGGGAAATTTGGGAGATTCTTAAAAAAAGGCTTGTAAATGCGAAAATGAGAGTTAAAAAAATAGTGTGAGTATATGTGAAAGTTATCCAACTCATTACGGAAGTGCTCATAAAGTTTTTTGAGAAAAAAAATTTGGGTTCTTCAGACGCCAGATCCATGTGCTAATACACACGAAAAATCAGGGAATTTGGGCGATTCTTAAAAAAAGGCTTGTAAATGCGGATATATGCATTAAAAAATGCTGCGAGTCTATGAGAATGTTCCCCAACTCATTACGAAAGTCCGCATAAAGATTTTGAGAAAAAAATTTTGGGTGTTCCAAGCGCCAGATCGACGGGCTAATACACACGAAATATCGGGGAACTTGGCGATTCTTAAAAAGGGGCTTGTAAATGCAGAAGTGGACGTTAAAAAAATGGTGTGAGCATATACGAAGGTTCCTCAACTCATTACGGAGGTCCTTATAAAGTTTTTTGAGAAAAAATTATAGGTTTTCCGGGCGCCAGATCGATGGGCTAATACACACTAAATATTTGAGAAACTGGGCGATTCTTAAAAAAAGGCTTGTAAATGTAGAAATGAGCACTAAAAAAATAGTGTGAGTATACATGAAAGTTCCCAAATAGATTACGAAGGTCTTTATAAAGATTTTTGAGAAAAAAATTTGGATGCTCTGGGCGCCAAATCCATGTGCTAATACACACGAAAAATTGGGAAATTTGATCGATTCTTAAAAAAAATCGTAAATGCAAAAATAGATGTTAAAAAATTATGTGAGTATACATAAAGGTTCCCCAACTCATTAGATACGCCTCATAAAGTTTTTTGAGAAAAAAAAAATTAGGTGCTCTAGGCACCAGATCTATGGGTTAATATACGCGAAAAATCAAGAAATTTGGGCGATTCTTAAAAAAAGGCTTGTAAATGCGTAAATGGTTGTTAAAAAATTGTGTTAGTATACGTGAAGGTTCCCCAACTCATTACGGAGATCCTCATAATGGTTTTTGAGAAAAAAAATTTGGTGCTCCGGGCACCAGATACATGGGCTAATTACACACGTAAAATCAGGAAATTTAAGTGATTCTTAAAAAATGGTTTGTAAATGAGGTAATGGGAGTTAAAAAATGGCGTGATTATACGTGAAGGTTCCCTGACTCATTACGGAGGACCTCATAAAGGTTTTTTAGAAAAAAAAATCAGGCACTCCGAGCGCCAGATCCATAGAGCCATACACACGAAAAATCAGAGAAGTTAGGCGATTCTTAAAAAAAGGCTTGAAAATGTGGAAATGGGTATTAAAATGGTGAGTATATGAGAAGGTTCACCAACTCATTACGAAAGTCCTCATAAAAATTTTTGAGAAAAAGATTTTGGTTGCTTCGGGCGCCAGATCCATTGGCATATACAATTGAAAGATATGAGAATTTAGGTGATTCTTAAAAAAAGACTTGTAAATGCAGAACAGTGCATTAAAAAATGGAGTGAGTATACGTGAATGTTCCCAACTCATTACGGAGGTCCTCATAAAGTTTTTTGAGAAAAAAATTGTGATTGCTCCGGCGCCAGATCCATTAGTATATATACATGAAAAATTATGAAATTTGGACGATTCATAAAAAAAGCTTATAATCGCGAAATGAGTGTTAAAAAATGGTGTGATTATACATGAATGTTTTACAACTCATTACAGAGGTCCTCATAAATTTTTGTTTAGAAAAAATCTTTTGGTGCTCCGGGCGCCAGATCCAAGGGCTAATACACACGAAAAATTGGTGAATTTGGTAGATTCTTAAAAAATGGCTTGTAAATGCAGAAATGGGCGTTAACAAAATTGTGTGATTATACGTGAAGGTTCCCCAACTCATTATGGAGTTCCTCATAATGTTTTTTGAGAAAAAAATTTCGGGTGCGCTGGAGGCTAGATCCATGGGCTAAAACACTTGAAAAATTACAAAATTTGGGGGATTCTTCAAAAAAGGCTTTTAAATGCGAAAATGGTCGTTAAAAAAATAGTGTGAGTATACGTTAAAGTTACCAAACCCATTACGGAGGTCCTAATAAAGTTTTTTGAGAAAAAACATTGGGTACTCCGGGCGCCAGATCTATGGGTTAATTAATTAACACATGAAAAATCAGGAAAATTTGGGCGATTCTTAGAAGAAGGGTTGCAAATGCGAAAATGGTCATTAAAAAATGGTGTAAGTATATGAAAAGGTTCTCCAACTAATTACGGAGGTCCCCATAAAAATTTTGAGAAAAATTTTTTTGGTAGTCCAAGCGCCAGATCCATGGCTAATACACATACAAAATCAGGAAACTTGGGCGATTCTGAAAAAAGGCTTGTAAATGTGGAAATGAGCGTTAAAAAATTGTGTGAACATACGCGAAGGTTACTCAACTCATTACGGAGGTCATAATAAAGTTTTATGAGAAAAAATTTATAGGTGTTTCGAGTGCCAAATCCATGGGCTAATACATACGAAATATCTGGTAAACTAGGTTATTCTTAAAAAAGGGTTTGTAAATACAAAAATGGGAGCTAAAAAATAGTGTGAGTATAAATGAAAGTTTCCAAACTGATTACGATGATCCTCATAAAGTATTTTGAGAAAAAAATTTGGGTGCTCCGGGCGCTAAATCGATAGGTTAATAAACCCAAAATATCGGAAAATTTGGGCGATTCTTAAAAAATGTCTCCTAAATGCGGAAATGGGAGTTAAAAATGATGTTAGTATACGTAAATGTTACCCAACTCATTAGAGACGCCTTATAAAGTTTTTTTAGAAAAAAAAAATTGGTGCTCTTGGCGCCATATCTATGTGCTAATATACACGAAAAAATAAGAAATTTGGGAGATTCTTAAAAAAAGGATTGTAAATGCGGAAATGGTTGTTAAAAAAATGGTGTGAGTATACACGAATGTTCTCCAACTCATTACGGATGTCCTCATAAAGTTTTTTGAGAAAAAAATTTTAGTGCTCCGGGTGCCAGATGCATGGGCTAATATATACGAAAAATAGGAGAATTTTCGCAATTCTTAAAATAGTATTTGTAAATGAGGAAATGGGCATTAAAAAATGGTGTGAGTATACGTAACGGTTCCCCGACTCATTATCGAATACCTCAAAAAGGTTTTTTAGAAAAAAAATTACGAGTACTCAGGGGGCTAGATCAATGAGCTAATACATACGAAAAATCAGAAAATTATGGCGATTCTTTAAAAAAGGCTTGAAAATGTGGAAATGGACAATAAAAATAAGTGTGAGTATATGAGAAGGTTCCCTAACTCAATACAGAGGTCCTCATAAAATTTTGAAATTTTGTTTTGGGTACTCTCAGCACCAGGTCTATTGACTAATATAGACGAAATATTGGGAAACTTGGGAGATTCTAAAAAAAAGGCTTGTAAATGCGAAAATGAGCGTTAAAAAAATGGTGTGAACATACGTGAAGGTTCCCCAATTCATTACAGATGTCCTCCTAAAATTTTTTGAGAAAAAAAAATTATAAGTGCTCCAGGTGCCAGATCCATGGACTAATATACACGAAAAATCAGGAAATTTTGGCGATTCTTAAAAAAGGGCTTGTAAAAGTGGAAATGTGCATTAAAAAAATGGTGTGAGTATACGTGAAAGTCCTCAAACTGATTACGGAGGTCCTCATACATTTTTTTGAGAAAATATTTTGGGTGCTCTGCGTGATAAATCAATAGGCTAATACACACGAAAAATTGTGAAATCTGGGTGATTCTTAAAAAAGGAACTTGTAAATACGGAAATGGACATTAAAAATGGCGTGAATATACGAAAAGGTTTCCAAACTCATTAGAGAGGTCTCATAAAGTTTTTTGAGAAAATAAAAATTGATTGCTCCGGACGTCAAATCTATGGGCAAATATACACACGCAAAATCGAAAAATTAGGTCGATTATTAAAAAAAGGTTTGTAAATGTGGAACTGGGTGTTCAGAAAATGGTGTGAGTATATGTGAAGGTTCACCAACTAATTACGGAGGAAATCATAAAGTTTTTTGAGAAAAAAAAATTTGGTGCTCCGGGAGCCTGATCCATGGGTTAACACACGAAAATGGTGTGAGTATATGTGTAGCTATACATGAATGTTCCCAAATCATTACGGAGGTCCTCATAAAGTTTTTGAGAAAGAATTTTTAGGTGCTCCAAGCGCCAAGTCCATGGGCTATTAACACACGAAAAATTGGGAAACTTGTGTGATTCTTAAAAAAAGGCTTGTAATGAAGAAATGACGTTAAAAAATGGTGTGACCATACGTAAAGGTTTCTCAAATCATTACGGAGGTCCTCATAAAGTTTTTTAAGAAAAAAATTATATGTGCTCTGTGCGCCAAATTCATAGGATAATACACACGAAAAATTAGAGAATTTGGACGATTCTTAAATAAGCGCTTGTAAATGCGAAAATGGATGTTAAAAAAATGGTGTGAGTATACATGAAGGTACCCAAATTGATTACAGAGGTTCTCATAAAGTTTTTTGAGAAAACAATTTAAAAACTCTGGGCTCCAGAAACATAGGCTAATACAAATGAAAAATTGGAGAATTTGGATGATTCATAAAAAAAAGCTTGTAAATGCGCAAATGTGCGTTAAAAAATGGTGTTACAATACATGAATGTTCCCAACTCATTACGGATAAAAAATTTTGAGAATTTTTTTTTGGATATTTTGGGCGCCAAATCCATTGGCTAATACATATGAAAAATTTGAAAATTTGGGTTATTCTTAAAAAAAAAAGAGGTTATAAATGCAGAAATATGCGTTAAAAAATAGTGTGAGTATACGTGAAGGGTCCCCAATTCATTACGGAGGTCCTCATAAAAATTGTTGAGAAAAAAATTGGGTGCTCTGAACGCTAGATCCATGAGCTAATACACATGAAAAATAAGAGAACTTGGGCGATTCTTAAAAAGCAATTGTAAATGCGAAAATTAGTATTAAAAAAATGGTGTGAGTATATGAGAAGGTTCCCCAACTCATTATGCAGGTCCTCATAAAGATTTTGAGAGAAAAAATTGGGTGCTCCAAGCTTCATATCCATGGGCTAATACACACAAAATTTCGGAGAACTTAGACGATTCTTAAAAATGGACTTGTAAATGCAGAAATGAGTGTTAAAAAAATGGTGTGAGCATACGTAAAGGTTCTTCAACTCATTACGGAGGTCCTAATAAAGTTTTTGAGAAAAAAATTAGGGTGTTTCGAGTGCCAGACTCATGGGCTAATACACACAAAAAATCAAGAAATTTGGATGATTCTTAAAAATGTGCTTGTAAATGCGAAAATGGGCGTTAAAAAAATGGTGTGAGTATACGTGAAGGTTCCCAAAATGATTACAGAGATCTTCATATGATTTTTTGAGAAAAAAATTTGGGAAGCGCTCCAGGCGCCAAATCTATGAGCTAATACACACGAAAAATTGAGGAATTTGGGCGATTCTTAATAAAGGGCTCATAAATACGAAAATGGACATTAAAAAAATGGTGTGAGTATACGTGATGGTTCCTCAACTCATTACAAAGGTTTTTATTAAGTTTTTTTAGAAAATATTTTTGGGTGCTCTAGACGCCAATCCATAGGCTAATACACACGAAAAATAGGAAAATTTGAGCGATTCTTTAAAAAGGGCTTGTAAATGCAGAAATTGGCGTTTAAAAAATGGCGTGAGTATTCATAAAGGTTACCCAACTCATTAAGGTGGTCCTCATAAAGTTTTTAGAAAAAAAAATTTATATGCTTCGGGGGCCAAATCCATGGGCTAATACAACAAAAATTGGGGGAAGTTGGACGATTCTCAAAAAAAGGTTTGTAAATGCGAAAATGAGCGTTAAAATTATTTTGTGAGTATACGTGAAGGTTTGTCAACTCATTACGGAGGTCCTTATGAAATTTTTTGAGAAAAAAAAATTTGGGCGCTTTCGGCGCCAGATCCATGGGCTTATACGCAAGAAAAATTGGGATATTTGGGCGATTCTTAAAAATGGGATTGTAAGTGAGGAAATGGGCATTAAAAAAAATGGTGTGAGTATATGTGAAGATTCCTTAGTAATTACGAATGTCCTCATAAAGTTTTTTGAGAAAAAAATTTGGGTGTTCCAAGCGTCATATCTATGGGCTAATACACATGAAAATTTGGAAAATTTGGGGAATTTTTAAACAAAGCTTTGTAAATGCGGAAATGGGCGTTGAAAAAATGGTGTTAGGATACGTGAAGGTTCCCCAACTCATTACGGAGTTCGTCATAAAGTTTTTTGAGAAAAAAATTTGGGTGCTCTGGGTGTCAGATTCATGGGCTAATATACACGAAAATGTAGAGAATTTGGGTAATTCTTAAATAAAGGCTTGTAAATGTGGAAATGGGTGTTAATTTTTTTTTGTGAGTATTCGTAAAGGTTCCCCAATTCATTACGGAGGTTTACATAAAGTTTTTTTGACAAAACAATTTTGGACGCTCATGGGATAAGACACACGAAAAATTGGAGAATTTGAGCGATCTTTTTAAAAAAGAGTGTAAATGAGAAAATGTGCGTTAAAAATGGTGTGAGTATATGATAAGGTTCCCCAACTCATTATGGAGATTCTCATAAAGATTTTGAGGAAAAAAATTAGGTGCCCCGGGCTTCATATCCATGGGCTAATACACACAAAAATTCGGAGAACTTAAGCGATTCTTAAAAATGGACTTGTAAATGCAGAAATAGGCGTTAAAAAAATGGTGTGATTATACATAAATTTTCCCCGATTCATCACGGAGGTCCTCTTTAAGCTTTTGAGAAAAAAAATTGGATGCTCCGGGCACCAGATACATGGTCTAATACACACGAAAAATTGGGGATTTGGGTGATTCTTAAAAGAAGGCTTGCAATTCAGAAATTGTCGTTATAACATGGTGTTAGTATACGTGAAGGTTCCCCAACTCATTAAGGAGGTCCTCATTGAGTTTTTTGAGAAAAAAATTTTAGGTACTCCGGCGCCAGACCCATGGTGCACACACGAAAAATTGAGAAATTTGAGCGATTCTATATAAAGGGCGTGTAAATGCAGAAATGAGCTTTAAAAAAATGGTGTGAGTATACATGAAGATTCTCCAACTCATTACGGAGGTTCTCATAAAGTATTTTGAGAGAAAAAATTGGTGCTCCGGGCGCCAAATGCATGGGCTAATACACACGAAAAATTGGAAAATTTGGGCGATTCTTTAGAAAGGGTTTGTACATCCGAAAACTAGCGTCAAAGAAATGGTGTGAGTATACATAAAGATTACCCAACTCATTACGGAGGTCCTCATAAGGTTTTTTGAGAGATAAAAATTTAGGTGTTTTGGGCGTCAGATCCATGGGCTAATACATACAAAAAATCAGGTAATTTGGGTTATTCTTTAAAATGGGATTGTAAATGAGGAAATGTGCGTTAAAAAAATAGTGTGAGTATACGTGAAGTTTCTCAACTCATTACGAAGGTCCTCATAAATCTTTTTGAGAAAAAAATTTAAGGTGCTCTGGGCGCTAGATCCATCTGCTAATACACTCGAAAAACCAAGAAAGTCACGTTATTTTTAAAAGTTGGCTTTAAAATGAGAAATGCTTGAAAAAATGGTGTGATTGTAAGTACCACTTCCCTAACTCATTACGATTGTCCTCAAATAATTTTTCCAGAAAATTTTTTTTGGAGCCCTGAGGCGTGAGATCCATGGATTAATACACACTAAAAAAGGGCTAATACATACGCAAAGACTAGAAAGTCGCGTAATTCCAAATAGTTGGCTTGTAAATGCAAATATATGCCTAAAAATTGTGGTACTGCACGTAAAACTTTCCCAACTTATTACGGAGGTCCTCATAAAATATTTTCAGAAAAAAAAATTAGTTGCTCTGAGGCATCAAATTCATGGGCTAATACACACGCTAAACAAAGAAAGTTGCGTAATTTCTGAAAGTTGGCTTCTAAATGTGAAAATATGCCTGAAAAAAATAATGGGACTATACGTAAGGCTTCCCCAACTTATTACGAAGGTCCTCATAGAATTTTTCTAGAAAAAATTTTAGGTGCTCTGAGGCGTCAGATTTATGGGCTTATAAACACGAAAATCAAGAAATTTGAAAATTTTCAAAAAGTTGACTTATAAATGCGAAAATATGTATGAAAAAAATTGTGGGACTATACGTAATGTTTCCCCAATTCATTATGGAGGTCCTCAAAAAATAATTTTAAACATTAATTTTGAGTGCTCTGAGGCGTCAAATCAATTAGTTAATATACACGAAAACCAAGAAAGTCAGGTAATTTTTAAAAGTTGGCTTGTAAATACGAAAATATACCTATATAAAATAGTGAAGATGTATATAACACTTCTCCAACTCATTACAGATGTCCTCTTAAAATTTATTCAGGAAAAAAATTGGATGCTCCAAGGCGTCAGATCAATGGGCTAATATACACGAAAAATAAAAAAAGCCGAGTAATTCCTAAAAGTTAGTCATGTAAAAGCGAAAATATGACTAAAACAAAATTGTGGGACTGTACGTAACGCTTCCCACACTCATTAACGAGCTTCGTATAAATTTTTTAGAAAAAAATAATTGGTTGTTCTAAGGCGCCAGATCAAGGGCTAATACACATGAAAAATCAAGAAAGTCTCTTAATTTGTAAAAGTTGGCTTGTAAATGCTTAAAGATGCTTGAAAAAACGGTGGGACTCTATGTAATGCATCCCTAACTCATTACGGAGGTGCGTCAGATCTATGGGCTAATACACACTAAGAAAAGCGTCATTTCTAAATGTTGACTTGTAATAAGAAAATGTGCTTGAAAAGATGGTAGACTGCTCCCCCAACTCATTATGAAGGTCCTCATAAGTTTTTTCAGAAAAATAATTTGGGTGCTCCGAGGCGCCAGATCCATAGGCTAATAAGCGCGAAAACCAAAGAAAGTCGCGTAATTTCTAAATGTTGTCCATGTAAATGTGAAAAATATGCCAGAAAAACTATGGGACTGTATGTAACGCTTCCCGAACTTATTATGGAGGTCCTCATAGAGCTTTTTTTTTAAAAAAAAAATTAGGAGCTCTGAAGCACCTGATCAATGGGCTAAAACACACGAAGAACAAATAAAGTTGCGTAATTCCTAAGAGTTGACTTTTAAATACAAAAATATATCTGAAAAAAATGGTGGGACTGTACGTAACACTTCCCAACTCATTACAGAGGTCCTCATAAAGTTCTTTTAGAAAAAAAATTGGGTTTTCTAAGGCACCAGATCTATGCGAAGTGCCTTAATAGTCGAGTAATTCGTTAAAGTTGGCTTGTAAATGCGAAAAAATTCCTGAAAAAATAGTGTACCTGTATGTAACGCTTCCCCAACTCATTACAGAGGTCTTCATAAAGTTTTTTTAGAAAAAATTTTTGGCTGCTCCAAGGTACCAAAATCCATGGGAATACACACGAAAAATCCAAGAAAGTCGTGTAATTCTACAAACTTGACTTGTAAATGCGAAATTTTGCTTGGAAAAAATTGTGGGACTGTATGTAAAGCTTTCCAAACTCATTACGAAAGTCCTCATAGAGATTTATCACAATAAAATTGGATGATTTGAGTCGTCAGATGCATAGGCTAATACAAACGAAAAATCAAGAAAGACGCGTAATTCCTAAAAGTTGGCTTGTAAATGCGAAATTATGCCTGAAAAAAATGGTGGAATTGTACATAACACTTCACCAACTCATTACGAAGTTCCTTGTAAAGTTCATCTAGAAAAACTTTTTGGGTGCGCCAATGCGTCAGATCATGGGCTAATACACACAAAAAACTAAGAAAGTCGTGAAATATTTAAAAGTTAGCTTATAAATATGAAAAATTGTCTAAAAGAAATGGTGGAATCGTACGTAACGTTGCCCAAACTCATTACAGAGTTCCTCAAAAAAAAATTAGTAAAATAATTTGGGTGCTCCGAGACACTAAATTCATGGGCTTAACACACGGAAAAAAAATGTCACGTAATTTTTAAAAGTTGCCTGTGTGAATGTGAAAATATGCCTGAAAAAAAGGTAGGATTGTACGTAACACTTCCCAAACTCATTATAGATGTCCTTAAAAAAATATAAATTAAAAAATGGGTGCTCCAAGACGCTAGATCCATGGTCTAATATACACGAAAAATCAAGAAAGTCACGTAATTCCAAAAGTTGGACATGTAAATGCGAAAATATGCCTAAAAACTATGGACTGTATGTAACGCTCCAACTCATTACGGAGGTCCTAAATAAATATTTTTAGAAAAAAAATATGGTTCTCCGAGGCGTCATATCCATGGATTAATACACACAAAAAACCAAGAAAATCACAAAATTTCTAAAACTTGACTTGTAAATGCAAAAATATGCCTGAAAAAACAATGGGACTGTATGTAACGCTTCCCCAACTTATTACGGAGGTTCTCATAAAAAAATTTCAAAAACAAAATTGGGTTAAAGAAGGCGCCAGATCCATGAACTATTAGAGGCGACTAATACATGTTTTAGCGGCGATTATTGTTGTAAAAAATATTGTTATTTAGTGGCGACAAATATACCTTTTAGAGGTGATTTAAGTCAACACAAATACAAACTTTTAGTGCGACTTATATATGTTTTAGCAGCGATAATTATTGTCACAAATGCTTATTTTTGGTGGCAACAAATAAACATACCTTTATGGAGAGAATTGTTGTCAAAAATATTTGTTTTTAGTGGCAAAAAGTATACCTTTTAGCGGCGACTTAAGCTTGCCACTAAATAGAGATTTTTAGTGGTGACATGTTTTAACAGCGGCAATTGTTGTCACTAAAGCTACTTTTTAGTGGCAACAATATATCTTTTAGCGGTGATAAAGTTGCCACTAATACTGACTTTTAGTGGCGACATATAAATGTTTTAGCAACGACAACTACTGCCACTAATACACACTTTTAGTGGTGGCTGATATGTGTTTTAGTGGCGACTTATCTATGTTTTAGCGGCATTTAAAGTTGCCACAAATACCGACTTAGTGGCAACATATATATGTTTTAGCGGCGAACATAGTTGCCACTAATACGGACAATTAGTGGCAACATATATATATTTTCGCGGCAACAATAGTTGCCACTAATGCAGACTTTTAGTAGCGACTGACATAAGTTTTAGCAGCGTTATAGTTGCCACTAAAATAGACTTTTAGTGGCAACTTATATGTTTTAGCGGCGACTACAATTGCCACTAATAACGACTTTTAGTGGCGACATATATATGTTTTCGCGGTGCCTGATATATCTTTTAGCGGCAATTATAGTTGCCACTATTAATGACTTTAGTGGCGACATATATATGTTTTAGCGTCAACTATAACTGCCACTAATACAGACTTTTCGTGGGGACTTGTAAAAGTTTTAGCGGCGACTATTGTTGCCACTAATTCGGACTTTTAGTGGTGACATTTATATGTTTTAGCGGCGACTATACTTGCCACTAATAGTATCGACTTATATATCTTTTAGCGGCTACTATAATTGCCCTTAATACAAAATTTTAGTGGTGACATATATATGTTTTAGCGGCGATTAAGTGTGCACTAATACAATCTTTTAGTGGCGACTTATATATGTTTTGGCGGCGTTAAATGTTGTCACTAATGCTTGTTTTTAGTGGCAACAAATATACGGTTTTTCAGAAAAATATACGTAATGTTCTCCCTATTCATTACGGAGCTCCTCATAAAAAAATTTAGAAAAATATTTTGGGTGCTCCAAGGTGCTAAATCCATGGGCTAATACACACGAAAAAATATAAAAGTTATGTACACATTCCAAAACTGATAAAATCGCCTAACTCCTATAAATTGGCCCCGAATGCCCAAAAATGACTCAAAATGATGAGATTGTACCTACTACTCCCTCAACTCCTTACGGAGGCTTCATATAGGTTTCGCAAAAAAATTGTCTGGAAACCATATCACCATAATATTCATTGATTAACACACGAAAAACTTAGAAAATTGTCTGATTTCTGTAAATTGGCCTCTGAATGCCCAAAAATGACTCAAAAATGGTGAGAATGAATGTAGCACTCCCCAAATTTCCTACGGAGGGTTCCGTATAGATTTCACAAAGAATTCATCCAGAAACTAAATCACCAAATTATTTATAGACTTACACACGAAAACAAAGAAAATTGTCTTATTCCTTTTATTTGGCCCCTAAATGCCCAAAAATGTCTCAAAATGTTAAAACTATACATGTTGCTCACCCAACTCCCTACGAAGGGTTCCGTAAATGTTTTATAAAGAAATCATATGAAAGCGATATCACCAAAATATTCATGGGCTAACACACAAACAATTGAAAAAATCGCCTAATTTATTTAAATTGGCCCTTGAATGTCCAAAAATGACTCAAAAATGCTGAGATTATACATACTGCTCACCCAACTCTCTACGAAGGGTTCATGTAAAAGTTTCGCAAAGAAATCTTTCGAAAGTCATATCACCAAAATATTCATAGGCTAACACAAGAAACTGAGAAAATTGTCTAATTCTTGTAAATTGGCCCCTAAATTTCCAAAAATGTTTCAAAAATGGTTAGACTGTATGTACTACTCCCAGAACATCCTACTCAAGGTGTCGTAAAGGTTTAGCAAATAAATCTTCGGAAGCCATATCACTAAAATATTCCTGAGCTAATACACACAAAAAAACAGAGAAATTTACTTAATTTCTATAAATTGGCCCCTAAATGCTCTGACTCGAAAAGTTGTGAGATTGTACATATTGTCCCCCAACTCTCTGTGGAGATTTATGTAAATGTTTCGCAAGATAATCGTCCAAAAGCCGTATCACGAAAATATTCATAGGCTAACACACATAAAACAATGAGAAAATCATCTAATTCCTGTAAATGCCCAACATGACTAAAAAATAGTGAGACTATACGTATTGTTTCCCCAAATTCATCTGGAGGGTTCTGTAAAGATTTCGCAAAAAAGTATCAGAAAGTCACAACACCAAAATATTTATTGGCTAACACACACGAAAAATGAAGAAATCACCTAATTCCCGTAAATTAACCCTTAAATGCCCAAAATTGATTCAACAAATGATAAGACAGTACATACTGCTCCCCAACTCCCTACGAAGAGTTCCGTAAAGATTTCGCAAAGAAATTGTTTAGAAGTCATATCACCAAAGTATTCTTTCATAGGTTAAACACATGAAAAACTAAAAAAATTGTCTAATTCTTATAAATTGGCCCCTAAATGCCCAAAAATGACTCCAAAATGGCGAGAACCCCACGGAGGGTTCCATAATAGTTTCGCATAGAAATTGTCTGGAGGCATATCGCCAAAATATTCATGGACTAATATACACGAAAACTGAGAAAACCGTCTAATTCCTGTAAATTGACCTCTAAATGCCCAAAAATGACTCAAAAATGAATAGATTGTACGTGTTGTTCCCTCAACTCCATATGGAGGGTTTTGTGAAGGTTTATCAAAGAAATCATTTGAAAGCCATATCACCAAAATATATTGACCCCTGAATCCCCAATAATGAGTTAGAAAATGGTGAGACCATACGTACTGTTCCCTAACTCCCTACGGAGTGTTCCATAAATTTCTTTTTTCGAGACTCTATCTCCAAAAATAAAAGGCATGCATTTCTCTACAAAACTAAGAGCGTCATTTATTAGGTCGCACAAACTTTGAGCTCAAATAGAATCGGTCACACATGTTACGAAAAATTTATAGATATTACACAAAAAATTTAGATAACCCTAAATTACTGTTTCATGATCCATTAACTCCAAAAGGCAATGTCTTCCCTAGAAAAACTATGAGCATCATTTATGAGTCAAAGTATTAAGCATTACATGTTGTTATGTTATATAATCACGAATTCATGTTTCAAGATCCCAAAACACACACACATCATTAAAGAAAAAAGAAAAAAAAAACTTCAGTCATGGCAAGGTCTAAAATGTCAGAACATTAAGCATTACATGTGCTTAGGACGTACAGCCGTACGTTCGGGGCATAAGCCTCACAAAACTAAGCCCCACACAAAATAGCATATTAGTATCATTTTGGTAGCACAAAATTTGTATCCACGTTCCCACATACAGACCTAAATTAGTTTTTTCTCACTTAGAAAGCAGATGATAGAATGGATCTTGGTTGTGATGACAAAAATTAAAACAATTGTTATGCTCTAGCTAGTATAACATTTTTTTTAAAGATGCAGAAGATCAATCCTTGACAGTAGTCCTCAATATCCTCACATCATGGATTGGTCTGCATTGATATCAAATGGAACTGGGATTAGAGCTTTCATACTCAATAGTACGATTTTAAAAATAGGACTAACAAACGTTAAATGCATGAATGAGTTTTTTCTGCATTCAAACATATAACAGAGAAGGACAAGTTGACAAGAACATTTACATACAAAGTAATAAATTATCTAGTCTTTCTACAAATTTCATTCTCCAAACAAAGACGACCTTGATTATTGATGTTTTCTGTACACATAATATTTTTTGCAATGCTAGAGCATGACATTTGTTCTCATTCTAATGTAAACACAAATATTATAAGGAAGCACATTACCTGTCAGTATTATCAGTCTGTACACTGCCAAGTCTCTTGACAATTTCCATTCCCCGACAAACTCTTCCAAAAATAGTATGTTTCCCTAACATCACATTGAACGGAAACTCATCAGCTAATAGTGTGTTACAACAGTGCACTGTAAGAAAAAACTACAAATAAAGAAGAGATCACAACTGTTCTAGTCATGCTTATGCTAATTGCAGACTAGAGAGACACATCAACAGAGCTGGGGCAAGAGTATTAAATTCAGTATAACCAAGGTCTTAAAATATATTTTCTATCATTGTAAAAATGAGAATGCCGTCACAAGAATTGATCTTGGAATCATGTACCAAATATTTTAAGGCAGCCTTGACATGGTAGCTCATGAATTTTAAGACAATCTAGGAAAGGAGAGAAGATTTCTTCCCCCAACTTGGTTTGGTATGAATTCATCATCCTCAATAGAAGCCAAAAGAGAGCCAGCATCTCATCATGGAAGTCATCCATGAACTTAAGCTCCTCACATACATGGATAGACAACCATGACTATCCTCCACCCATACATGGATAGTCATCCATGAACTTAAGCTCAATCATATTGACAAGGGGATTCATCTGAATTTTTGGAACACCTTTTTATCACCACTTCTAGTTCCATTAGAAATTATGTTTTACTATTTGATATACAAACAGAAAAATAGTGTTAACGGAGCAAGGTACCGAAAATAGATCAGCACATGCACTACAGCCAACTGATTCAACATCAAAAAGCCTATTCATACAAATTGATGGAAAACAACCTGGATATGTATACTTACCATCAAGTGACTGTGCAGGTGCCAAGGTGATGAAGAATTGACTTCCATTTGTATTTGGTCCAGCATTAGCCATGGATATGATACCTGCTCCTGTATGCTTTAGCTGTGGGTTTATCTCGTCTTCAAACTTCTGGCTGCAAGGTTAACTTAAGAAGTCACTAAAAGGCCAAGTATGCAAAAGATGATCTTCATCTTCACTATGTCAGACAGACAAGTTTATGTATGACTATAAATGATAATCAATAACAGTAAATGACACAACTATCAGATGCCCCAATTAAATCTTCACCATCAGTCCCTTGTTAATGATGTATCTTCTTCGAAGCCACTGGAGATAATAAACTAGATGCAGAACAACAAGAGCTTAAGCATGTGGTCGAAAATATTACGTTTGTTTGCAGCAACCTTGAACAGATAGTTAGCCCTTTATTTACATTTATTTGACAATAGAAACGGTTTTAATATACCTTTAATAGATGTATGCCAGCAGTAATATAACTATGTATTTGGCATGCTACTTCGAGCACAAACTCTACTCACGAGAGATTACCCATTCAGTTTCATCTTGTCTCTCCTTTTATCCTTCTTTTCTAAATTTTAAGAAAAATACATAATTCTATAGCTACTTTCCACAATTGATAATTCATATATAGTAACATCGATTTATAAAATATATAAGATAATCCAGGTTGTTAGTGCAACTGCTGAAATAATAACACTTTTAAGGGTCGTTTGGTAGGATGCATTAGTTTTGTGTATTATTAATACCTTGTTTGGTACACTTCTACAACCTTCGTATAGCTATTGCAAGCATTAGTTATACACTTTATTTGATATTATGTCATATACAACTAATACATGATATGATATTAGCAATGCAAGGGGGTTTTAATATATGCATTAGCATGATTAAAGACACAATTGTCTCTCAAAAACCTTTTCTACATCCTTTCCACCATATTTGTGGAGGGTATTTTTGTAAACAAATATTTTTTAGAAATTATGTTATGCATGTTATTTTAATACACCAAACCAAACAGTGCATATAAGAATAATCCCAGCGTTACTAATACGCCATATTCCACATTATTTTTATGCACCGTACCAAACGACCCCTAAGAGAAAGAAGTTATGGCTTAGTGGTATTATCCTTTGCATGACGTCCTGGTTAGGGAAAATCCATTGGTACAAAAACCTTGATCAAGGAAAAGAGAGTACAACATGTAATCTGATCCCGTTGATGAAAACATATATTGTTTTGGAGACGACACATTGCAATCTTGTATTTATTGGCTTATCAAATGTTGAGGTTGCCAATGCCCCAGTGAACTTATTACATTATCACTTAAACAAACTTGTTGAACAACTATTCACCAGATCTTTTGAATACAATGAGTGAAATTGTTTTGGTGAAATGTGTTTTTTTTTTTTATGACAAGGGAAACCCGCAGCCGCTGCCCTTTGGGTGCGCACAGGGTAAAACCCCCGCTCCTATGCAATAGCTCGCAAACCACATAGGAGAGGTAACCCGCACTAGGCAAGCCTGGTGCGACGAGCTCGACCCAAAAGGCAAAATGTGTTTTGGTGAAATGTGTTTTGGTCTATTATTTATGTATGATTTAAATAATTAATAACCATTTTTTATTTGATAAATGCCATGATATGGTTTTGCCGCCATACGTGAATAAATAGCCTTATCTGAGATCAAGCTTCATGTGGATCGAACAAAAAAAATTCCTCTACGTAACCAATTAGCGGTGAGTTGGATTAATTAATAAGACAAACTCATATCCGAATTGTTCCTCTAAGATATCTAAACATGTCCACAACAAATCCCTGTGAATTTTCTAGAGGACTAAAACTTGCTAATAAACTTCCAGGAAAAGATATATATGACTGTGTAGATCATTACTCATTGATCTTCCCAAGCCCCCTGCTTCCTGCAAATTCACCCCACATCTCCTCCCTTTGACAACATTTCTGCACTTCATAATGCTGCTATAGCCGATTTTTCTGATGCTCAATGATGAAATCTGTTCTTAAAAAGGAATTGGGAAATTGCAAGATTTGGTTCTATGTTACAGTCCCAAAGCACAATCCTCCCAAATAAACACAGGGATGCTTTATTATATGAAGGTTCCATTCAGGTGGAATCTTCTAAGTTGTCTGTAACATGTCATTGACTTTTTCCGACATTGATCTTTGGTCTTGGGGGAAGATTTGACACAAGTCACAACTAAGCACCCTTTAAGGCTTCTTGTTTTACTTGGCTTATGACTAAGGAAGCAATGCCTCACTTAATCAAAGTCTCATAGAGGAGAAATGCAATTATGTAACGGCTGTTCCTTTTATAAAGAGAACCCTAAGATAGTTGATAAGATAATTTATCATATTTGGAGCATGTTGTTTGCCATTATGTACATCTCCTATAATAATAACTCCGTAGCCATACTGGATTTCTTACATAGTTGTAGAAGAGATAGTCTCAATAGAAGACACATCGGCTTTGGGGCAATATTCCCATGGTCATTTGGTGAACCATTTGGACCGAAAGAAACAATAGAATTTTCAAAGGTAAACCTGGAAAGATACATAGCCTTAAACACAAATGTATTTCTTTGCTAGCTTTTTTGGTACAACATGACCTTTATATATGATGTAGATATCATGTAGAAAAGATCGGAGCTTTGCACACTATTGTTAATTTTTAACACCATCCTTGTGTTGTGTTGTACCATTTATTAAAAAATAAATTGGCTTGTAAGTTTTTGAATGTCAACAATTTAGAAATGTATGAATTAAGTAGATTCTAAAGATATATTTATGCAAAATAAAGCTATTTATCAACATTGATGTGAATATAAGTTATTGCATTTTAATATTTTATTATGGTAACACTCTCTATACCATAAAACTCCACGCATGCTCATTCAATCTTTTTGAGATATTTGATAGATGGCAATAGGCAGCAGTGTTTTCCATCACATGAATACCATAGATATGGCATGCTGCCTCACAAGAGCAATAAAGTTCATGTTCAGTAGTTTTAATTATAATTCTTGGATTGATAACATGAACAAAAGCAAGTTGGGATTAAAAGGTTGTCAAAACATGAAAGAGACATTCTTTTGGAAACAGACAAAAAAGGAAAGTAAGACAAACAAATTGAAACTGAAGAAGTAGTAGAAAGTACAAGTGAAACAAGAGAGGTAGAGTAAAGCTATTAAAGATAGACTTGCATTACTTCTTAGCATCTTTTATTTGGAGTAAAGAGAGGCTCCTATTTTGTAGGAAACAAAAATGTTTGATCCCCAAAACTAACTAGATTGATTTCCATCTAACTTGTTCTCCAACAAGAACTAGCTTTACTATCTACTCTCCAACAAGAATTGAATTAGCTATAATGCCCTACTTAGCCTACCTTCTTCTATCTCACATAGGATATCAAATGCAATTTGAAGTAAATACATACACATATAACACACTATTTACAACATCTACATACCCATAGATAGATTCTCCGCCTCTTCCGGTACCAGTTGGATCTCCACCTTGCACAATAAAATCCTATACCCAAATAGAAAATAAACCCATAAATGAAAATGATAAAACAATATAAATAAAGATCCAAACGCACAACAATCTAAAGGCTCATTTGGTACGAGGGATAACTAATCCTGGAATAACTTGTTTCCGAACCAAATGAACCCTAAAATGAGAAAAAAAGCAAAACCTTAATGATTCTGTGAAACTTGACATTATCATAGTAGCCTCTTCGAGCAAGCTCTATGAAATTCCGGCAAGTTCTTGGTGCTTGTTTGTAATACATCTAAACAAATTGCAAAATTTCAACTTTATCATCATTATGCAAAAACACAACTTCAAAATCAACAAAAAGGAAGAAGAATAGAGTACCTCAAGTGTAAGAGAACCCATGGAAGTTTCTAGAGTGACCTCCGGTGGTCCTCCTTCCGCACTCGGCCACATCTCTGCTACACTCTCTCTTCAGTGAACAAATTTCAAATAATGGTGAAACCCTTGTCTTTAGCCCCAAATATATGAAGTAAAATATTGTATTATTAGTAATATATGATTTTATAATTTATATATAAATTTAATTTTTTTTAAGAATTTAAACAATCTTTTAAATTTGATATCGGCGGGGTTGAGTGAGTTAAAAAGATTTTTTTTTCCTTTTATTAAATTAAAAAATAATGTATTTATCTTCTTATTAATTTTTTTTATAAATAAATTAAAAACTTTAAAAATCAATTTTTCTCACAATTCTACTTTTTAATTTCAATTCAGTTTTCATTAATTAGTTGTCAATTTATGTCAAATTTGATTGATTCATACATCATAAAGTAAGTTTTTTTGTTTTTTTTATTTTTCTACTTCTCAAAGACAAGTGTTGCGAGGTTCAAAACTTGATAAATATAGGCTTACGTTTTTACTATTTTCACTTCATATATCATATTTTTGTGTAGGGGAGAGAGTTTAATATTATAATATGTATCTAATCTATACACCATGCAGTGCTCTCTCACCACTAAATCAAAGTCATCTCACCACTAAATCAAAGTCATGTAGATTATTTATTCTCGATTTTATATAAATTTTATGATAGAACTTTTAGCATCTTTTGATATATTTTGATTCACTGCCTCATAAACATGATATACAACAATCTTATTCACATTTGGTAATTGAATAACATATTCATTGTTTTAAATATTATTGTCTTTATCTTAAGTGGGATTCTATAAGATTTGATCGATAATGGCAAGGGTGAAAGTGATGCAAGCATGTCCAGCCTAGTGAAGATGTTCAAGAATGTTTTTCATCAAGTCGCTACTTTGGAGGTTTGAAGAGAACTTTTAATGAAGATTTGAGGCTCACAAATGTACTTTTCACATTCCAAGAAAGTTCAAGTATACATATTCAAGCTATACTCTCTTTGATCACGAAGATGAAATACTTCAAGGTTGTGAAAGGTCGACAATAATATTTACCATTTGAAAGATAGTGTTTCAGCGTGCGTTTTACTTGAAAAATAATTAAAATTTTATGACTCACTTAAAAACTAATCAAAACCAACAAATTTGAAAAACTCAATTCAAAAACTAAACAAAAATCATTCTAATGCATAATCAAACAATAATAGAATGGTTTTCAAAATCACAAATTATATATCAAGAGAATTTGTGTAGTAATAGGTGTTTGCTACAAGTCACATAGACATCATAAAAATGAAATATCACATAGCTTAGTGTATAATATAGGTAGAAAAAAGTACAAGAAAATTACAAATCAGAATATTAATTCTCACAATTCACCAATTGTAATGTTACATTTTTTTTACCTCTCCCTGTTTAGTGAAAAGTTACAAACACCAACACAACATTACAAACACACTCCCCCCTCATCCAAAATAAAAACATCATAATAAATTAACACTTACACAAAAGTACAATTACAAAAGTAACAAGAAGGAAATACAAATTACAATTTAATTTTTTTTGGTCAATTAATGTCTCTTAAGAGCAATAGCAGACAACACAATCAAGATAAGCAAAAGCACAATTGTGATAAAAGCAGCCACAACAGCTCCACTAGTTGTTTGGCAAAAATCACCAAATTGGTTACAAAATGCAAGCCAATTAGCATCTTGGTTACCATTGTGTGCTAAGTATACTATGGCTGTTGATGCCCCTGCTGCTGATGTTGTCAATGTGATAATGACCTAAAAAAATGTGCACAACATTAATTAAAAAAAATGATGTTTATATATATAATGATATTGTGTTAGTGGTTCATACAGTGTCAAAAGTACGTCATTTTAAAAGATAGTGTCAGATAAAGTAAAAGTGAAGGAGTATTTTGATAGTAATAATGTCTTACCGTGTCAAAAATAATGAGGAGCAGTCTTGGAGCAACGACATGAGAGCGTGCAATGCACACTATAGAGAATGGTATGGAGAGGACTAGGTAGGCAACCACTATTGACATGGCTATCACAAAGAACCTACAAAATATGTACAACAAATTAACCATTACATTAATAAAGTCATATATGATATTTGTATCATATATACACAAGTTTAAGTTATGTCTACTGAAAAGAATAAAATTAACTGTGAAATTTATCGATAATCCCTAGTTAATTAATTAGAAGCTAAATAGCTCTTAGCTAATTGAATTTTCTTATAATCCGTCATTAATCTGTAGCTAAATGAGATTAGCATGAGATTTTTATTGTTTAGCTACGAAAATTTGTTTGGTCACTAATTCTTTGTAGTCTAGTAGTGAATTATGTACATCACTTTACATTATCACGTCACCTGAATGATATTTACACGTTAGCTTCACTAAGATGTGGAAATTGTAATCATGAAAATAAGACAGACAAGTTACTTACGTAAAAGTAGGAAGATCGTCATAACCAGCTTCGAATTGAAAGAATTGAGTGAAGAAAGGAAGAGTTTCTCCAGCAGTTGCCATGCCAACAGCAGCACCAATAGAAGTAGCAACAGATGCAATTCTCAAGATTAGATCAAAAATAGAAATTCCTTTCTTGTAATTACCAACTCTTTTATTATTTGCAACTATAGGAACACCTGATGAAATAGCATGAGATGGTGATCCTAAAAGTGGAGCTTTTCCTAATTTTCTTTCTAATTTGCTACTCTCTCCCATTTCAATTTTGGTTGACTCACTTTTATCCATTTTGATCTAAGAAAATTAATTTGTGGGGGTGATTTTGTTTTCAATTGATTGCTTAATGCCTATGATATATTTTGCTTGTTTGTGATGAGAATGATTAAGTGGAATGGACCTTATATAGTGCTTAAATCAAGTAAATTATTAGGAAAATAATTGTCATTTTTAGGCTAATGGAGCTAGCAAGGAGGTTAGTTGTTTAATTCTTTTAAGTATACTATATCTAGAATTTGATAGTGGAATTTTAAAAATCAATTCAACTTTTTATTTTAGTAAGATTTAGCTTTATTTAGCCAAAAAGAGAGAGAATAGTGGTTGTTCAATTCTATCAAAAAGGAGGGTGGTTGTGTAATTCTATTAAGCAGGTGGGGCGGAGCTAATAAGGGTCTCGGGGGTCTCATTTGAACCCCTTTCGACGAAAAATTACATATTTTAATACATGGTTAAAATTTAAAAAAATTATGTAGATATAGTAGATATTGAACTCTCTTCGACTTCTACATGTGTTTATTTTTTCATTTTTTGAATTCGTTAATGAAAATTCTAACTTCACCACTGCTATTATGTATCTCGGATTTTGATAATGGAACTTTAAAAAATAATTCATAGCTTAAAAGGAGCAAAAGAGTGGTTGTTTAATTAGTTAGCATGGTAGTTTATTAGTAGTAAATCAACTTTTAAATTAGAAAGCAAAAAAGGTGATCAATGGGGCAGATAGAACAAGAATGATTGGTGGACCGAGTTAGAAATTAATTGGAAAATCATATCATATTACCTAATCTTATTATTATAGTCCTTTGACTACCTTTGTTACAATCAATTAAATAGAAAACATATTTTTCAAATAATGTTTAAGAATATTATTTTTGCATGGATTAGTCAAGTCGAGATTAATTTAATTTATTCCCATGAGTTGACAACTAAACAACGAACTTTTCCCCTAATCCATTAAGCAAATTAGTTGAAATCATTAGTCCAAACTAAAAGGTGCTTCTTATAATAAACTAATGGAAGTTGGATTATTGAGATATTTGAGCTTCATTAAATCCATCAATTCAATTTTTTCTTAATCGGACTTTTTTTATAATCGAGAAATTTCTGAAGTCCGATTCATAACTAGATACTAGACTTTTAGTGTATAATATCAACACATTATGTGTTGCATTCTTATTTGAGTAAAATTCACAAATAACTAATTTCAATCATGTTAATTAAAAAATAGTTGTTATCATAAAGAGTTTCGAATTTAACATGTGAAACTCGAGGATTTTACCATGAAATTTCACTTGAAATTCAAAATTTTCATGCTATTGACTATTTTTTAAAGACATGACCAACAATTGATCAATGAATGTTTAATTTTATTTCTCTTACCGCTAATCTAAAATCCTAAAGCTTTTAAACCAAGTGTTTAATGCATAATCTATACATCACGTATTGAGCTCTACTAAGTACCACTAGATCGAAGTCCTGGGGATTTTTAAAGTCAGAATGATTAAGATATTGTCTCTAGATCTGAAATCAAGATTGCTTGTTTTTCAACGTCTAAATATGCATATATAAAAAAAAAATTATGACAAGGGAAACCCGCAGCCGCTACCCTTTGGGTGCGCACAAGATAAAACCATCGCTCCTATGCAATAGCTCGCAAACCACACAAGAGAGGTAACCCGCACTATGCAAGCCTGGTGCAATGAACTCGATCCAAAAGGCAAACTCCTTGCTTTCACTAGCAAGGGGTTTCGAACTTGAGACCTCCAACATGAAAGTCTCAAGCCCAAACTTTAAACATAATAAATATACAATTTCAATTATAAAAAATCATTCAAGATTAGAAAAAAAATATAAATTTATTAAAACATGAAATATTTATGTTTGCTAATGACAGTAGATCTGGTTTGTAGTGGAGCTGATGGTGATATGTGATGCCAGTGACTAGTAATAGCGACGGATAATAGTAATTGTTATGATGGAGTTGGTTGATGTTAATAGTTGATAGTAATGGCCGAAGAATGTATGGTGTTAATTAGTAATGGTAAGGTGAAGGTAGTTAATAGTGTATGAAAAATGTACTGGTAAGAATGTAAATAATATGTATATTGTTATGAAATAGTGAATATAAAATATGTAGGAAAAAAATTACCGATGAACTTGTATATCATATGTAGATATATGGTATGAAAAGTGAATATAAAGTGCATATATTAAATTTATTGATAAAAATGTATTTAATAGGCATTATGTATATATATCGTATAAAAATGTATATATAAAGTGTATAATACATATATAATAAATAAATATATTTGACTATTAAATGTCAATTGAATTTCTTTGACTAGCTCTCAAATGTTTAGGCCCAGAGTACATTTGTATACTTGGCCCAAATTAAAATAATTTGCAATCCATTTGTTTATGGTCTGGTATAGCTGTAAGACAGACCCTTGTATACTTGCAAAAATATGGAAAAATTACTTGTGTGAGTATTTTTTTAATAAATAATTATTGAGTTTAGCAATATTTTTAATTTATTACTATTTATAGCAATATATAACAATACTATGAAATTTTTTTAGTATGTATTAAAAGTAATTATGCATGCAATATAGATGTATTATAAATATTTTTAAAATATATTATGCTCGTTGGTAAGAAATTGACACAATGTATTGTAAGTATATTAAAATATGTGATAAATGAATTATTCATCAATAAAAATTGTATTATATGTGTTTTATAAATTATTCTCAGTAAGATGTATTAAAGCTATATTACATGTCTAAGTGGAAAAAAAAAATGTTATTATAAATGGTAAATATTTTCTTAATATACCATATTTACGTAAATTTCATCCCACTATAAAAAAAACAATATAGGAACATTAAAAAGTTTAGTCACTTGAATCAAGTTTTGTTACCTAAAAATGTAAATAGGAGGAGGTATATGCAATTTCTCAAACCACAAAATCATTATGCTTAAACTAGTAACTAACATGATTATGATCAAACCACAAAATCATTATGCTTAAACTTGTAATTAACATGATTATGATTAATTATGAGATTTCAAAAATTATTCTCATGGTGAACTTTAGTCAAATAAAGTTAGGTAGTAGGTATTTGTTGGTCTACATTGCATGTTGAATGCTAATTAGAAGGATAATTCCCATAAATTTAGCGGCTCGAGACCCTACGTACCCCTTCTTTCTATGTTGATTTTTAGTCCTAATCACACTTGATAAATGTGTTCACATAAATCACAACATACTTTTTTTTCAACTTTCATTTTGGTGTCAAAAGCGTTATATACGCCTATATTCATGCTATCTCCCTAACTTTCCTTTTCTAATGTTTGTCTCACTTACAATTTTTTTCACTTTATTTGAAAATCAGACGCTTTGTCATAATAATTTCTATTACAACTTGAAATTGTTTGTAAAAGCTATAACCAAACATAACTTTATATTCAATTTCAACTTCAAAATTTTTAATAGAGTGAAAAGATATATGTAATATAATAATATATAGAAGCTAGTATATATTAGATCTAATCTATGACATTATATCAGTGACGAAATTTGGAATGTTCAAAAATTTGATACAGTCTCTATAACATAGTTTTTTTACCTACCAATATAATTTTGTGACGAAGAGTGTTCAATTGACCACCCTTCGATCTGTGTAGCTACTATGCCTCTGCATGTGACTATCTATCAGTATGATATATTATATGTAGTAAACCCGGAGATATAAATCATATTCGTTTTTTTTTTTCCAATTTTTCATTCGATGTCTAATTCCATACGGTGTCTGATACCCTACCTCTTCTAATTTCTATATTTGTTGTTTCTTAGTCCTAATCACTTGTTAAATGTGTCCATAAAAATCACTACACACGTTTCTTTCAACATTCATTTTGGTGTCAAAAGCGTTTAATACGCCTATATTCATGCTATCTTTTCTAATGCTTGTCTCACTCCCAATTTTTTCACTTTATTTGAAATTCCGATGCTTCGTCTAACAATTTCTTTTATAATTTGAAATTGTTTATAAAGGTTATAACCAAACGTAACTTTATCTTCAATTTCAACTCTAAAATTTTCAAATAAAGCATGTAGTAGCTCGTATATATAAGATTTAATCTATGACATTATGTCAGTAACGAAATTTGGAATTTTAAAAATTTTGACGGTCTCTAAAACATAGTTTTTGACATATATATACAAATATAATTTTGTGACCAAGGGTGTTCAATTGATCACCGTCGATCTATGTAGCTACTACGCCTCTGCATTATGTGACTATCTATTATGATTTTTTATATGGTGTCTGATATTTACATTGGAACCCGAATTCATGTCGAAAAGTTCCATATTGGAGGGTAAACAGGTAAAGCACTCCATAATAAAAATGACTATGTACTCAATGAGACTCGAACCTAAAATCTTTGATTAAGTATGAAGAAATACTTATTACTTCGATACAATTCTTAGTGATATATTCATTTTAAATAAAGTGAATTATTTAATTTTCAGACAAACACCTACTTGAAGCCAAAAATAAATAAAAAATAAAGGAGTAACCAACCACCTTTAGAAAGATATATTTAATTTAATTGTTTTACCACCGCCACATGAATACTCCTTAGCTATGCCTCACGCAAATGATAGCGAAAATCAAATATTCCACTAAATCAACGGCGAAAATTATTTCAGTCAAAACAGTTGAGACTTAAGTGGGACCCATTTCAGAAGTTCCACGTGTTCCCCATCAACTGACGGTGAGTCACCCCATTCATTTTTGTCACAACTCCACACCGTTTTTTGGTTAAATTATGCAAGTGAGTAGTAATTAAATTATAAGGTTACTACTTTATTAACTAATAAAAAAGTTTCATATCTAACACGTTTATTACTCTCTCCGATCCTAATTACTTGTCAACTTTTTCTTTTTAAGTTGTTTCTAATTACTACTTGTCTATTTTATCAAATCAAGAAAGGCCCATTTTTTTTGGCCTATTATACCCTCAATTAATCACTTTGAAAAATATAGAAATTCTTGAAACTTTTAACTTTTTAATTCATCTACTTCATAATTAATAGGGGTAAAATGGTAAACTTATTATGTCAATCATTATTTTTTTTAATAGGTGTGTCAATTCAAAAGCGGACAAGTAATTATAGACAGAGGGAGTATAAGATTAAAATTGGTATCATGTGTATTGATGAGATCGAGTCACCTTAAACAAAGGATAGTCTGATACATTTTATGTGAGTTAATTTGACTTGACTTGACATGATGTTAAAAAAAGACTTTTAAAACTTATGTTTTAAAATGAATAATAGAATTTTCAATAGCTATAAATCGTTTCATTAAGTGTAAAATAGACATTTTAAAATTAAATTATTACTTAATATTGAAATGTATCATTCTGTTTCAAACTGATTAAAAAAAAATTAAGTCATATAAATTGAGACAAGAGAAGCAATAACTATTATAAGTGTAATTAAAATACAAATGAAAGGGCCAAGCAACACAACGTTTAAGATGGATCATAAGTAGCCATTAGAAATAGTTCGGAAAAAAAAGAGCATTCGCCCAACTACAATACGGGGAACTAAGATATATCACATATGAAAATCTATAAATTGAAAGCAATTTAGAGGGATAACTATAAATATAGAAATGACTTATACATAAATTAAAAAGAAAATTATAGAAAGAGTAAATTATACTCAATTAAGAAGTTTTGTAACTATTGGTTTCCTTTATGTTTGAAGACGTAGAGAGATACGAATAAACTTTAAAAAAATTTCTTAAATTTTTAAAGTACTCTTTAGGTATATTATTTGACTATTATAATAATTTTCACAATTCATAAAAAAAATTCTGCTTGCTAAATCTATGACACGCCGACACTAAGACAAGACAAATTATAGCTTAGCGCACACAAATTATGATTAAATCCTTCTTTCCCCTCCGTTAATCTCGCTCATAGATCTTAAAAAGCAAAAAAGCAAAATTTAACCCGGTCCATCAAAAATAGAAAGAAAAAAAACCCGGTCCAACAAAACGGTCAAAATTCAGCTCATCGTTTTCTCAACCAAATCCAATAATATTCCACCACGTTTCATAACCCTACTGGTGTAACCCCAGGAATCCAATGAGCAAAACAACTTTTTCTTTATATAAAATCAGTCTTATAATCCTCTTTTTACTACTACTTGTGAGCTTAGCTACTCTTTTTTTCTCTTCTTTGAGTTCACAACCAAATAATGGCGCCAAAATATACCTCCCTCATTTTCCTCTTCCTTCTCCTTAATTCCTTCCAATACTCTTTCGGAGGGGGTCATGACTATCATGACGCCCTCCGAAAGAGTATCCTATTTTTCGAAGGACAACGATCCGGAAAACTTCCTCCGGATCAACGTATCAAATGGCGTAGAGACTCCGCATTGCACGACGGTGCCTCCGCCGGAGTAAGTAATAATCAAAATTTACCGATAATATTCCATAGTTACTAAGCTTTTACCTAATTGAATTTCGTTGCAGGTTGATTTGACAGGAGGTTATTACGATGCGGGAGATAATGTAAAATTTGTATTTCCAATGGCGTTTACAACGACATTGTTATCGTGGAGCATAATAGACTTTAAAAGGAACATAGGGAACGAATTGGGTAACGCAGTGAAGGCGGTGAAATGGGGGACGGATTTTCTGTTAAAAGCGACGGCGAAGGAAGGAGTGATATATGTACAAGTAGGTGATGCATTTTCAGATCATAGTTGTTGGGAGAGACCAGAAGATATGGATACTTTAAGAACTGTATATAAAATTGATGAAAATCATCCCGGTTCCGACGTCGCCGGTGAAATCGCTGCTGCATTGGCCGCTGCTTCCATTGTTTTCCGATCACTGGACTCTTCGTACTCAAATCTACTACTTGATCGCGCTGTTAAAGTAAGGGACAATATCTTTTATTTTCTCTATCTCAATTTATATGACTTACTTTTTTTAGTTAATCAATTTAAAAAAGAATAATACATTTTAGATCAGAAGTCTGTCTCGAGTGAAACTTTTTTTTATCTTTTACTACTTGACTTGTTTGTGAATAAAGGAATCAACATGTTTTTGGTGCATTCATATCTTTTTCTTTTTCTTTTTTTACCTTTTTAATAAATGAAATAAAATTGATGATAAATGAAATTATGTATTTGGTATTCCATATTTTAGGTGTAATTAAAATGTATATATATATAAAGTCAAAAAAGAGAGTTTTGATTCATTAAATAATTAAGAAAATCCAGGATAGGCCCATCAATTGTTTGATTCATTCTGTAAAGTCTAAAAAGGAAAATGCTTTGGGCAGTGTTGTGTTAGTGTCTTTTTCTCTGCTTGTTGAACTGGCATTAAATAAGTTTGTTGACTCCTTCCAAGGATTTGGCACTTGAAGCAAACAACCCTCGTGTATTAGTTATACATATCTTAATATTAATATTAGCGTGTATAATTAACGTTTGAAAAAGTGTATCGAATTTGGTACTAATAATACATAAAGTTTATAATTGTATTATTTTTTCTAATACAGTCTACACAAAACGTTCCGTTTAGTCACTAGCTAGTGTGGACATATAAAGTTTGTTTTGCATGTGAACAAAGACTTGTGAGGGGTAATTATGAAGATTGATTACACATGCATTTTTATCTATATATGTTAAAATTTAAATTTGATGAATGCTTTTATGTATAGTCACAAAATAGTTTGTCTAACAAATTATGTAAAGTTCTAAATGTCACTATCATCCAGCAGAAAAAGCTAAAAAAAAATAAAAAAATATGACCGTTGTATTAAAATCAGTCTTTTGGTTGTTTTGTAGGTTTTCGATTTTGCCAATAGGCATAGAGGTGCATACAGCTCCAGCCTACACTCTGCTGTTTGCCCTTTCTATTGCGACTTTGATGGTTACCAGGTATCTCTCGCATAATACATAAACATGTCCTTCAATTGGTCTTAACTTATATCTATATCTTTCAATATATATATCCTTTAATTTTACGTATGTACAAGTATACACACACGTCATAGCATGATACATGTAGGAAGCACGTGTTTATCTCACATAATACGTGTCCTTAAACTGGTTTTAGCTGATATCTATATCCTTCAATTTTGCGCATACACAAGTCGACACTTAAATGTGTATAAAGTAGAATAAGTAGACACACGTGTAACATGATACATGTAGGGTGCATGTGTTTATCTTGCATAATACATAAATGTATCCTTAAACTAGTCTTAGCTGATATCTATATCATTCAATTTTGCGCATACACAAGTCGACACTTAAATGTGTTGTGTATAAAGTACTATAAGTAGACACACATGTCATGTGTGACATGATACATGTAGGGCGCATGTGTTTATCTCGCATAATACATAAACGTGTCTTTAAACTGGTCTTAGCTGATATCTATATCATTCAATTTTGCGCATGCACAAGTAGATATTTAAATTTGTATAACATTAAGCAAGTAAACACATGCTCTATGTGACGTAATACATGTATGACGCACATGTCTACTTATTCCGAGTCAAAATTAGTAATGTTGAAATATAAATAGATGAATGTACAGGATGAATTGCTATGGGGTGCAGCATGGTTACACAAAGCAACAAGAAGAAGGCAATATAGAGAGTACATAGTGAAAAATGAGGTTATCTTAAGAGCTGGAGATACCATTAATGAATTTGGTTGGGATAACAAACATGCTGGTATTAATATTCTCATTTCCAAGGTTAGTAATTTAATTAATTATATTATACTATGGATAAGGAGATATTATTAGTACTTAATTAATTGCATTCCTTTTTTCTCATTACATAAATAATCTGTCCTTGTCTCATTTATGACTTAGATATATTCTTGTGATATCTATTCTTGACTTGTTCAGTCTGCCAATCACATGCTGTAGATAGATATAGTTATCCATATCAGAATGTCCATTTAGTGGGCCCACTCTTATTTGAAAATTAACGTAGAACTACTTCATCTTAAAACGTTAATAAAAAAATTCACTAAATAAATATCGAAATTGCTCATATGAAAAGACTAATTAGACCTTTTTAGGAAAAAGAAAAGTTCAATCATAACAAGTAACTAAGCACATTGATATTTTTTCCCCTTAAAAATCATCATTAATTGTGTGAGTGTAATTATTCCACATGATAGAGTTTAGGTTATTATGGGCTCCATATGTGTTTGGTGTCCAAACTTAACTTATTTGCACCAATATATACGTATATATACTTAAAAATCTATAAAATGAAAAAAAGAATGTGAAAGCTATATATAGAAGTACTCCATGTGAAGTGTATAGACAAAAAATGATATAAAATTAAAATGAGACAAAAAAAGTGAGGTTGGTAATAGTCCTTCATGAAGTAATAAAGGGTAACAGAAGTGACTTTACTAGTGGTAAGCATGTGCAAAAAGGCAGTTGCTTATTTTATATTATATATATATATATAATAATAAAAGTGGACCTCTCGAGTGTGATTATGACATACCATTGTAGTAGTAAAGATTTTCTCGGGTCAGCGACGAAATTAGAATTTTTAGTTTGAAGAAGTAAATACACTGCTATTGAAAGAGCCTTGACATTCATTACATATATATAAAAAGTAATCCTAACTATGTATAAATAGTATAAGCTAGCTTCGTCTCTACCTTTCTCAGTTTCTGTGATGTAATTTGACTTGACACGATATTTAAGAAAGAATATAAAAGGGTTTTAAAACTTGTGGTTTAAAATAAATCATAGATGTTTGTGTGATTATAAATCATTCAAGTAAGAATAAAAAAATGAACATTCTAAAGTTAAATTGTTAGTACATATATAAAAGTGTAATTATTTTTGGAATTGATTGAGAAAAAAGGCGAGTCATATAGATTGAAACACTACTAGTAACATTTTGACTAAGTTCCCCCCTTCCCCTATCCTTATGTTCCTCAGACTTTTCATAAATGTTAATGAATATGTGTTAAAAGTGAAGTGTCGCAAAACTTAACCTCAACGACGTTGAAAGTGAAGAGTCCGCGAAACTTAACCTCTCACATACTCAATCAATACTCTGACAAGTTACATGGGTGTTTAGATTCTCCTTATCTCATGAAATATACTACTAATCTCAACTAGTTGGAATATGAAGTTTTAGCATTTCAAATATTTTTTTTTAATTTTTGACAGGAGGTGTTAATGGGAAAAGCACCAGATCTAAAATCATTTCAAGTAAATGCAGATGCTTTCATTTGCTCAATATTACCTGGAATTTCTCATCCCCAAGTTCAATATTCTCCAGGTAAATTGGGAATAGTTATTAACTAATAATAAACCATTTGAGTAAATTAAATTAAATTATATTCTAATGTTTGTTTTGTTTGTCATTTTGTTGTTGTTGTGTGTCTGTGAAGGTGGACTCATTGTCAAACCTGGGGTTTGTAACATGCAGCATGTGACATCTTTGTCCTTCCTACTCTTAACTTATTCTAATTATCTAAGTCATGCCAATCATGTTGTGCCATGTGGTTCCATGACAGCCACCCCTGCCCTCCTCAAACACATTGCCAAACGTCAGGTACTAGTTTCTTCGTCTTAATTTATCTGATATAGTTTAACTGTATACGAAGTTTAAGAAATGTAAAAAGACTTTACGGTATCTCGAAATTACTCTTAAAAAGAATACACCTTTATGAAGTTTTTGCATGTGTTTGGTGTACAGAAAAATATTTTTCAATTTTTTCATGTTCGGTTGGTTCAAAATGTTAAAAAATGAGGAAAATCTTGACTTATTTAATAAAAGTAGGAAAAACAAGTTATATAAGTGATATTCTCGATATATTGTCTTCTCTCTACTCACTCAATCCCTCAACCCTTACTCCTTGATTATCCACCCTCGAACCCCCACTCCCCATCTCATCTCGTCTATATAAATGCTTTTATAATATTTTCTTGTTTACTTACTCGATAAAAAATAGAACACAAGTAAAAAATCTACTTATTTTTAATGAAAACATATTCTAAGTAATCGTTTTTTTCATATATATCTGGAACATAACCTGACTAAAATGTTGATGGTATCATTAATTATCGTGCGACTGACTAAAAAAATGGTAATGAATTGTAGGTGGATTATATTCTTGGAGATAATCCTCAAAGAATGTCATATATGGTAGGGTATGGTCCACATTACCCATTAAGGATTCACCATAGGGGCAGCTCAGTACCATCTGTGGCCGCACATTCAGCACGTATTGGTTGCAAAGAAGGATCGCACTACTTTTTTTCACCCAATCCAAATCCAAATCGCTTAATTGGCGCTGTTGTTGGGGGGCCAAATTTAACAGATTCGTTCCCAGACGCGAGGCCCTTATTTCAAGAATCTGAGCCCACAACATATGTTAATGCACCATTGGTGGGCCTATTGGCTTACTTTTCAGCCCATCCTAATTGATGGATTACTTACTCATATAACATGTGTAAAGAGAGAATGTAGTGGTGTGCAAAGGCCACCCTCTCTATTATTGTGTTGTTGTCTAATGAACAATGTACTAGGACTAATGTTGTTTTTTTCCACTATATATTGTATTATGACAATTGCCAACTATATATATTAGTAATACAAAAAGGAATGTCTTATCCATGTGCCTACAAACATCTTTTGTCCAAATCCAAATAAGAAAAGGTTATAACTTAAAGATATCTAATGAACAATGGATGTGTACTTTAAAATTTAGTGGAAATTGTTGATCTTATAATAGATGAACTTGCTTTGGATCTACTTTGAATCACTTACAAATAAAACTTTGATTCCACAAAGTTAGATGTTCTAATGTTATTGTGTGTTTTGTTTAGCAAAAGGAGATTTTTTTTCTCTTTACAATGTAATAGACCTGAATTCCCTACTATATTGATAAGAGAACTGAAATGTAATTATAACTTTAGAACTGTAATTGTAATACCTAAACTACTGAATTATAATGGAAATGAAAATAACAAGTAGCCAAGGATAGAGATAAGAATGGGGATGAGAAACTTAGACTCTAGAAAAAGAGAGGACATACATTTTCTTCAATATGCATAATCCCTAAATCATTGACCACTATCCCTTTTGATAGAATGGTTTTCACATGCACCCACTCCTCGACCTAGATCCCAAATTAGCCTTAATCTATTTGCTTGTTCTCGGCTCAATAACTTTTGTCAACCAATAACTATTTGTGTGACCTTAGTAACCATATTGGATTGAACTTGGTTCATAACAAGACACTTTTACTCTTCTAATGAAGAATATATATAAGAGAGAACTTAGAAAAACTATCATAGAAAAATTTCTCAAATTTCTACTTTTTTCATTTTAACCTTTGTGCAATAGTTTTCTTTAAGATGTTACTCAACTTCCTAGGTAACCTCCTTTGGTATTATCTCTCTTTCAAATAAATAAGATCAAGTCGATCAGTCCATATGAACGACCCAAATCAATATCCAAACAATTATTTTTTCTTGGGATTTCAGATCCTCTATGGACTGGCTGATAATTATAATATTCCTTGTTATTATTTTTTTCATTTAAAGCTGATAATGTTGATGCAGAATTTCCTTAAATATTCACTTCTCTAGCCTTATTTTTAAAAAATTTACATATCTAGCGAGCTATTAAAACAAGAAGACTTGATTTTATATACTACCCATCCTCATATACAATAAATAATTACCCCTCGACCATGAAAACAAATTTAAATTTTTTTCTCTTTTTCACTTTTTCTTTTTTGCTTTTGTGCTCAATCTATTCAACTTAGTTATGAGACAAAATATTTCACTCAAATTCTTGACCATTTTAACTATAATCCACAAAGTTATAATACTTTCCAACAAAGGTATATTTTAAATGATGAACATTGGGGTGGTACCAAGAAAAATGCACCTATATTTGTATATATTGGAGGTGAAGCAAATATTGAATTTATTATTCAAAACATTGGTTTCATGTTTGATTTTGCACCCGATTTTAGGGCCCTCCTACTCTTCATTGAGGTATGTGTATATATATGAATAATTAATTCATCCTTATAATATATATATATATATATATATATATATATATATATATATTCTCAATGACGGAATCAAAATTTTCATTAAAGAGTGTCAAAACATTATAATAATGTCACTAACTAAGATTGAATACATACACAACTTTATAATGCCTCTTCAACTTGTGTCAATAGAGGCGTCAACACTAATATATATACTTATAAAACTAAGGATGTATAAGGGTGTATCTACCATTTTTAAGACCTTATGGCACTTTGATTACTAGTTATAAGGGTGTATCTACAATTTTTAAGACCATAAGGGGATAAGTAATCATTTCTTACAACCTCAAGGGTCTAAATGAAAATTAAGTTAAATCTTTATAACATGCTAATTTTGGTATTTTCCTTACTAGTTATATTACAAGTTGTGTTCAATTGTAATATATTTATCGTAAAATAATCATATTTGCCCTATATTAGTTATATTTCTCTATATTATATCTTTTTAACAAATATATCTTTATAGTTATACTTTTGAGTAATATTTATCCCTCGTTAGTTAACACTGGCTTTATTTATTGTGAGGGTGAAAAGGCAAAGACAAAAATCTTATACTCTCCGTTCATTTTTCCTTATCTGATTTTTAATGAATTTTGCATATTTCTTTAAAAAAATTAGGAGCATATTTTTTATGATATTCATATTATTTCTTGTATCACTTTTAATGAACTTAAGAAATGAGTAGTCAATGCTAACAGTAAAATAACATAAAAGAAAGAAATTATTTTTTATATGCTAAAATGTATAAGTAAAAGTAAACGGAGATATCCCAGTACGATTTTGGAAAATTGGGTATCTATATTTAATACTCCATCTGTCCACTTTTAATTGTTATGTTACACTTTTTGAAAGTCAATTTGATTAATTTTTAAAGTTAAATTAGATTACGTCATTAATTCAATATTTTAAACAAAAAATTTAGACATTCAAAAATTATACGAAAAGTACTATAAATTCCAAATTTTTACATATCAATATGATGAAAATATACATCATAAAATGTTAGTCAAAATTATTATTGTTTAGCTCTAAAAAAGAAAATTACAACAATTTAAAGTGAACGAAACTACAACTAAAATTAACCATAGAAATCAAAGTTTTACATTATAATAAGACGATGATTTTGATGTGAACTTTCTCGATAATAACGACATTTAACTTCTAAGTTTATATTTGGAGTCCACCACAATTCAACCCTAAATTTCCCAGTCCAACAAAAAACTTTAGCCCGGGTCCCCCCACCCACACACACAACTTTTTTTATTATGAGGAAATTTATTATTTTAAGTAAGTTTTGTATAAATAACTTATCTTCTAATTAGCTATCAAATTTGTAGTCTGTAGATATTATTTATGCAGAATTTAATATTTATATTAACTCACTTTCAAATCAACTATAAACAACCCCTACTGAGTTAAACTTCTTTATATATTGATTGCGTAAAATCATTTAATGAAATTACTTATAACATATGAAATTTGTAATATGAAAAATAGCATGTTACACTAATAACTATGTTAAATATCATCATAATATTATATTTTTGCTACAATCGATGGATATAAATTAAATCCAAATTAAAACTATATGCTACTATTGATAGATTCATTTTTCCTCTATGGACACTATATATAATACTTTTTTCTTTCTTTTCAATTTATGTGATATTTTTTGACTGAAAATAAAGTTTAAGACATATACAAATATTTTGTTATGTTTCGAAGCTACCCTTAAAAAGACTTAAAGAATACACCTTTATGGATATTGCCAAATATGTGGGACCTAGCACATGTAAAATAATGATGGTATGATTGAATATTTATCAAATAAAGAAATGTGCCATTTTTTTTGGTTGATTGACTAGAAATCGCGTCGTATAAATTGAGACAAATATTGGGTTTGAAAGTAATTAGGACGTCATGCGGAATCTTACAATTGCAAATCATTATATCAATAAATCAGATGACAAAAACTTATACTAAAAACATAATATTATTATATGGTTTATGAAAAACTAATAAAAAAGTAAATATTAAAACTGTTGAGAGAAAAATCTCACATAAACAAAACTCATTATGACTACATTGTGGATACTATTGTGTTCTTGATATGAAAAAAAGGGTTCAATTTATATAGTTCCAAATTTTTCCTCTAGGGAAGAATAACTCAAATATGGTAGAAAATTATATTTTCCTTTCAGGAAACAAATCATTTATGGTAATACTTTGATTTTCCTTCCAGAGAAAATTTAAGTTCAAATAAGATAAAAAAAATCAGGACAAAACCCTAACAATCAGAGGAGTATATATATATATATATATATATATATATATATACACCCTCAGTGTGTTTGTTTGTTGGTTGTAGAGACAAATGAAAATGAGATTAATTCTTCTCTTTCTTGTGTGTTTTTCTCCAATCTCCTTTGCCAAAATTCCACCAAGATTATTCCCTTCTTTAGATGATCAATTGTCATCTAAAGCGAAGCTTAGTTATGAGACAAATTACTTCACACAAATTCTTGACCACTTCAATTATAATAATCCACAAACTTTTCAACAAAGATATTTGTTGAATGACAAATATTGGGGTGGTTCTAAGAATAATGCTCCTATCTTTGTTTACACTGGCAATGAAGGTAACATTGAATGGTTCACTCAAAATACTGGATTCATGTTTGAAATTGCTCCTCATTTTAATGCCCTCCTAGTCTTCATTGAGGTACTCATCAAGCTATTTTGTTAGAACAATTCACACTATAGTTTTGTAACTTTCATCAATTTAATCTACATATATAAGAAACACAATAACCTGTGATATTCTTTTTGAACGCTACAATTTTAGAGTGTGGTCTTTATTTCTGAGTTCTGACTAATACTCTCTCTTTACTTTAAAAAGCAGAAAAGGGCTATTTTGTGCGTAATTTCTTGTAAAGTTGTTATAAAAGGCACTACAGCTTCTAATAACTCGTGGATGTTTGTGTTTTTATATATATATGTTTACATTGTAGCATAGGTTTTATGGGAAGTCAATACCATATGGAGGCGACAAGACAATAGCATATTCAAATAAGACTACATTGGGTTATTTGAGTTCAACACAAGCATTAGCAGATTATGCAACTCTTATTATTGATCTCAAGAACAACTTGACTGCCATTGACTCACCTGTTGTTGTTTTTGGGGGTTCTTATGGTGGAAGTATGTATATATGTTTTCGAGGATTGATTTCTCAGATGATCGCTCGACTAACAGTTATATTTCAAAAAGTCACGTTTCTTCTCAATTATATATATATTTTTTTCAATAAAGAAAGTGATTTTCTGATATAATATAGAGTATATTATTTGAGTGATTATCTGAGAAATCGACTCATATGATATTTCGAGGTTTGAGATTTATATTTAATATTATATATTCTTGTGACAATGTAGTGTTGGCAGCATGGTTTAGGTTAAAATACCCACATGTGACCATTGGGGCCTTGGCTTCTTCTGCACCAATTCTCAACTTTGGCAATATCACTTCTCCATATTCCTTTAATAATATCATTACACAAGACTTTAAGGTAAAAAGCAAATCTTTTTTTTTTATTTGTTGAATAAAATTAATTATTTAATATTTATGATGGTATTCTGTGAAATAATCTTTCCTTTCCTTTCTTGTTTTTTTTTCTTTCAAGTGTTACCTTTCCTAACAAAGGAAAAATGTATTACCAATTGTGCTTTGCATCAATATAATTAAAATATGTATTTTTAAATAAGTTGTCGAATAACAAAGGACAATAATGAAGATAAGGTTTACGATAAGATAACATGCATTATTAGAAACAAAGATATTTCTTCAGCCGGTAAATCTGTGAAAATTTGTGTTATAAATCATGATTTTTCATCGAACCAACTCACTAAGAAAATGTACGGTGAGAAATAGATTTTCACTGAAATAGTAAGAAACTTCTAAATTTTTTTCTATGAGAACATTACTATTTTTTATTTTTTCATAAATCAATCAAAATATCTATAAGAAAAACAACTGAATATTTTTCAGTGGAATAAGAATAATTTTTTAGTAGTGTACTTTTTTTTTGTCACTTACTTTTTTTCTTGACTTATATATATCTTTAAAAAAAAACCAGGGTGAAAGTGAGAATTGTTACAAGGTGATTAAAGGATCATGGAAACAAATTGAAGATATGGCTAAAACAAAAGGTGGATGGGAGAAACTCAGAAAGTCATTTAGAATATGCAAGTAAGAATTAATACTCAGTTCACTTTTACTTGTCACATTTCATTTTTGAAAAGTCAAATTCCATAACTTTAATCAATATTTTAAGATATATAATATGAGAAATATTACAACATATAATATTTTCCGTATAGTTTTTGAACATCTGAATTTAGAATTTATAAATTAAATTACTCTAATTCTTCGAAAATGAGTCAAATTAATTTTTATAAAGCAAAACGCGAATGAGTAAAAGTGAAATAAGGTGAATATTTTAATTAGCATTCATGAATATGGGAAATAATAATAATTAATTAATATTATTGTTTTTAAATTATTTATAGGAATTATATTAGTCAAGGTGCTCTTGAAAATTGGCTCAATACAGCCTTTGTGTACACAGCCATGACTGATTACCCAACTCCTTCTAATTTCCTTAATCCATTGCCAGCCTATCCAGTCAAACAGGTACACTTTTTTCTTTTTTAATTTCATTAATATTATAAACTTGTTTAAATTAATGCATGATTTATTTTTATGTCATGGTAAAGTAATTAATATCACTAAAAAGAAAATTAAATAATAGGTACAGTTTTAATAAAAGATATAGTTGTGGCTTTCAACCTTTTCTCTTTCTTATTAATTTAATCCTTATGCCAACCAATGCTTAGATTTAATTTGAAAAAAGCAATCTTCCATCCTCACATTATAAGGTATTTGCTGAAACTCTAGCTACTTTAGCGGTAATTAATTAACGGTAATTTAATTATCATTAAATATATTTTTAGTAGCAATTTATACTTTTTGTAAATGTTTCTATGTTTTATAGTGATATTAAATCTAATGACAATTAAATAATGTTGATAAAATTTTTAGTACTCTTTGTTAATGTATATATTTATTGTTGCTAAAAAACTGTTTTTAGTACAGTAATAGTGTGGGTCTCTTTCAACAATTTGATTGGATATATCTAACTTCTCGTGAAATCCAAGAAAAGATGCTCAAAAATTTTACAAAAATAAAATGTAGTATTCGAGCAAAATATATATATATATATATATATATATAGATTTTAAGTATATATATTATAATCATATAAGTAGAATATATTTTTCTCAAAGTTTTGCGTTGAGTTGATTTAATTGATACAAATGCTTAAATTGTGTGATTTTCTTAATATAAAATAAAGTTAAACAAAGTTCAATAACTTTGTTACATAAATTCTGAAAGTTTAATAGTTTTTGGATATGTTAACTCAAAATTCAATATATGTATAGTAGATGTCGAACTACCTTTGATTAGTTCGTGTGTTTATTTCTTCAGATTTTAAATACCTTAGTAAAATTTTTTTGACTCCTCCCCGATAATGATAATAATAATGTAGATGTGCAAGGCAATAGATGATCCAAAGAGTGGAATGGACACATTTGAGAAAATTTATGGTGCTGCCAACATATATTACAACTACACTGGAAATGCCATTTGTTTCGATCTCAACGATCATTCTGATCCTCACGGTCTTGCTGGATGGACTTGGCAGGTATTATGATATCGCTTAAATTAATTACGAAAAATAACATACAATTGTACATTTGGACTTAAGTTGTATGTATAAAGTAGTTGTTGCATTATGACTTAAGTTTGAATGTACCATAATTAGGTAAGTTAGCTAGGACTACTTTTTTAAATCTTGAACAACTTTTATTTTTTATTCTTAAAAAATATTAGTACTAATTAATATTCAAAATTTAGTAGCACAATAATTCAATTTCATGCCAAGTTGATTACCTAAGGGGATGGATACTAAAAAAAGTTGTTTATTTCAAAAAATTCAATTCAAGACCTTCGATTAAAGGAAAAGGAATCTCAATTAGTCAATCAGTCTATTGTTCAGGTTCTATATAGTCTAACCCTGAAAAGAGAAAACTCATCGCTTTTAGCCTGGTCCAGGTGTGGGAGATCTTTACCATATAGTATAGTAGCCCTGTCCTTCCGACAAGAACAATTATGCATTTTCCTAAAGCCCTTACCAAACCAATTTGATATAACCTAGACTTAGTCTAAGTCGTTTCGTAGGATATCTATATGAAATAGCATTGAATATGATATATTAGTAATGCTGACATTAGTAATACTGCAGGCATGCACGGAGATGGTTATGCCGACCGATGGGAACAACAAGGAGAGCATATTTCCACCCTCCACGTGGGATTACAATGAAAGGGCCCAATTTTGCAAATCAAAGTTTGGTGTTGAGCCCAGACCAAATTGGGTCACTACAGAATTTGGTGGATATGTAAGTGGATCTTTATGCCCGGCCCAAAATGACAACTTTTCAACCCAGGCCCAAACCACCTTATAACATTTTATTTTATTTTTTTTTGTTTTTTTTTTCAGAATATTGAAAGGGTATTAAAGAGGTTTGGAAGCAACATTATCTTCTTTAATGGGCAAAGAGATCCATGGAGTGGTGCAGGGTTGGTCACATCTCTCTTTACGCTACTAGAAACAAAAGTTTTTCTCACTACGAATCAGTTAAAAAAAAAATTGCTTTAAAACATGAATTTTTCACCCATTTTCCACGGAATTATCTTACTGAAAAAATGCAGGATTGGAAATATATTCTCACTGAAATAGGGGAAAAGTTCTTAATTTTTTCGTATTAAAACATTTTTAGTGGAAAAATAGTGATTTTTAGTAGCGTTATGTAACATTCACAAGTTTTTTTTGTATTATATTTTTTGACAGAGTGGTTAAGGACATATCTAAGAGCATAATTGCTATCGTTGCGAAAGAAGGTTAGTAAGATCCACTAATGTAACGTACGTCTTAAAATTAATGTCTATCAAAAGTGAGTCACAAATATATATATGTTTATATAATTTATCTGATTTTTTAAATATATTTTTTTAATTTATTTTTTATATTTGTTTGGTTGCTTCTTTTAAATTTCCTTGACATGACTTGTAGGTGCACATCATGTGGATCTTAGATGGTCAAGCAAAAAAGATCCAAAGTGGCTTAAACAAGTTAGAGAAAGAGAGGTCAATATCATATCCAATTGGCTCTCTCAATACTATCAATCTTTAAATGAAATTTACTAATGAAGTGATTCTACTTATAATATAATTCTCAAATGTTCAATAACAAAAATATGCATCCAATTAGTTTGTATTCCTTGAATAATATCTTTAGAATATCAAAGAAAGGAAAAATATGTATGCATTGATAAAGTGATGTTCATTCAACTTCTTGCTAGAAAATGTATATCTAGTGTATATTGTAGAAAGAACAAATTGTAACCAATATGGGCCGGTATTACCAAATTGGGCCTTATCACTTTGGGTGATGCCACTGAATTTTCATGTTTGGGACAAATCTAATATGGCCCAATATCAATTTCACTAAATTTTGATAGAATAATAAGGACTAGTTTTTTCACGAAAAACAAACATGAGATAAGAAATTCAGTGTTCCGCTAAGATTTCAAATAGGAGTTATCTCTCATAATTGTATTTTTGGGCAACGACACATTTTGAAATCGTCTATATTAGCCCTATATAGTTTGTTTAAATTAAATTATTGTCCTTACTCCTTAGTTAGGATTGCACACTTTCAGTGATTCTCGCACTAAGTTTAAGTTAGCTCCTTAAAATTATTGTACCAGCTAATACTAGAACGATTATTGACTAAACTTAAATTAACTTCTTTAATTTGTGTCTTTCCCCGAGATTCACTCATTTTATGAGTTCTCTCTCTCCCCCCTCCCCCCCCCCCTCCCAAATCAATCACAAAGGCACCAAAGTAGATCAACAAGAAAATGGAATAGAATGGTCATTAAGTAAAAAACATAAACTTTTGATAAGTGACTAGATTGTCAAATTCCTTGATATTACATATACTCAATCGAAATTTTAATCCCCAATATAGGCTTTACAATGCGTGATTTGGATTTAGTTGGTGCTCCAACATGAACATCAGGTGAAGAATTAAAAAAAAATCGAGATTCTTGAAGGCAAAATTATAATTAAGCATTACATTTTAATAAATTTATGAAAACTATTACTACTTTTTAATGAGAAATAATGACCTTGTTATTAACTTATTACCTAAAACTCCTTGGTCTTATCCATATTGATTTGATGATTTTTTTATTGATTGCTAATTGACTAATTAAGTGGAATTCAGATCTAGATCCTTAATTATTCCAAGAGAGGATAAGTTAAATATAGAAGCTTAACTAAGATGAATATATATGTTTTATACCAAAGTAGAAATTCAATGAAATTGACAATCAGTCTCACATTTCCTATTCAAAGTTGGGTATAAAAAGAATGTGACAGGTTGTTTTAATACCTCATGATTATCTAATTTCAATTATTATTATTTTCCAATTTGGTCGGTGACAAAATTTCTGCCAATTGTTTGACCTATATATATATGAAAAAAATAGAAGTCCAAAATTAGAGACGTATTAATTTGACATCATGAAGACCCTTTTACACTTTTAGATAGACATTATACTTTACACTTTATATCCGTTATTACATACAAAGACAAATCCCGTTAACTTCAGAAAGAATTATATATATATATATTATCTTGAGAAACTGATAGAAACGAAATATTAATTAACAGTACCCATGAAATGAATAAAAGGATGCTTAGGATTAATGGTACATGCTAATACATCCGGTCCAGAGGCGTATCCAAAATTTTGAGATGATGGGTGCGCACTATTTCGAAAAAGTGAATCTGAGATATAAATTTGATCGATTTATCATTTAGGTTCTTATCACTAAAAATAATTAAAATTTTAAAATTATAGGTCCAAATTTATACTTATCCAAACCACTTAGAGACGTTACCCAATTTTAAAAAGGAAAATGAAACTAGATAAATAAAAAATTCAAATTTATAACCTCACTTAGAGAGGTGCACCCAATCATAATGCACGTTATGATACTTCAACTGTGGGTTCAAATCTATATTTAAATATTTTTTTAAAAATATAACACTACTATACATGATTTCAGGAGGGGAGCATGGGTTCACGTGAACCTGATGACCCCCTCCTGGATACACCTCTACATCCACCCATGCGACCTGAGTTCTATCCCAACTAGAACCTCTTGTTTTTTTTTTTTGCTTAATATTGGTGCACCCAGAGTTTCTTATATAGTCACACCAAATCAATCGTTACATAAAATAGATTTTTTTTATCATTATCTAACGATAAATTTACACAACACGATATAATAAAACTTAAATAATAATCAAAGCAAACATGATATATAACTAACAATACAATACAAATAAAACGTGTAACAACCATTATGTTACAACTTGAGTAATAATTAAATGACATCATATGTCATTTTATTTTCTAAATTTAATAAGTTTGGTGTCATTAATTATTAGGTAGGACTTAGGTCCAGGAGTGAAAAAGTAACAGTACGTAATTTAACTTTTCCCACATGAATCATGCAATTAATTAAAAAATGTCCTTAATTGACAAATAATTTATAGAACAAGAAAAAAAGACAAATAATTTATTGGGACAAGACACCTGCGGACCTAATAGTTCTATTATTCAGAAAATAACACTATTTTGGTGGGATCGATTGTTTGGTAGTTGGATAAGGTGAAAGTTATTCGTATATTATTTTTTGTATATCTTATATCACATTTAATAGATAAATAAAAAATAAGTTATTTATATACAAAATTAATAAGATGTTTGGTTGACAATTCAGATTTCAGAAATTCACATAACTAATACATGTATAAGTTATAAGGAAATTTATGTATTATTTTATGCTGGATAGAAAGTGAAATAACTAATATATACTTGAGTAAAATAATACGTAAATTCACTTATAATCAGGAAGATTTTTCTTTTGAGAATATTCCTTCACTATATAATTCTTTTTTGGGGATTTAAAAGATTATCAGCAGGTAGAGATTATATCAAATAACAATATAGGGAAAAGGGGACATTAATATATATGCCATCCAACTATGCAGGTAGTAGTGGATTAAGACAGGACTTGGAAATAACAAAAGTTTGGTGCAACCACATTTTTGGTTATGATCACGAATCACGGGTATCAAATAAGCCAGAAGATATATTTGAGCAGATATGTATTTGTACTCGAGTAATGTCATGTCTAAATTAATTGATTTTGTTAAACTAGTTATATATTGTGTATATTAACGATTTCCACATAAGATGGTAAAAACATATATTCATGACCCTTGACACAAATTGAAGTGTCAAAAGTTTCATATATATTACTTTTTAATACAATTTCTTTCAACTTCTTTAAAATTTCATGTACTCATTCAAACTCATATGAGACTTTCTCAGATTTTATACATGTGATACATGTTTTTTCTATATCTCTAAGAAAAAAAACTCTAAATCATCATCAATACCTACTGTGTCGGCTTGTTTTTTTTTTATAAATGGAGACAGAATAAAGAGATCATAATAAAACCGTTCTATAATGTATGAATATATTAAATCATCAAATCTTTTATTTCTTTTGAGATTTCTATTTTTTAATAGAAATACAATAAAAGATTGAAAACTCTGAGAGGGAATAAAAATTCTCTAGAAATTGCAGTTGGAGTGTAATCAATTTATTAGGACCACACTTATGATGGGACCTTGAGGATAAATATATATTCCAACAACTCTCATCTCAGTATATTTCTACCATTTTATATAATCTACCTAGCTCCAACACATTAATTAGCTACAAAATTCTATACATTTTATATTCAATTGGAACTTCTATAAAATGTTTGGACACTTAATTAAATTGATATGAATACCATTTTTCTGATATTTTGTTTTATAATAAGAGGGATCCATAGTCACTATCCTTTGGGTGCGCACAAGGTAAAACTCCCGCTCTTGTGCAATAGCTCGCTAACCACACAGGAGAAGTAACTCGCACTAGGCAAGCCCGGTGCGACGAGCTCGACCCAGAAGGCAAATTCCTTGAGGAATTTCGAACTTGAGGCCTCCAACATGAAACTAGCCCAAACAAGGGGTTTCTCATATTTAAATAGGAAATGAAAGACAATTTATTGAACTAAAGATATTTTTATACTCATTAAGTAAGAATACATGTATTATTCGATCAAGTTATTGATCACAATGGTATTTTTAAATCAAAACATTAACTACGAACATATTTATATAATTTCACATAGTTTGAAAATATTTTGACGATGTATAAATAAAAATTTAACACATGTTGGTATAAGAAGTGGGAGAAAAAAAGGAGACAGAAATGGGCGGTGGCAGAATGCAGCTGAAATTAATTGGGCCTGAGTGTTTTTGTGGGCCCACAGATAAGTGGGCCTCCAACTCTATGATCCATGCAGCACGCTTTTTGTCAATTAAATATTAATAATAGCAAAATATAATATGATTTCTAAAAGGAAAAATTGGGACCATTTTCTGAAGCAGGCCTAACAGCTAGAAAAAGTGAAGACGTGGCTTCTTACGATAGAGTGTAAGTAGATGTTATTAGTAGTTTTGATGTAGAGAGACTGTTTTCGATAAAGTATCGATTTTAAAAAAAATTCAAAATAATATAGAGAAAAAAATAACGGAAATGAAGACAATCATGTAAAATCCGACAACGATAGTCGATAGTCATAAAAAGATATAACGATAATCAAATTGTAGAAAATATCACAAATAATAACAGAACTCAAAGGATAGTGACAAGAGTAGTACGTGGTTGCTTCTCATACACTACAACAAAAGAGTCATTTAGTGGCAATATGTATTTCTTTTAGTGGCAATTGAGTTGATGTTAATTTCACCCAGAGTCGATAAAGTCTTTAGCGACATATATATAAAGTGTTGGTTATAAAAATTCATATTCATTATTGCCGCTAAATATAATATAGTACCAATAATACGACTATGCTTGATAATTTCCACTGAATTCTTATTTGTTTTAGTGATTTAATATTTTTTAATATTTTTTTGGTTACTAACATAAATATATGATTACACACAATAAAAGAGTATATATATGTATATTACAAAAAATCACTTGTTCATTGTGTGCTACAAACATATAAATTAACAGAGCAAAATTCTATTTTCTCTATATTATTAACTGGCTGTACGTGCCTATATACCCTACATTATTGTGCAATTTACTCCTTACAAGTGTATATATTACTTACTAATTAATATCATAATAATTTTTAATATATATAGATACCTCCATAGAGCATGGCCTATATTTACCTAACAATATCAACATTTAATTTGTGTAAGAAGATAACATCCATCTCTCACATTTATACTCTTCTAAAAACTCAAATAGTATGACATTATATTGTAACATCACTAGCTAAAGTATGTAATTCAATAGTGTACAAAAAGGGACAGCGTTAGGTAGGGTTCAATGAAAAATTACATAATTTATATATGATTAAAATATTTTATATGTATATCTTGTAGACATTGAACTTTCTTTGACAAATTCGTGTGTTTACTTTTATCTTTTTAGTGAAAAATTTGACTCCGCTACTATATTTAATCGAAGTTTACTATCTCATAAAATGTAGGGTATGGAGTTGCTGTAAATAGTTAGGCGTGGTCCTGAATGGTTTTTAATTAATTAAAGGGCTATTTATTTGTGACAGTATGTATGTAGGTCCTAATTAATTAATTGAGAGCTCTAGAACAAAATTCTTGCATCATTTCATAGACTATTAACTTTTATAGTGTATCACTATTAAAAAAAAGATATTTAGGGATAATAGCTTCATTTTTTTAGCAATATTTAGTGGTAATTGAATTAATATTAATGCATTTAGAAAAAAAATTTAGTAGTATTTATATAAAACATTATTTATAAATATTCATAATTATTATTACCATTGGATATAATATAATAATGACAATGATATTACTAATTATTATTACTAAATTCGTTATTTATTGTAGTGTATGAACTTTTTATATCATCTACCACTAATTAGTAAATTAAACAAACAACGGATAATTCAATTTGTCTATAAATATGGCAGCTTGAAACTAAAAAAATCTTCACATTATCAACCTAAAATTCCAACCCACATGAGTTTAGTGAAATATCCACAAATTTTGTGAAAATACTTTTAACTTAATTTTATGTTTTCCTTCACTAAATAACTAATTAGTTTTCTCTTATTAATTTATTTTCTAAAATTCCTTTTTTTTACTAATGTTCTAATACATAAAAAACTTTATCTATTCCTAGTTCAATGGATAAGTTTGATGTTTGAATTGAGTGAAAAGAAAGAAAAAAAAACACAACCTTCATGACTTATACAAAACAAGTTCTATTTCCGTTAGGAACTGAGGTGTTGTAGGTTATTCAATCGTAAACTCTAGTTCATTCCTATATAAAGGGTAATATATTTTCTTGAAGAGACATCTAGAAAATTCCATAAATTCTCCTACATTCGAGAAATACAAGAGAAGAATAAGGAGGAATAAAATTGTACCTGCATTATTTATCTTTAAAATATTCTTGATTCTTCATATTTTTTATAATTATAATTTATTTTCTGTCACTTTAAACTTTATTACAAATATGTACTAGGTAGGATTGAGATGCAATTATAGTTGATGATCATCAAGTCTTTGTAGTCCATCAAAATCATATCTTATCAATCAATAAAACAAGTCCAACCAAAAAAGTGAAACTCGATCGATCAACCAAAAATATAGACGTAATCACGTAACTACACTTGGTCTAAAACTTTTTTATTATCCATTATCCAAGATATTTTTTACATAGCTAGGTATCTTTTAGATAGATCCCTCACTCAGAGGCGAAATTAAAATTTCAATTTTATGATTCTAAATTTTATAATGACAATTTTGAGTGATACTGATTCTAAATTTAATATATATAAACGTTGTTTAATAAAATTCTATTGAATTTGGATAAATTCACGTGCAGACTACTACCCCCTTCCTCCATACCAAGATAACGGCTTAGCCTCATGATTAATCAGATTGTATGGTCACTGTAAAATTAAGTTTAAGGTCCACCTTTGTCCTCATGATTGATCAGATTGTATGTCACTGTAAAATTAAGTTTAAGGTCCACCTTTGATACCCAAATTACAAGAAATAAGTAGCAATGCATTCCGAGCGTGGCCTCGTGATCAATAAAGTGCTTAAGAGTTCTGAAGTCTCAGGTTTAAATTTTAGCGAAGATAAAAAAAATCACTAGATGATTAATCTTTTTGTCGTAGTCTTGATCAGGGGTGGAGCTAGCATAGAGTTAGGGGGTTCATTCGAACCCCCAATCCCCTTCGGCGGAAAATATTACTATTTATACATGGTTAACATTAATTTTTATGTATATATCGTAAATGTCGAACCCCCTTCAATTAGTTTGTGGTTTACTTCTTCAGATTTTAAACCCCCTTATTAAAATTCCTAACTTCACCATTGGTCTTGATGAACAGAGTTATGTGATACCTATTGCTGGTAGGGGAGAAAATTAGTCCGAACACCCTGACCAAATTTTTTATGAATTTACACATATATCATATCAAAATTAATTGTACGTTTATTGTTATTGTTGACCCAAATTATTAGTGATCCTAGTCAGAATAGTCAATTGTAATAATGTTTTCATAAAAAAAGAGTATTATTTTTCACCCCGCTCTAGATCTATAGTATTTTTTGTTGTGTTGTTTGGATTAATGTTTAACAATAATAGCTATATATAGTTCTTCTGATATTGCTAAAATTAGAAGATAAAATATTTGTAATTTACCTAACTATGACTGTATTATAATGTTTTGATAGCTTTATGAACTAACTTATAAGTGACGTTAATATTTGAAATATATATATATATAGGTTCTAATCCCAACGTACCCTTCTTTTAATTATTTATTTATTTACATGGCTTTCTATGACCCAAAGAGCAACACTTTGACTCAAGTTTAATTCTAATTTCGATGAAACACATGTTAATTAATATATAATCATAGTACTTAGAAAATTAATTGTAGACCTACTTAATTAGATGCCAAATTAATAATTATCAACATCAAATAATAATAAAATATTAGCTCAATTAAATATAATTCCCGACAGTACTCTTTTATTTTAATCCCTATAATTAGTGATTAATTAAATTGGAAGATGCGTATCAACCAGTTTAGATTATGATTCATTGTTCTTGGTCTAATATAATCTTTAGGCAGATATATGTTACATTGCACTAATACAATCCAATATTATATTTTTAATTTATTTTAAGATGCATTTGATTTATTTTAATGAATTAATAATAATGCCAACTCACTAAAGAAAGACTTGGTCATTATTATTTCACGTATACCTGGCTGCATTTTATATTCTCCAAGACATTATTATTATTTCATTTTGTTGATAATATTATTATTATTGTGCTGTTATGATTATAGGATAAAAATATTATATGGGGGGTTCAGTAAGTAATTAAGTGTCACACATAACGCAAAAAATATTATTTGTTTTATCCATTATATTATTTTGAAATGTTCAATAATATTTGTCCAATTTATAGAATCAATGAATAATTTATTATTTTGTGTCTATTTTACTCTTGCTATTGACGACTATTGATTTTTCAATATTTATATGACTGTATTTAATAGGGAAAATTGTATATAATAGCAAACTATTAATTCAAATTAAATGCTATAAATATAGTTTGATTTAATTGTACCCCATATCAAATTGTTGCTGTTTTGCCTCTCTCCTGGTGAATCTCGCTCGCCACTCTCGTTCTCTCCCTACCTCTCTCGCTTTTTATACAAATGCAAATGTATAAAATGCGTTTGTGTTTGTATAAAGCGAGAGAAAATTGTATATATACATATATTTTCGTTCCCCTCTCTCCCCTCTCCTAGATCTCGCTCGCCAGTCTCTCCCTCGCCTTTCTCGCTTATACAAACATAAATGTATAAATTGTGTTTCTGTTTGTATAAAGCGAGAGAAAATTGTATATACACATGCAAATACATATATCTTCGTCCTATATACTTATAATTATACAATACAAATATTCTCCTGCCCAGTTCTCTTTTGCCTTTCTTTCTTTCTCGCTTTATACAAATACAAATTATACAATTGATCTTTTGTATTTGTATACTGAAACAAATATGTATAGCGAAATATACATATTTATGTTTGCTATGGAACGCAATTATGCAAACTATAGCTATAGCATACAAATATAATTTTTGTGTTTGTTATATGTGAAAGTTATTCTATTTAATAAGTGTGATTTAGTAAAATTACTCCTATCATTGGCTACTTCTTAATACTTACGCTAAGTCAATCGTAAACAATTGGACAGAGAAAATATAAAAAGAAAAAGATTTATGAATTGTAGCTCATGAAAAATTAGAAAACTTTTTAATTATTTGAGTGAAAATCTATTTTTTATTATATATTATTTTCAAGAAAATAATTCGCTAATACTAATTTACGATGAAATGACAAATTGGTATACCCCACCAGATAGGTTTTCTCACTTGAAAATTGGACAAGTCCAGATTTGGAAGTATTTAATTTATTATTTCTTGTTATCACCTCACTTTTTCAAAGTAGTCACCACTTCACCCAAATATCTCATGATATTATCTTGTTCCACCCCATTTGGACAATAATATTTTATTTAGGATAATGTAGCTAACATTTTTTAAAATAAAAATCCTCTCAACAACATGATAGATTCCTCACCTAACAATTTGAAATGTATTCCATGACCAAACATGAACAATATAATATGCATGTAAGGATTTTTTTAATTTGGAGTTTCAAAAAGTTTCATTTGATTAAGTAGCAATTTATTCAAACTTTGTTCTTTCACAAGCATATTATATTAATTAATTAAGTATTAATCAACTCATGATGGTAAGTACTTAATTCTTTAATGCTTATATATATTATTGAACACATAATTAACTAACCATAAATAGAGAAAATCTTTAAAAAAACTAATCACTTAGTGGATTAATTATATTCTTCATACGTATCATTAGTTTTGATTTATACAAGATTGACACCATTAGACACCCTTCAAATGTTTAACGACCCCATTTAATTAATAATATGATCTAAAATAAAAGATAAACCTCATACGTTGGTAGTGGTTGTTTGTTAACTAGTTATTATATTAAAAAAGCATACTTTATCATTAGAGGATTATTACGACTACATCATCGTCAAGGCCCTCGATATGAATAGGTTGGTTGATTAAACACAAGATAGGCAACTAGAAAAAATAATTCATGAGGTTTTAAAAAACAATAAATAAAAGCGTGAGTATATACAAACTTGACAAATGAAATAAGAATCATTTTAAGGCAATCAATCAACCCAGTCCATGTTGACTCGACTATTACGTTTCAATCCCAAACAAATTAAGTGATTTAAATTTTTTACTTTTCATGTCACTCCATGTATTATATTCCTATGATAAATGATTGTGTGAACTTATATAGATGGGTAGTAATTTATTTTATGTATAATATTGCTCGTGAATTGGAGCCAAACTAAGTTAGATAGATGGTGGTTTTTTGACTTTATCTTTTTAATAAAATTAAAGAGATTGGAAGGGGCATGTGAGATATGTGTTAATGATTGATCTTATAAGATGACACAAGATTTTTTTTATTGAGATTTGAAAGACACAAAGCTTCCCAACAACCTCAATTATATATATTATTTTATTTTATTTTATGTGTGTTTTTTCCCCAACATCTACTTATTAAACAACTACTCATACGTACGTTTTCAAGGGTGTCTGAATCTACCTGGAAAAATGAGGTGGGATTTGTCTTAAACACGTAAAGTATGTATCCTAAATTTTGTTGAAGAGATAAAAGAAAGTGTTCAATTTGATGATTTGTACTCATCATCAACAATATCAATGAAAAATGAAACTTGTTTTTTTTTTTTAAATTCGATGTCCGATATTTACATTAGAGCTTGACTAAATTTAAATTCGCTCTGAATAGTCCCACATTGGGAGTAAAACGCTCCCTAACAAAAGCGACTTCACACCCAAAAGATGACTCAAACTCAAGAGTCAAGACCTTTTGATTAAGAATGAAAGAGTACTTACTATTCCACTAGAACCCTTGTTGGTTAAAATGAAACTTGCGTTAAGATAAAACATGAGAGCATTTTAAGAAAAAAAGAATTTCAATAAGGATAAAATGGATATTTTCAAGTTAAACAGTTATTACTATATATAAAAATATGTCATTCTTTCTTGGACTGACTAAAAAGAAAAATAAGTTACATAAATTGAGACAAAAGAAATAACTAATCTAACCTGAAAGGTTATCAAATGCATNTGAAATAGTACTTACTAAACCCTGAGGGGTTGGCCTGCTGGCAATTGACTTGAGCCTTGGGGTTTGCTCCCTTTCAAGGTCTCAAGTTCGAAACCCACTAGGTGCAAACAATTTCTGAGGGCCATCGGACTGGGTAAAACCTGAATTAACCGTGGTGCACTTGCGGGAAACTCCTTGCCGAGGGCCTGTGCACCCCCGGGATTAGTCGGGGCTCAAAGAGACTCGGACACCCGGTGCAAATCAAAAAAAAAAAAATGAAATAGTACTTACTATTCCACTAGAACCCTTGTTGGTTAAAATGAAACTTGCGTCAATAAGGGTAAAATGGATATTTTCAAGTTAAACAGTTACTACTATGTATAAAAATATGTCATTCTTTCTTGGACTGACTAAAAAGAAAAATAAGTTACATAAATTGAGACAAAAGAAATAACTAATCTAACCTGAAAGGTTATCAAATGCATAATACATACATGCACGTATCTTTAATTTGGCTCTAGCCAAATATCTGTGTCCTTTAATTTTAGTTGTGCATAAGTAGACATTTAAATTTGCACAACTAAAATTTGTATAAAATTGAACAAATAGACGCATACGTCCTACATAACAATTTCATGAGCTATAATACTCGAACTAATTTGTATTATGTCATATCAAAATTATATATCTATTTATTACCTTAAACAAATTTACCGATCTATTTATGTATAATCGAAATTTAAAAACATCAATACTAATAGAAATAATGATCTCTTTTTAACTTCAACTTGAGAAGATATATAGTAATAAATGCTTGAGTCTAGCCACCAACTTGTCACAAACATACAAAAAGGGGGAGACCATTTCAAATAGTGGACATGAAATGTATAGATTCGATCACTTGCTACGTATTTATTTTATTCTAATTAACAAATTAACGTATATATTTATATTAAATGATGACCATTGACGACGTGGTTTGAGAGTCAAAACATTGCAGAATTCTCTGTATCCAAATCTTTTACTTATTGTCTACATTCAGTTTTCCCCTAAAATCATATAAAATATCGACGTCTCCGTTTATAAGATTTACCTTTTTTTAAATCAGTTTTTTTAAAAAATAATATATATCTATATTTAATAATAATTTAGGCTTAAAATCCTAATTCTACTAATTCTAAAATGTAGTACTATTTTTTCTGCATTTGATTGGAATTGATTGGAGGTATTAGCTATTAGGCAGCTCTATATATTATTTATCCCACCATTTATACCTTAGTGATGAGATAAGTTATTCCATATATAGAGTGAACTAACTTATGTCAAGATAATTTCTCCAAGATAACTTGTTCCTAACCAAACGCTAATGAATTGATTATAACCACAAAATATTTATAACTTATTAAAAACCACAAATTTCACAAATCTTTCTTATTAGACTCCATATTTCTATATTTAACAACAATTTAGCTTTAAAATTCTAATTTCACTCTTAATAAAATAATTTATGTCCACACAAATATCTATAATTTACTTTTAATTTTTTTCTTAGATGATTTATTAAATTAAAGTCTTAAACACCATATTCTTGTAATTTTTTCTTAATTAAACTGTATCATATAAATTAAAACAGAAAAGTACTAGATAAGTATCTTTGGAATCTATATTTATTCTTTTATTCGTCTATAAATACCTATTGACAGAAATATACACACACTTATTCGATGAAATAAATTGAGTTGCATATAAATTAATTTAAATATAATTATAATAATTTTTTTAAAAAAAGATTGGAGAGAGAAGTCCAAATCAAAATTCAAATAATTAGAGAAAAATGAGAGGAGAGAATTGAAACACGAATTCTAAAGAAGAAAAAGGCGGTTTCCTTCTCTTTTCTATTCTCATTGGACAAATCTTATCTCAACATCTTCGTAATTAATAACATCTCACCATTTATTTATTTATTATTTTTTGGTTTTCTTCTTAGCTTCATCCTCATCATCATAAAATTAAACTAGGAATGTCAAACGTCAATAATGTTGCTGTCATGCATGTGACTTATTTAACTACTACGAGACTGCATCAATCAATTCGGTTTGATTTTAAAGTTTATCAATTTAATTTATTAATTATCAATTTATCGACTATTGATCATTCTTAAAGAATAACTGAGAGTCCAAGACATACAGAAATATAAATATAAAACTAAACTCTAACTGAAATCACTAAATCAAAATTATGTATTTATTATTAATCTCGATTCGATTTGAACCACCCTTAACTACACGTAACTCTCAAATTATTACTACTATCTACCTTTCGAATTCCTCATGTAAAAAGTGTCTTAGGCTTAACCCCTCACCCTCANAGCGTGTTGAAATAAACAACGGGGACCAAATATTAGCACGCTTATTTTTCAATTTTGCATTTACTCCAAAAGAAAAACAAGAATATAAGAGTGAGTATATATATATATATATATATATAACCTACTCAAATCACATAATTAACGATTAAATGGAACCAAACTAATCAAACATACACAATGATTTATTCTGTCCTAACCTTACTCAATAAATTTATATGATATCTATTACTAGTAAAAAATGGCAGATATTTAAAAAAATAATCAAAATATACAAAAACAGACCTGAATACAACGCTCAAAAATAGAGTACTATTTTTAAAAACCAGCTACAACATTTTATAGCAGTGGATATTAAATGGTTTCACTAATTGTTATTTGTTGGTATGACAATTATTTTTAGGTGGTCCTAGGTTATTATTATTACGAAGATACTTACTATACGATGCATCAGGTGCAAAAACTTAACCGTACAAGCGTCAGGCTCAAATTAGGGTGGTGGGTCATAATTTATATTTTTTAAATTAAAAATAAAATTTTGGAGTCTAATTTTTTAATGCATTTTAACTTACATAATAATTTTTTTAATGCATTATAATAATAATAATTTAGTCCACCGGATATTTATATTCACATCATATGCAAATCACAATTTCAATGACAATTGAATTTATTTCAAAATATACTTATCTTATCTCAATTTATGTAATAACGTTTGACTTAATACAAAATTTTAAGTTATTTTTAAAAAAAAATTCTAATGTAAAATAAGACATTGATACTTATGTGCTTATAAATTATTTCATCAAGAGTAAAGCAGACATTTTCATGTTAACATATTATTACTAAATATAGAAATATATTATTCTTTTTTATAAAAAAATAAATTATATAAATAAAAATAAACATAGAAAAAACCGAGTCATATAAAATAAGACAGACAGAATAATATTTAGATAAAATTATAAAAACTTAGCATGTTTGTCCACCCACCCAACCCACCCCTAGAGTCTATATCTATTGTAGAGAAGTGGTACAGTGTTAGCTGGGTGGGCCTTACTCACTTCATGATCTGTTTATTTGGTTTAAGCACAAAGGCCTTAACCAGCCAGCAAACATGGTAACATGGCCTGTATTTCATAGAATTATATTCATCTATTCAGGGGCGGAGCTAGAATTCAAATATGAACTCTATCGAATTCGATAATTTTTTCTTAAAGGTATAATTTTATTAAAAGATTTACTAAATACGTATAAATATAGTAAAATTTGAAATAATTATTGTAAAATTTAAAATTCTAACTTCGTCAACTATGGCAATAAATGATGATATCTATAAGAAAAAGAATCTTTTTCTTATCCCCCAGATTCATATGAAGATACATCTTCTGCCAATTTCAGTGCCACCAAATATCAATTTATCTTTTATATATTTTGCTTCCTTCACTCATTATATTATACTACACTATGTACCATTTTTCTCCCACAAGATTAAAAAAAAAAGGTCAATAATCCCGTGAGTCTTACATATTCTAGTACATAATTACATAGGAAAAAAATATTTGAATCATTTCAATGGGATCCACATGAAAAAGTAATTTCTACAAAAAAGAGAGTTTATAAACCAGCAACATTTTGAGCTGGTTACTTAAATCTAGTTTTAGACATCTATAACAATAAATATTTTGAATAATTTTATAATATAAAAATAGTAGAATGTACATAAACATTACACTATCTAATGAATATAAAAATGTCATTTTCGAAAGACCATTGACTCAAGTTATTCATATCAAAATAATTACAAAAAGAGCAATTTTAAAACAATCTGAAAACTAATTATAAAATACTCATGTAAATTTACCCCCTCTATTAAAATATATGACTCACTTTCATTTTTAGTCAATTTAAAAAAGAATGACACATTTTTATATTTCGTAACAATTTAACTTTAAAATATTCATTTTGCCCTTATTGATTTATAACCACACAAACTTTATAATTTATTTTAGATCACAATTTTTTCTAAAATATATATTTTACATTTCGTATCAAATTAAATTACTTCACATAGAATAAAAATAATATATATATTTTTTAAAAAGTGCGAAGTTGAAACTGGACCCAACAAAAAATAAAGGAAAAGAATACGTATGTGTATTTTGAAGATGGTCACTATTCACTAATAAGAAATGAATATTAATAGCACAAATTTAATCAAATATAATGCTAAGTTTAAGTACTTACTAAACTTCATAAAGAGACAAGGTATGTGATGTATGAGTACTGAGTAGCTGCCTAGTAAATTGCACTGAATATAATGATTGATTTTTCTTCTTCTTATCACGCAAAATACCTTAAAGTAAAGTACTCTCGTACTTACATCTCTATCTACCCCCACCCCCCTTAAATACCTACCTTTTCCTAAATCATTTTTGCAAATAAAATAAAGAAAAATAAAAATTTACTTTTATATATCTCCCTTTTTTGTTCTTAGAAATGTCCACAAACCATATTTCTTCAGAAACATTTTGGTGGACCAAAAAACAACAATCTTCAATCCCAAATATGTTTGAGTTTAACCTTAACAACAACATGAGCAACAATACTCATAATGAAGATGATGATGAGCTAGGACAAAGTGAAGACAAATTGGAAGAAATTCCAAGAGATCATTTGTTTGAGAAACCATTAACTCCAAGTGATGTTGGAAAGCTTAACAGGTTAGTAATCCCTAAACAGCACGCTGAGAAGTATTTTCCTCTCAGCGGTAATAATAATAATACGAATAATAACGATGGCGGTACTGAAAAGGGATTATTACTGAGTTTCGAAGATGAGTCAGGAAAATCATGGAGATTTCGATATTCTTATTGGAATAGTAGCCAGAGCTATGTATTGACTAAAGGTTGGAGCCGTTTTGTCAAGGAAAAACGTCTTGATGCTGGTGATATTGTTTTGTTTGACCGACACCGGTCAGAATCTGACCGGTTATTTATAGGGTGGAGGCGGAGGAATACTGCCTCCGCCTCCACCTCCATCTCCACTCCTGCTGCAGTGTATCATAACACTGCAGCAACGGCGGTGACTCGAAATATGGGTGGTGGTGGTGGAGGTGGAAGTGGGTGGGCCCACGTATACTACGGTGGGCATCCTTATCCAAGCGCAGGTGCAGGTCTTCTATACCAACCTGACTGTCTTCATGCAGGTATCATTTTCTTCATATGTACATTACATTCCGTTAAAAAAATAATTTTAATTATATATAAATATTATAATTTTTCGTCGATTGAATCCTTGACTACATTATCCATGTACAATTTGTAATTTTGAGCTATATATAAGTCACTTAATTTCTACTCCTTTTCTGTCTTTCACACTGACAGATTGGAGTTTTGTGAAAATCAGCACACTTTCCAAATACATTGGAGATAATTAATTTTAGAATTGATGTTATTATTTTTGTTATAAATGGCATATGCATAGTAGCCCCCCCAAAAAAAAAAGAATGCAAAAAAATAATAATTTATTTTTAATGGGAAAAGAAATGTTCAATTATACCTATCTTGGTGGCCATAGATCTTGCAAAGAGTTGTATATTTTGTAACATTGCAGAAAGTTTGTTTTGTAGGTTTCTAACAAAGATGATGATATTATTTAACTATTGTATTATAATATAACAAGTGGCTACCTATCTGCATATATAAACAAAAAAAAAAGTACTGTTGTTTTGTGTTTTGTATATCTTATTTAGAGATTCTTGCAAATGCCATATGTTTAGGCGGAGCTACAAAGCGCTGAATCTCAGTGGATCACGATAGCAAAACCATTCAATCACTTACCTTTTCCTATTTGTTGGTGACATAAATATAGGGGGAGGAGCAATGCCGAACCAAACAACAAGTGTGAACAATAACACAAGAAGACACGTGAGGTTGTTTGGGGTTAACTTGGAATGTGAGGCCGATGATTCATCGTGGTCGGAGCCACCCCCGACTCCAGATGGTGGTGGCTCTTCTACATCGAGCCACCACCAGGATCATGGTCGGAGTCAGGATCAAGCTAGCCAACACTATTATCAATACCAATTTCAGTATTCAAAGCCTCATGTTACTGTTTCAGCTGCTGCTTCTTCCTATAATAATAACCATAACAATCACAAGGTACATACATGACTCTTAAATGATTTTATCAATGTAAAGTTTTCTTTTTCTCTTTTTAGACTAATTTAGAAAATTGTTAAAGATGTGACTAGTCTCACTTTTCAACTATGATTTTCCTGTTTCATTTACTGAGACAAATATATACAAAAATCTCTACAGTTACCCTAAGCTAGTTATATTATAAGTATACTATATAGTAGTAATATTTAATTCTAAAACTAGTATGTGCCTAACAAGTGGATTAGTTAAAGCAAGATAAAAGTAATGATAAAAGTCGGTCAAAAAATTAAATTAAAAAAATCTTATGTTTATAGTAAGTAGTCTAGTTGAACAAGTAATGTTCTTTTTTGGAAGCAATCAAATTATTTTTATGCTTTTTTTTAAAAAAAAATGATGATAAAACTTTTTGGAGTAAATTTTTTATTTTTCTTTCTTTACATTTACCTTCCTTTTTCTAGTTTCCAAACAAAAGTTTTTGAATTTTTTAATGTTTTTTATTCTTCTTCTCCTTTTGTTACACCTGTTGAGTCGTGTGAAATGAAAATACCCTGAGGGCTAAGCCTGGCATGCCTTTTAATAATATAGTAGTATGTTATCATGTCAACCATTTCATGTGACCTACTTGGTTTTTTCTTCTTCTTTTTTATTTTATTTTGGGGGGGGTGGGGGTAATGTGGTCCAAACTTCTATAGCTGTAATTTAAAAAAACTTGAAAGGCAGCAAACTACAATGTACCTAATGATATTTATTTTATTTTATTAGTAGTTCAAATAGACTAGAGGGTCAAGATGAATCACTACAAAAAAAAACACTAATTTACTACTGATTTTTCCACTAAAAAATGTTCAAAAACTTTCCATAGATATTTTGATTGAAACAATAAAAAATAGAAAAAAAAATAGTAATATTTTCAAATGAAAAAATTATGAAAGTTTTCACTGTTTTAGTGAGAATTTGTTCCATCATATATTTTTTCAGTGAATTTGTTTAGTGAAAAATGACTTAAAAAATCATGATAAATACATTATAACACAATTTTTTTACTAATTCACAGTGGAAAAACCTTTGTGTCTAATAATAATAATAAACTATACTACATGTTATCTAGTCAACTTTGGTAGTCACCACCAAGAATCTAGTACTACTTTACAACCAAACCAAACTCTTTGCCATTCAAGAATATCTTGAAATAGCACCAAACACATCAAAGACTTCAGCTACTTAGCAATGGACCATTTTAAGCTTGGATAGTGACAATACACATTACTTTTTTTGTGATTGATTGAATCTCAATACTATTCCTTTCCCACCCCATATCTTTTTTAGGTTTGAAGACTTTGGGACCCTAACATTCAAAATTAGGTTTATACAAATAAAACTACATCTAGTAAGTTTCCAAAAGATAATGCTTAGGCTAGTTCAATATAATCTCCATTATTTTTTTAGTTTAGAAAGTGACAATTCATTATTAAAGTCAAATTCTCCTTTATCTATTTTCTAATAAAGGGGCTCTGACTAGAGGTCCAAAAATCAGTAGGAGAGTAGTGACATTCTCACTGCAACAAATAAATGATTTCACAGCAATAATAAGTGTCATTATATTATATTTAAGGGTAATAATAAATATAGGTATTTATAGCCAACACTCTATACATATACTGCTAAAGAATTCACGACTTTGGATGCCATGGCAGTATTTTTTATTATTACGAAATGTCTCTTTTGTTGTGGTATGTTTAGAATCAACATGAAACACTGTCTTGCTTCTGTTAAAGACAGAAAAGCTTAATTTATTTATAATATATAATCTCCTTTTAATGATGCTTTCAACCCTTTTAAACATGTACTTAATTCTTGATTCTTCAAATTGAAGCTTTGCAATTTATTACTAGTAACTAAGCCACCAAATAACCAAATAGTCCACTGCTGGTATGTATTATTTTGTGACTAATTCTTTTTATTTTATTTCTATAGTTTTTGAATGCTCAAACCTCTATGAAATAAATGATGGGATTGCTAATAATTATACTGTACGGCTGTAACAGGATATGAATTTCTCCAGAGATGTCAACCAGATGAGATATCACCAGGGATAAGATCTGTAGATTTGACAACCAGGATTGTCTATTACAGGCACTTGGAATTTATTTTTATTTTTTTCTTTAAAAAATATTCTTGAAAAAATAGGAAAAGAAAATCCTAAAAGGGTAAAAATCCCAGATTTTCTGGCAACTTTCTCCCCCTAGAAAAAGGTAGTATATATCATAAAACTTTTAACACCTATTCCAAGTCCAGAGGGAATTGATAGAATGAAAATATTGGAGGTGAAGCTTTGAAAGAGACTTTAGGGTGTCTGTGGGCCCATCAGATTATAGCCTGAGCAGATGGAGGAATATATATATGGTCAATGTACATTCTATCCTTTACAGACCCCACTTGTGCGATTCCGCTGGATATGTCATTGTATTTTGGTTGCTACTGTGGAGATTCTGCCTGAAGATTTTTGTGAGGGGCTTTCATCCTAATCATGACAATTGACCAAAACTGAAGGATAGTAATAGTAAGACGAAGAAGAAAGATGGTTCTTTTACCAAAGTGGTGATGGTAGTGGTAGTGGGTGGTGGACTTGTCTTGTTATTGGTGATAAGATGGATGTCTGTCACAACCCATTAGTCATTTAGGAGGACAAAAAATATGTTCTTTGCCAACTCTTGAAAGGCAACTAACAGTTTTAACTGCTTTTCTTTCACATGTTGATGCAATGGCATAATACTTTTTGTTCAACAGTAGTAGTAGTAGTATGTATATGTACATTGTACTTTTTGTGTTTTCATGATTCATATGAAAATCTGATGAAAAGACTCATCAATCTTACCTGTGTGAATTGTAAGTTTCATTTGTCACCAACATCAGTCAAATAACCAGATAATCGATATCTTAATAGTTCTAAATCGATAGTCTTCAAAACCAAACCAACTGATATGGAGCGCTATTTAAGAGTATAATTGTAGTTTGAATTCGAATAGTCTTAGAAGTCTCTACTTGTCATAACACTGGCACCATAACTTTGTTGTTTCTAAGCATTTTCTTATTCACTAAATCTCCAATTACATCTTTCTAAGGAAGCAGTTAATATTTTTAAATTGTCTTGGAGAATCCTCACAATCAGCTTTAGAGTTGAATTAGGTTCAAGATTCAATTTTTTTTTTATCCCTCAATGATACTCAAAGAAAAGATGTAGCAAGGTGGCCAGTAATTATCTGCTGATAATTCCAATATTGTCATTTTCTATTTTGACAATAGAAACTGTCCTATATTTCACATTTTTTAGTGTTTTATACGAGTTCATTCATGCATAATCCAGCAAGCAATTACTCCAAAATACAGGAACATTTACGTTTTAGGAAACGCGTATACAACTGAATCGTGAGATATGTGTCCATATTTTTCTATGAAATTCTTGCGGAGTAATAAGCACTTACTTTGGAAGAATATGAGGACAAAGGCACCGCCATTGGAACATGAATACGGCTTTGGAAGCATGTCAATCACTTTCCATATAGCACAGGCTGCAGGCTTTTCATTCTGGCCACATGTCCAAAACACAAGTTGCAAATGAATTGGTAAGAATATAACACTATGCCTAGTTGAATAAATCAACCAAAAGAAGAAAAGTTAGATGAGTATTAGAACTAGTACTTTTTTGTGTCAACAGTGGACCATTAAGAATCAAGAATGAAAAGGATGCCCCATTGACTTCTACTAAGGACTCACAGCAAGATTTTAGTGCTCCTGCAAGTGGGAGAGTGTCACTAGATACACAAACAAAATAGAGGTGGTGGCTTATCACAAGATTGAATGGACTCCTCTTGCAACAATAGTCAATCATCACAGTAACAAAACATCTAATAACAGAATGGACCATTTTCTTCCATTAGTTTTCCTCAAGCTCTACATTTGTAGTATGTTCTTTACCTTTTCTACATGCAAGTGGATCAAATTGCGTTGTTTCAATCAGATGAATACCAAGAGTATGTACCTAGACAACTCTTGATAGGATAATCGAATCACGTGACTTGGTATTCTCCAAACCGGTTGGCAGCTATTTCACACATAATAATTGAAGCTAGCAGTCGAGAATAAGGCCAAAATCACAGTACATGCACTAAAGAAACATAGAATAATTCCTGATTCAGTCTTATGTAGGATCCACGATGATGATAGAACTATAATTTATCGGACATGGTAGAAGATTCTTATTACAATGTGCTCAAATGAAGACCCATGTGCTTGACAGATTTCAATCAAGAGACAAATTCCATGACCCCGCCAACATATACCTAATAAGAACACCCACAAACAGTCACATATGGGTCCGGAACTACAAGTGCTGAAACTATCCTAATGGAAAGCTGATGGCACGTCAAATAAAGATGGCAAGAGATGCACGAACTTTATCAGAGGAGGCTCTAGACACCGAGCAAGACACCTCGATGATAGATTCAAGGGCTAAATCATTATATGCTTTTGCTTTAGAATCTGCAGCACATACTATGGGGAATAAAGTACCAAATAGAAGGCAATATTTGGGTGGAAGTCATTTTCAACTATCTTACATCCAATCCTGGCTCACCTGACCTGTTTCGGTCTAGTCCTGCCTCCTCCATCCAAACTTGAAATCAAACTACAGATTTAACTTCAAGCAACCAATTACTCCAAAAAGCAACTAAAAAGCTCAAATGACAACTCCCTTCCCACATGCATTTGGTGAGGGCTAGGCTTATGTATTTGATCCTGACCTTACACGTTGAGGTTCAATTGATGTCAAGCCAAATCACTTTTACAAACAAGAGCCTCAATGAGTTGAACATGACCATTTGCGATGTAATCTCCTTCCCCCATTTCCCCAATACATACTGAAAGCAAACCACAACAGCATCAGTAATTATGCAGAAGTCCAAAGGTCAAGTTCGTATAGAGTATTTAAGAGAACTCACAACTTTTACTTCGGAGGCCAAGATTGTTCTTTGGCTGCAGAAGTGTCCTTGTGCAATTTAGCATCCTCGTTTTTTCTCCATGACTGTTGAATACCTTCTTGATATCCCACCATGAAACCTTTAAGTGCATCTTTATATGTTGATGCTCTTGTCATGTAAACACGCTGTAATGCTGGTCGTAGTGTCTACCGTCTCCATTCTACCTCTTGCATCCATATCTAGGCTAGAAGAGATGTCAGAGGTTCAGAACTCAAACTAGAAAAGATTTGATCCGAGTTAACTACTCATTGAAGAGACTACAAAAGAAGTCCAACTAATTTATAATAATATTGTATTAGCAAGTATGTGCTATAAGTCAGATTGGAAGAAATAGTTATTCAGAATATGGTTACAAGCGTCTCTAGTAAACTCTCACGGGGTTGTATTATATCCAGGATACATTTAATTCTTGCAGGTTTTTTAATAGCACACTATAACTTTAATATTTAAGACTCAAGGCACTCACTGACCAAAAAGCTACCCGATTGTTCATACCTGAAGACAAATGAATCATAGAATGAGAAGCAACAAAAAATTCATGTAAATTCAGTTGCCTGTCCTCTAGGTTAACCCAGCTTTAAACTTTAAGTCCTGCCTCACTCCCTACTTAAAGTTGTTACAGATGAACTAAAAGAGTATATAGCAGCTGTAGTCCTCTATACAAGTCACTTCTAACAGTCTTAGTAGATAAAATAGGAGAATGAACTCATTGTAATTGTGTTCTTCTATTTTTCAAACTGAGTCAGGTTGAACGGGAGTGAAAGCCTGTGTTAGGATTAATTGAAAAAAAAACTCTACACCCACACTGTGCTTGAGAGCTCTCGAACAGGATGATTTGGAGGTGACTTTCTCTGTGAGCTTTTCATAGACAATATGGCCAGCGGAAGCCTCCACATAAGGTTACTCAGCCCCCTAACCTCCCGTGAACCCCTCTTATGCTACCCTCCTAAAAACACCCAGGAAAAACCCCACCATGCAACCTATACCCCTCAAACCTATTGTATACCATCACGGCGAACTCACGGCTCGTTGATCTGTGGATAAAGTTGATCGTGTGATAGTAATTGTTTTTGGATAAGGTATAGTCCAGAGAATTTATTATATGCTATTGTTGGTAAATTCTCTAATGGATGGATGGAAATACAGGAATTGTGCAAGATCATTCCTACGCAATGTGAGGTGAATTGTAAGATTTTTGTGCAAACTGCAATGGACATGTTCTTATTCGATTGACATTGCTTTAAAATTATGTCCACTTGTTGTCTAAGCGTGCTTACTATCTCAAAGCCAAGGATGGTTTCTGTCAATTGTGTCATCCTTGGTTTGATTCGGAAGAAGAAACTTCCATTGCTATTGCATGGAGTTCCTTCTACTATTTTGCCTCCTAAATTTTTTTGTAAAGGAATCCTAGCTAACTTGCTCCATCAGTTGGGAAGTCATTACATGTTGAAATGGCAACAAAGAACAAAGCAAGGCCAATTTATGTGAGGGTAAAAGTTGAAGTGAATTTACTTGGTGAATTCCCAAAGTGTGCAAATTCAAATTGGTGTGGTGAGGTGTTACTAGAGAGGTAAGAACGAAATAGATAACGGTAAGCATAATTATATGCCTAAACATTGTAAAGAACGCAAATTACAAGGGCATAATATGGTTGTCGAGTCTTACATCCTGAATTAATTGAGGAGACGCAAGGAAATAATGAAGGCAACGGTGATGTTGAGAACAATGGGAAAAGTGTGGAACCAAATGACAAAGGGAAGGCTCCTCCCAAGTGTTAAAGAGTGGATAAGTTTTAAGGAACGTGAGTGATAAATGGAGATGGCAAGAAGCTAGAAGTAAGAAATTTAATGCCCATAGATCTCAAGAACAAAATTCATCGAAGGATGACAATAAGGCTTGTTGGAGTCCCACATCAGTGGGATAATAAGCACCTTGGTCTCGTTATATGGTCTTGGGCAGTTCTCCCCTTAGGAGGTAGCTTTTGGGGCAATCCCAATTCGTTGTTTCCGATGATGGGACCCAGCCTTATATTGTCCATGCTCCAGATGTCCAATCATGGATGTGTGGGGGGTTCGAATCCCATCCTAATAAAGGAACTATGGTTCCTACACAAACTGGGAAATAATTTGCAGCACTTGTTGATGAAGCGGAAAGCCAAGATAGTGATGCAAACTGATAGCATTGGTGGAGGTAATTGATGCCTCAATTGGAAAGGGGAAGGTTAATCCTAATCCTACTGGGATTCAATTGCAGGCAGAGGCTAAGGATTCTAATCGTAAAGGAGCTGAAGTTGTTGGACATGGAGCGGGGAAGACAAAGAATAGGTGCAAAACTCAAAAGATTTAATGATGAATGCATTTTCAAGAATTTAAAGGACCTATTTTGGAGGTCACACACTTGATCAAGAAGGAGCCACATCATGCTCTTTAGCTAATATCTTGTAGCTTGGATGAAACTCCACTTAGAAGTTCCTTTAAATTCTTGAATTTTTGGGCTAAGCACGAGACTTTCCCTGACTTAGTGAGGCAGCATTGGAGGGCATATGTACAAGGGATTTTTTCATCATCTTTCATCACAAATTGAAGAATGTTAAGCAAGTTTCGATAGGGTGGATTAAGGCCACACTGGGGGACACTAATAAAGTCATGAGGTTCAATGAAGAATGTTTAGCAAGCTTTGAGAGGGTGGATTAGGGACACTTAAGGCCACGCTGGGGGACACTAATACAGTTCATACAGTTTCTTTCTTTTGTTATTTGTTATCGTCTGTTATGATATTTAAGTGATCGCACTATTTTACTGATGTTACTATTCCTTGCATGTATGCTGTACACTGCTTTTCTATTAGCGGCATGTTTTCTTCACTATCGTTTTTTCCTTTTCATTACTACTTTGATTTGTTTCACTTGAGTTGAGGGTCTCTCGAAAATAGTCTTTCTACCTCCATGAGGTAGGGGAAAGGTATGCCCTCCCCAGACCCCACTTTGTGGAATTTCACTGGGTATGTTGTTGTTGTTGTTTGTGATGCAGAATCCTTCTAGTATTTTGAATCTTAAACGAGAGACTTTTGCCTTTTTCACTATCATTGCTCTAACAATAGTGTGTGCATCTATAACTCCTAACTAAGCCATCAAATTCATGAAAGCAATTCTAGTCTCAACAGTTTTTTAATGTCTGAACTAGACCTAATATTCTATTTGCAGGTAAACCTAAAGGACTCTGTCTTCATTGTCTCTTTCACAGAGTAGCAAATCACATAAATGATCGATCAGTATTTCTACCCAGGTTACTAAGGCTGTTCAAGGCATACTCGCTAGCTAGTAGATTATAGAGATTTGGAACCAAACTAGCATATCCCACCATTCATATTTCCAGTTACTACAAATGTCAACATGGTATGAAGTCCATGACACAACAGAATTATATAATTAGTTCTTTCCCTATATATGCTTCATACACAAATTTTGCTTCACAAAATTACTAATTGCAGTTAACATACTCCTAGTACATTTGGCATAAATATTTGCCAAACAAAGAGACAGCAACAAGACATGCAATAGTTAGGGGCAGGTAAGGGTCTTAATATTAACGTAAAAAGCAGTTCTGTTTGATGCAAACAAAACGTTTGACATTAGCCACCTACATAATTTTCCACAAGAAAAGAAAGTTTGCACTACAAGAAATTATATTTACGAAATAAGTACTTGCTAACATCTATTTGACAAGCAAGTGTCAGTAATTTCAAAGTAGGAAATCTTCCGACATTTATATTACAATTGGGTGCTTCCTAGATGATGCATGATCCTGGGCTGGGATGCTTCATGCGTGGGCTACCTTTTTGCTATTACAGTTGGTAATTAATTGTGACATTTATTTACGACTATTTTTAAAATCAGCATTATGAGTTTCCAACTCATTTCTTAGGACATATTTAAGAGGGATTGGAAAATTTGGATTGTTGGTCAGACTTGTGCAATCGTCTACAAATTATGAGTGACACTATGATATTGCCATGCTATGAAAGATTGGGAGAGGCTGGTGGAGCCGTGGAGATGAGGGTAAGGAGGAGGGTTTTCAATTAACGAGAACCAGTTCGGTTTCATGACGGGGCGATTACAGAAGAAGATTGGTGGAGCAGTATACGGAAAGAAATAGAGACTTGCATATGGTGTTTAGTGACCTTGAAAAATCATACGACAAAGTTCCGAGAGAAGTTCTATGGAGATGTTTGGAGACCAAAAGTGTTCCAATCATGTACATTAGGACTATTAAGGACACGTTAATGGAGCTAAGACCCGGGTGAGGAGAGGGAGAGGAGACACGGGTCACTTTCCAACGGTAATGGGGTTGCATCAGGGGTCGACTCTTAGCCTGTTTTTATTAGCTTTGGCTATGGATTTTCCGACGCGCACATTCAAGAAAGGTCCTTGATGCATGTTATTTGTCGGTGACATTGTACTGATTAAGGAGATGCATAGCGAAGTTAACGACAAACCTGAGGTGTGGAGATAGATCCTAGAGTCGAAAGGTTTCAAATTGAGCAAGACTAAGACAAAGTACGTGAAGTGCAAGTTCAGTTATGTGCCTCGTGTAGCAGAGAAGGAAGTAAGGTTGGATTCTCAAGTCATCTCCAAGAAAGGGAGTTTCGAGTACCTGGGGAGCTATTATTCGAGGAAACTGACAGATTGACAAGGATGTTACACATCGCACTGATGTGGGGTTGTTAAAATAGAGTCTAGCCCCTGGTGTCTTATGTGATAAAAAGGTGTCACTAAGATTTAATGGTAAGTTCTATAGAGCAATAATTAGACAAACTTTGTCGTATGGGGCAGAGTGTTAGCTAGTCAAGAACTCTCATGTTCAAAAGATAAAATTTGCAAAAATGAGGATGTTAAAATGGATGTGTGGGCTTACTAGGAGAGATATAATCAGAAATGAAGATATTCATGCCAAGGTGGAAGTGGCCATGGACAAGATGCAGAAGTCTAGAATGAGATGGTTTGGGCATGTCAAGAGGAGATGCATGGACGCCCCAGCGAGGAGGTGTGAGAGGTTGACGATAGAGGGACTAAGGAGAGGTAGGGGTAGGCCAAAGAAGTATTGGGGAGAGGTAATCCGAAAGGATATGACGAGCCTTAAGCTTACCTAGGACATGACCCCTGATAGGAAGGCATGGAGGTCGAGGACTGGGGTAGAAGGCTAGTAGTAGATAGTTTTGCACCTGGTTTCTCTAGCTAGTGGTATTAGAATTATTTTTGATATTTTATTATTTTTCTATTACTACTTGTTGTCTCGTATGCCCGTATTTTCGTACTTCCAGTTGTTGCTTATGTCTCTATATGTTGTGTCTTTACTTTCTTTGAGTTGAGGGTCTTTCAAAAACAACCTCCTCTCTAACTGACAAGGTAGAGGTAAGGTACGTGTACACTTTAACCTCCCCAAATCCCACTTGTCGGACCACACTGGGTACGCTGTTGTTGTTACTTACTATTGTATTGAAAAAGTTTCTTTTGCCATTTTTCTTTCAGAAATGAAGTTTTAAATTTTATGTCATTGACATGATACCATAACCATTCAAGCTCAAAGTATATACCTTAATGTCATTCACATAGATAATTTAAACTGAAATCGGATTCTTCAATACAACATTCCTCTATAATTTTGTTTCCCCAAAAATTGGGAATATTTGTAGCCTTCACAACTAAAATTGTGTTAAAGTCAAATAATTTGTCCTAAATCAATCAAATAACCAACCTTGGAAAAATGAGTGATTTCTTCACTTCTTGCAACTCTTCATCCATTTCCTGTCCAATTTGCTTGGTGGAGCTGCACATTCGAAAATCATCTGGTGGAAAATAGAGGCAGGTAAAAGCAGAAGGAAATCTCACCATTTGTATTCAAGTACAGGTCATAACACTCAGGTTCTTCTGATCAATGTAAGACATACTTTTTTCTTCTTTTTTTTTCTTGAAAAGAAAGATGATAACACATTATCAAATGCAAATCCAACAAAAGTCCTTCCTGGTTATAGAGTATACACTATACAGTATAAAACAGAAGGTGCAAGTAGATTTATATACGATAATAAGGAGTATCTAAACCAAGACACTTGTACATGTGAAGTGTACATAATGCACAAGTATTTAAGCACACAATCTTGTATTAAAGCATATGACAAAGTTCATTTTCTTTTTCTCTGTTAAGGTTACACACAAAGTCCACCTTTCTGCTAAGCCAGCTTCCTGTGAGTAAGCCAGTGCTAAAAAAGAGGACTAAAGAAAAGCTAAATATTCATTGATATAGATGCAGTGCCAATTACTTTCTGCCAATTGTAGCGGTGACTGGTAAGCACTTCAATTAATAGTTTGCAGGATTTCTAGAATAGGAAAAGGCTTTTTCTTTAGAGTAAAGACTCTTCACTTGATTCTTTCACCCAGCTCAGCGGATGAGTGGCCGTATTAGACACCTCTTCATCTTACGGCTAGTGTGCTATTTGAGATACTTGAAAATGGGTGTAGCGATAGAATGTTTTGAATCAATAATTCCTCAAGAGTCCTTGGTAGTACATTTAATACAGTTATTCTATACATTAGGCCTCAGCAGTAGTGAAGTATGTAACTGAGAAGCAGACTTTTTAATATTCGGATCTGGTTTACAAATAAAGAATATTGAGATCCAAATGACATCCAAAGTTATAAATTACCCAGGCAAGTTCATAACACCCTTTCAACATCTGATGGTATGAACATGTTCTTTTGCTTTACATCCCACAAACAATACAACACGAAGGATTCAGTCAAAGGCAGTCATATGAATTTTATCAAAATAAGAGAAGATAAGAAGAGTTCAAACATAGCATGACTAACGAGCTAATCTTTGGCAATCCAACTCATTTTGAACTAATAGAAATCCAATTCTTTAACAAAAAGCTCATGAAGTCATAACATTCAATCTAGAATTCTATTATGGAAACACTTACACCTTTCATTTGGAAACAGATTCTTTATATGCTATCATCATCTCAATTCCTCTAAAAACATAGTTATGAGCTAATTAGCATTTTCATCCAAATAATAGTATCTTAACAGTTAAGACGCTCCATTCGTAATATCTAATAATCTTCTCGAGTAGGTCAGTTGATGCATTTCATATAACAATATGTTCATGAAACAATATATACAACTAAAGAATGGGAAGTTCTTCCAAGTTCCAACTAATGAAAATAACTACAACAGATGCAGTATCAGTTGCAGTATGTCTAATATATCAGTCGATCGACTAGCAATACAAAAGCTAAGCATTCCATACCTTGTTTTAGCAATGCAAAAGCTAATCAGTGACCATATCAACACCACATAGAAAAGGTCCTTCCCACCAGAAGCAGAGCTAATAGTCCACATGCGGATTCAGCCTCAAATATATACAAATATTAAATTCAGAATCCATCAAGTTGAAATCATAGCTTCGCCTCTACTGAATTCCCACTTAAAACAGCAGTATGAGAAGCCTGACGAAAAAATCATAATCAACTGTTACTATATAGTATTAGGTTGCTAACGCAAACAAAATATGAGGATTCACAATTAATGAACAACATTACTATTAACCTAGAAATACAATTGAGGAAGCTTACTACCACAGTTTTCTCGATCGATAGATGAAACTGAATGACCGAAAAAGCAGAAACGCCCGCACTTCAGATCTTCCATGCCTGAAATTGCACGTACATACATATAAAAAAGTTGTCAAAATCAAGCTTAGCTGTGGTTTGAGTTTCTCTCTCGGGCAATTTATCAAACACCTTATGCAATCTGCAACTCCAATTTTTTCTTTGAAAACTGAAAGTGAACAACAGACCAGGCGGGAGCAGAATTTGAATTTAATGGAATTCTAATCACGCTATAACTTGTTCCCAATACTAAACATTCGGGCCGAATTCGTAATCAACCCATGGCTCTGCCACGCTAACATTATTCGTAATACTAGTGGTGGAATTAAGATTTTTACTAAGAGAAGAAATAAACATTCAAAGAAGTCAAAGGATATATCTACCATATCTACACCAAAAAAATGATTTTAAATTTTTAATTATATATAAAGAGTGCAATTTTCCACTAATCAAAGTTCATATGAACCCATTTGCCCTATTTGGCTTCGTCAAATGTATGCATGTGGACAGTTTAAATGTCTACATGCAACAACTAAGTTAATAACATAAATATCGGTTGAGACCAAGTTTTCAAAATGATTATTTAAAAGTAAATAAAATAAAGGGTTGGTGATTCTAAATGCTTGATTATGTATATAAAAATTAAAATTATATTTTATAAAAATATACCATTAAAATGATTATTTTAAATATATAAATTGGTCTCATTTGCTTCTCTGTTTGCTCTGTTTTTTATTCATTAGCAACTCGTTCTTTCTCTCTTTTTTAATGGTTACTAATCAACGTCAAATACAATAACGTTTGAAAGAATTTAGTAGGTGGATAGGCTCTTTAAGACTATCAACGTTGTCCTAAGAACTTTCCGTCTTAAAAAACTTTAACATTTAATTTTTATTAAATTCAAAATTTTCTATACACATAATTCTTCAAGTATTTAGATTCACCAATCTTTCAATTTAATTTATTTTATATATTTAAAAATAATCATTCTGTTAAATAGTTAACTTTTGTTAATTTTAAGGATCAAAATCGCACACTTTAAATAATTAAAGATTAAATATGCATAGTCAAATAACACAAGGATATGAAGTGTAATTAAGCAAATTGTAGCTATGAAGCATAATTAAGTTTAATCTCTTTACTATATTTATGAAATTTTCTCCTCTTCTAATTATGTTCATAGTATAATTAACACTAATTAGTCTCCTAATTAAGATTGATTAGGTCCGTGTAAGCAGGGCATGATTAGACGAAGTTATAAATCAAGGTTATCTTTTTACTATTTTCCATCTGTTTAAACTACTTTTTGTGCCTTTATTAAATAATAATGAGTATAATAATATACGATAGCCAAATTTTGGGGCAAAAAGATATTTGTTCTATCGTATTAAGGGTATAATACACAATATTCTTAATAATTATGTCATATATTAGTGTCTTAATAAGAAATCTTCCTTAATAATTATGTCATATATTAGTTATTGAATTAATTTCCAAACAAATTACTCTTTGTCCCAATTTATACACTTACTTTTCTTTTTAATCCGTATTAAAAAAAAAAGACACATTTTTATAATTAGTAACAATTTAACTTTAAAATTTCAATTCTATCCTTAATGAAAATAATTGAAATACACACAAACCTCTCAAACTTATTTCATACCATAAAATTTTGATTAACTCCCCAAATGATACTTAAGGGAGTCATATTTGATTTACGCCAAAAAAGGAAATAATATTACTCAATACACATAAAAAAATTAATTAGAGTATAACTAGGACTCTAATTGTTTTTAATATCTTTTTCTAAATCTTAATTTGAAAGTTTACTTGACCGTGTAAAGAAGTTTTATATACTGACTAGGCACAAAACTTAAACTCAAATCAAATTACATCATATAAATTGAAATCGGAGTAATAATATCCCTATCACCACTCATCCTCCTTTTATATATACATAGCAACAAAACATACCTTTTTAATATATTCTCCTCTTCTCATGGATCTCCCACCACTTTCTCATCAACAAGAAAACAACAACAAGAATAATAATCTCTTGTTCAAATTTGTAAAGAAATATATGTATCATGTATTATTTTTTCTATTTTTATTCTTTTCTTCTATTCTTTTCTACAATTTACTAAGCCCACTTTATCATGACCCTCTCGTAATTGGCAATATTAGTTTTTTTTCCAAAAATTCTACTTGTGATTACTCTTATGGAAAATGGATTTGGGATGAAAAATATGTTGTTGATCAATATAATGAGAATTGTCCTTTCTTGGATCCCGGTTTCCGGTGCCGGAAAAGTGGTCGCCGGGATATGGATTACCGGAAGTGGCGATGGCAACCTCAACATTGTCATCTTCCAAGGTAATAATATTAAGTTTGTTTGAAAATATTTTATATTTAGGTTAATTACTATTTGCATATATGTTCCATGCTTTATTATAATCATTTAAAAAAATATACATATTTTTTTTGTCTTTCTTTTTTGTATGGTTTTCTTTGTTATAACCGTAAACTAATTTCACAAAGTTAGTGGCATACATGTAGTGAAGGGTGACTAGCTGAACACTCTTTATCATACCTTGACTAGTTTCACAAGATAGTGGCGTACATGTAGTAAAGGGTGACCAGTTGAACACTCTTTGTCATACCTTGACTAGTTCCACAAGATAGTGGCGTATATGTAGTAAAGGGTGATCAGTTGAACACCCTTTGTCATACCTTGACTATTCCACAAGATAGTGGCGTACATGTAGTAAAAGTTGACCAGTTGAACACCCTTTGTCATACCTTGACTAGTTTCACAAGATAGTGGCGTACATGTAATAAAGGGTGACCAGTTGAACACCTTTTGTCATAATTTTGAACACTCTTAATGAAATTTCTAGCTTCACTACGGCCACCCATCAAGACTAAAAAATACATGGAAAGAAACCTCCTAGTGTTTTGTCTAACAGAATTGAACTTAAAATCTCATGGTGTACAATGTACTTCATTGACCACTCGATTGAGTTTCAAGTTGTGCAATGTTAACCTTTGAAGATTTCTTAGTTTCGTTAACAAGAGATGAATATAATAATAATATAATGATGAGAATGACAATGCATGTATTGTAATATATATTTCTTGAACTCCTCACCTTCCCTCAAAATAAAACTATTTATTTTTCTTTCACATATACTTAAAGTGATGTGGAATTTGAAAAGGTAACAAATTGAGAAGGACTTTTAGTTTCCTTAGAAGTTATGTCAATGCAACAAAATGGCTAATTCACAAAGCAAGTGTATGTGGCTTCTTTTTTTTTATGGATATATAGTGCTTTCATGTTGTTAGAAATCATGAGGTGTGTAAAAGTTGTAGCTTTATGATTACATTCACCCTAATTTGTTATGCCTTTTCACACTGAGTGCGTATTAAGATCATTGCCAAATGGATCTTAATATTCACAGTTTACTAATGTTTGTGAACATTAGTAATTGGGTTGCTAGAGGCAACTTTGGCAATGATATTGGGCAAATCGTTTGTCTGACTTGAATATGGTTAATTCAGAGAATCACGTTTGCAATAAATTTTAATGTATGGAAATTAAATTCTAACCTGTAACTACAAACAAAATATGAAGAAAGAAGAAGTAATAAACAATGTAGATACAATTATGATTCTTTTTACTGAATTTTCTTTTTATTTCTCTCTTGATTCTTCTCTTTGCATTTTCTTCGTGATTCCAGAGGTGCTGAACTCTTCTCTTTGATATTTCTAAGGTACATAGGATGATTTGAACCTCCTTAAAATTCATATCAAGGGCCGCTTTATTTTTCTCTTTAAATTTTCTTCGATATTTCCAAGGTAGGATGATTTAGACCTCAAGGAGGGTCTTGTGATATGATTTGGGCCTCAAGGAATATTTTGTAATCTACTTGAAGTATTTGAATGACAAGTAGAGTCTGGTCATATCTTGATCTCTTTATATCGAGACGTCGATTTAAGAAAAATATATTATCCTATGCATAGACATGAACTAGAGTTTAGAAAATTTTGAGTTTTAAACTATGGTTCTTTGTGAGTAACATTTTATTATTGCAGGTTCAATGCAAAGGATTTCCTCGAACGTAGTCGAAATGGTCGAATAGTGTTTGCTGGAGATTCAATTGGAAGAAACCAATGGGAATCTATGATATGTATGTTAGCACAAGGTGTATCTAACCAATCCACCATATATGAAGAATTTGGAAACCCCATAACCAAACACAGAGGTTATCTCTCTATGAAATTTCAAGAGTACAATCTTACTGTTGAATATTACAGAGTACCTTTCCTCGTAGTCGTTGATCGTCCTCCCGCGAATGCATCGAAAGAAGTGAGAGGAGTGATCAGACTTGATAAGCTGCACTGGTATTTCACAAAGTGGGTTGATGCAGATGTAATTATATTCAATGCTGGACATTGGTGGAATGAAGACAAAACTATTAACATGTATGAATCCCAAGTGCTTTAGCAATAATCAAATATATCTGGATTCTTTGACCATAAGAACTTCACCAATCACTAACATTACACAAATGTATTGCAGGGGCATCCATTTCCAGGAAGGAACAACGGTGAACATGACGATGGATGTTGTGGAAGCTTTTCAAAGATCCTTGAATACTTGGGCGTCGTGGGTGATTCAAAATACCAAGCCTGAAAAGAGTCACATCTTCTTCCGCAGCGTTTCACCAGTACACTACAGGTAAGTACTTTGTAGGAACTAATCAGTTGCAATACAAATACAGTATACTAACTGACGCTAGTGGAACTGAATTTGGTTAAATTGATTTGCAGGGATGGAGCATGGAATGAAGGTGGCCATTGCCACACAAATACAGCACCAGAAACAGACTATACCAAGCTGGAGAATGAGCCAACCAACAATATATTCATTTCTGAGGTAGTTGAGAAAATGCAAAATACAAGAAGAAACATGACCTTCCTAAACATCACATATCTAAGTGAGTTCAGGAAAGATGGTCACCCTTCAGAATATCGTGAACCTGGCACCCCGGCTGGTGCACCACAAGACTGCAGCCACTGGTGCCTACCGGGAGTGCCAGACTCTTGGAATGAACTTCTTTACGCCTATCTACTGTTGAATGGATATAGAACCAAGTTGAAATGAATTTGACGGTAGAACTATATGATTAGCTGTTTTCGTATGCTTTAACCTGGGCTATTCATCAGCCTTTTCAGTTGGATTCACCTCAGTTTCCATTTCCTTGACTTTCTCAAGCTGCCTTAGGAGGTCTAATCTGTCTGGTCCATACGTAGAAGGTATCTGCCAAAAAGGAAATCAACCAGTTAACACAGCAGATAGGCTCACTAAATTTGACAGGAAATTCATGATCAACTACACACCAGAGATGGCATATATCTTTGAATTGCAGCCAACATAGCAGCATGCCCAACTGCTGTAACCTGCAAGAAAAACTATCCCATGTCAGCGTGCACTGAATCAAGCTACACGAGTAAAAGAGATGCTGCAATCACGTAGCAGGTGTGGAAGGAGAGAGAGAGCTTGAGCTTTGTTCAAATGGGCTATTTTTCTAATTGCAACTCAGCGGAAGACCTTCAAACTAGTTGATTGGGCATCAACAACTATGCACTTATTGTTACTAATAGCTTCATTGCACTTAGTAATATATTTTACAAGCTTGAAAAACCATGACACTCGGGGAATAATCAATGGGTTTCATTGCCAGTTAAAGGTCCATGTCTTCAATTACAGTTAGTATCCTCAGTTCAATACAGATCTTGGACATGCGTGACAATGAAACTGTTTAAGAAACAGAAAATAAAAATAAGCAGAATTTCAATCTTTTTGGAATATGAACTATCGCTGTCTAATCAGCAAGTTCTGTGGAGCTTGAACTTTTTTGCCTGATAAAGAACAATGGAATAGAAGTATAGAACTACTTACAGGGAGAAGCATAAGAAATCCAATAGGTACGACTGATGCCAAGTCAGTAAAAGTTCTCCGCAATGCTTGCTTCTCTTTTTCTGTCAACTCATCCCCTACTATGGACCTCCGAAGTAGCCCTAGAGCTGCAGCAACATCGATAGCGAGAAGCTGAGTTCCTTGCAAAACATCCTGGACATGGAAAATCCTTATTACTCTATCTGAGAGTCTTAATAGACAACTATGAATTCTTACTACTAACTGCTCCTGCAGATAAGGTGCTGAGTCATGGTTTCCAACAGAATAGTAAGACATGGAATCAGGAATACATGTGTAGTGTAATCTCTAAACTCTAAATTATAAACTCTACTTTGAATGCTTATAAGAACTCCGCTCCCTCCACGTACAACAATAAAGACCCAGAACAGGAAGGTCCGGACCAAATGGAGGCAGGTAATCAAAACACACAAAGTACTATAAAAAGAAAGAAGAAAACGAGCACTAGCTATAAGAACAAGAATAGTCGATTAAAAAGTAAACAATTATCTAATAGTAATAAGCCCATGGAGGAACCCAAACCGAATGCAATTCCATACATATTGATCGAAGTTCTCTTTCTTAGACAATTAGTGGAGTTCAAAGCTAATTAAATGGGCCACATGTCTATCCCCATACCCATGTTATTTTCTCAAAGGTAAATCCACGAAAATGAAGTTACAAAGCAAAGGAAAAAACCACACTATGGCTCTATTCAGTTGACATATGATGCAATACATAAAACAGAAGAAAATAGATCAAGAGCATAATACCGTGCTAGTTTCTTTCAGTTTGTCCAATGATTTCTCAATAACACTCTCTTTTTTCTTCTGAAGAACCAATTGAGTTCTTTCAGCTCCTGCAGAATGTTTGGAAGTGCGATCTGCCTTCTGACTTTCCTCCTAGAGTAGAGTGCACCAACAACAAGCTAATAAATTTTCAGGGATATAATAAACAGATCATGTATCTCAGAAACATCACTCTCTGGAAAAAATGGAAATATATAGAAAATGAACTCAAAACAAATGAAGTTGGGTCATTGATAATTATGGGATTCTAACAAAATATGATTACAGAACTATAAGATTAGAACTCCACATAGAACATAAAATAAGAGTATCAATCTCTACCTACGTCATATACACATTAAACATGGAAGTTTTCTTCGACTTAGAAAAGAATTGGAAGTTGAACCTCTTACATAAGAGTTTGTCCATTTATTTTATGGGAATCAATATTGACAAAAGGTCTATACCTGGTGACATAGGCCATCACATTATTAAGCATAAAATAAGATGATCATAATTTTACCACTGTTCAAGTATTATCACAACAGTAGTTACAAATAGACAGAAATAAAGATTATAGAACAAAAAATCAGTTTTTAATGAATATATTTTACTGCTTTCATCCATGTTCAACAAGATGAATGGAGTGGACGGATATATGTCAATTAACGGGACTACTTATGTATCATCATTATTCGGTTAGTTGTCATTATAATCAGTACAGCCTAAAAAGTTTATACTGAAATTGGAAGAGTAGAGTCTCAATAAATATTAACAAACTTCACATTATGGAACTTGAAAGAGCCAAAAAGATAGCGAAATAAAAAGACAGTGCATCTTACAACATGCTCGACACAGGCCTTATACAGCAGTTAGAAAATACCTCCTCATATTCATATTGATCAGCACTTCTTTGAACCCGCTTCTCCAGTTCCATTAGCTCACTCCTTAGTAGTTCAAACCTTCGAACTTCATTTGACTTTGAATCCATAATGCCTGTACTCTCTGATGGTTCATCATCACCCTGCACTTAAAGAATGATTCTCAGTGACTTGGAAGATAAAATCATCTCTAACAAGTTTACAGAAATTTGAATTATAGAAGAAATTGAACAAATGACCAGCGTAAGGAGGAGAAAGCATGTGCAACAGTGACACAGAAGCAATTTCATTAATGGGCAAGTAGTCTCAAGAAGAGACAGTACGCAGTAAAAGGGTTACACAATGCAAGATGTCACTGCTTACATTTCAGGTGAACATAATCATCGGAAAAAGTGATATATGCTCCTTGCTTGACAACTCTTCACTGAACCTTGTTATTACTTGCTTTCCATAAAATTACACAGGTTTCCAGTGATCCATGCTTCAGTTTCTCTAATGAAAAATCTAACGACAAATTAAGCTAAAGTCTTGAATTGCGAAAATATTTGCCTAGTCAATTATTTGAGCAATATGGAATATCTTTTACACAGACTGAAGTTCTAACCCACCCATTTCATTCACCAAACAAAAAACAAAAGCAAGCATTTCCAGCTTCTTGAAGTACTGAAACACGATGGGTAGTTTACATCACCAAAAGGAGAACTAGCCATGACTAACGAGCTAATCTATCACTAATGGTTGATAACAAGCATTTGAGCATGTATCTGAACTTTGCATTATTTGTATTTAATAAAGGAGGTGTCCAAGACAACTTTCTTGCACCTCGATCATTCCACCGTACTTGCTAACTCCAACGTACCAGGTAACTTTGTCCACTAAAGCTTACGCAGATAGGAAAAAATCACCTAACATAGTTGTCTCTCTGCTAATATTTAACCCTTGGGTTTTTAAATTTCGTCCACTTTATTGACCACTAAGTCACACCCTTGAGTCATAACTTAACTTTTTTTTTTATAATGTGAGTCATACCTTGACTTCGCATTATTTGCGAGTTCAAAGTAAGCCCATTTATTTATCCAGACTGAAAGCTAGAGCAATATGAAGTAATTAATAGTTTTTGACCCATCTCAAAGTTGCATGTGGAGGGGAAAGGAGGTACCACTCCATAGTATGAAATCAAAGTGTAAAAGAGGCAGATCAATGAATGGTGTTACTTGAGAATAACGTCAAGTTTGGTTCTAGTATAAAAGAGCTAAGAGAAGGACAAAATGCTCCCGCTCTCCAAATCATGAATTCCAGATGTAAAACTAATGAAGATGATGAAAACAGTATATTTAAGAATAAGCACAAAATTTGGTTCTTCTACAGACAGAGCAAAGGAAAGGACTATGTTCTCTCTCACACACATACAACCACAGGAATAACTTATGCATAGAAGAAACACTTTTTGCAGAGAACGGGCAGTGCAAGAGAAATTAGAGAAGAGAAAGAAGGAAGCAGGTACATCCTTTTACTTTCACAAAAGATGAATAAATCATTAAAACAAATCTATCCAATCCCTTTTGCAGATCAAAGAATGATATTCATCATTTCACTACTTATTAGTATTGAGAGCCATAAAACATCACTCTAACACATACATAATTGAGAAGCATGTTCAGTGTTCAAAATCTATGGCACTGAATTCATCTATCCATAGGGGAAAAACAGTTATAGTTGGATTCAAGTGACATATCAATGTCATATAACTGCAAATTAGATGGTACATGTTGGTCAGAAGCTCTACAATAGTCTTTTAAAGGATAAAACCCTGGAAATTCCTGGAAATCCATACCATAAACTATTCAACAGTTTTTGATTTACCAAAAACACTGGGAAACCTAAATCATACAAACTATTCAACAGCTTCTGAACGTACAATAGGATGCATAGAGGAGATCATTTGCAACCTAGAAGGAAAAACTAAGAGGAGAGAAATGGAGCAACGTTAGCTCCTGTTAAGCCTATTACGTAGTAAAGTATTATCAAACTCCCAATAGTTTGAGACCCAAAAGGCTTTGATCTTAAATTAATCAACGACATCCCAATCAAAGAACCTAACGAATTTGAGATCAGAAATATTACTAAAAACAAGGATTTGCAAACATAGATGCCAAACTTAAAAAAGAAGTCTAAAATATACAATGGTAAAAGGTAGGCAAAGAGACAGTTCAAAGGTATACAATATCATTAGGTGTCGATGATGCCTGGTCTACTGATTTGCTAGGTTGACGTCCTACAAAGCTCCATAATCCCTGTATCCTAGCACAAGAATCCACAATAATAAAATTATGTGTGTCGGGGGGAATTAGCATAATAACAACGCATAATATTGGTACTAAGGGGCATGCTTGGCCTTTATCTTCACAGCCCAAAATAAGAAAAAGAGGTGGGAATACCTGTTGTTCCCACTCCTATTTTGACCATCCTTGTTGTCCTTGCGTTTAGAGAACTGTTGCTCGTCACTACTTGATGATGTAGACATAGTAGCATCTTCCTCCTAGTTCATACATGCATCCACTTCAGAGTATTTCGGATTTTTTTAATTAAGAGTGCAGAGTTTTGTTCACTACAGCACATAATTTGTCCTAAAGACTCTAAAAGATGCAAAAGTTGGCTTAATTGCCTTATGCATGCAAGACGAGCAACCTGAAGATGATTATATGCATTTTCCATGGAAAGAACTCACCATTTTGTGCTCTGCAAGGGATAAATTTGGTTTTCTTTTCCCCATTATGCAGTGACGATTTTCTTTATTAGTCAAGATAACAAGCTTGGAACTTCTTAAATTCAATGAGTACTTGAAATAGCAGCAGCATTGCTACACTAAGCTTTGGCTTATTTGTTGGAAGTACAGAAACTAAAAAAAGCTTTCCAAAGATCTAACTTCATATATTAACATAACGTGTTAAGTCAGAAAGACAATCTGGTGACAAAATGATCCCCTTTTGTAGGCACCTACTCATTTGTACGCCCTCTTATTTTCTGGTGTTACTGATATAATGTCAAGTTTCACCAAGGAAACTTGCCATGCCAAGCTAAGGGGGATCAAAGCTAATTTGTAAGTAATGATGTGACCTTTTTAAGTTAGCAGCCTATCATCACTCCATTTATGCCTTTGTATCTTAATAAGTTTTGGCAAGTTTACAGAGTTGTCTATGTATTCTGCCAAAGAAACCCACATAAATCAACAGAAGAATTTTATTTTATGTTGAAGTCCCCATCTCTTTCTTTCCCAGCAACAACAAATAACCAGTTGTACCCCCCCCCCCCC